>NC_043959.1:42224269-42824269 GCF_902148855.1 Sphaeramia orbicularis
ACTCTACTCTACTCTACTTTACTCTGCTCTACTCTACTCTACCTTCTTAAGATCCAACAGTGCAAAATGTAAATTTATAAAATTTTTCAACCAGTCTTAAAATTTTGATCAGGTGTGTATATGGCTTTGATGCACAGTCTCAGGTGCATGCTGGTGTTCTGCAGTGTTAATTGGGATTGCATTGTGCAAGTTTTGCTATGTATGTGGGTGTTCATGTGCTTGCATGTTCTCTGTATGTATAACAGAGACACCTGTCATGATGTGTGCTCAGGTTTGTCTGTTGATGGCTCCTAAGTGGTTGTCAGTGTGAAGTAGCACAAGTCCAGTGGGGAAATCTGAAGGAAGTAATGCTGAGCATCAGCACTGTCACTTAGATGCTGTACATTTGGAGAAAACACCTTCGCCAAGCATGTGTTAGTAGTCGCTTTCCGCTCATCACACAGACCTGCACAAACATAGACTACATGTGCACAATGACATATTTCTACATTCTCTGTATCATATATTGTAGAAAATGTATGAACTTCAGTGCTTTAGGGTTAAGAGTCATAGTGAAGGTGTTTCTTGGAGTTCCAAATCAAGGTTTATTGTACCAGTCTGTCCATGTAGATGATGTTTCTGCATGTGCACAAGTACATATATATCATGTGACTTAAATTACTAAAAGAGGACAAACAGTAGAGATTGATAATCCACAGATTTGCTGTGGTCAATAGCTCACGTTATGCTTCTCCAAGGGAATTTGTGACTTTCAAGGAAAACACTGGCTCAAAAAACAGAAATTCTCATCTAGATTTTTTTATGGCTAGTTTGTTCAGTTCATTAATTGGGCCCGGTGTTAAGTTTAATAGTTATCCAGTTTCTATTGTCATCAAAGATAGCTGATTTCTTTCAGATCTTTTCATAGAAAGTAAGAGCATGGAGACAATATAGGCCGACTAGCTGGCTTACAGCTTTTTCCTGAAATATCGTTGTTATATCGGCCTTTAAAAACCTTCTATCAGTTGACCTCTAGAAGGTAGGATATGTAGAGGAGAAGCAGAGGTACATGGTATGGGGGTAAAGACTGAACTGAAGATGCAGAAAAAGAAAAAATATTCAGAGGAGGCAATAGGTAGGGAAAAGGAGAATGAAAAGGTCAGGGAAAAAGAAGAAAGGTTAAAAGCAGTGGGAGAAAAGACAGGAAAGAATGAGAGATCAGGTGAATGTGACAGAGAGAGAGAAGGTTAAAGGGGGATAATGTATGTCATGGTATCTGTCATGACTTCACTCATCTCTTTGGTGACAAGGTCATGAATGTAAATGACACATGCCTGGTTGATGTATAGAATGCAAGTCCGATGTAAAAAACACATCTTTGTCTTGTCCCTGATGTATACTCTCTCATAGTGACATTTATTTACATGTGGACCGGTTTATCAATCATTACTGGAGAAAAGCATTGATTTTGTGCACTGTTGATAACCATTGCATGTGCAAACTGCTACAATTGGACCATTCCTGAAAATATAATTATTTTATTAATTTACTAGTTTTTCCTTGGAAAAATGCAGCATTACTTTCTTTGGCATTTAACATAAGCTTCAACTGTTTCTTTACATTTTGCAGACTGACATGAAAATGCAAACATTATATTTCATCATTTTGAGTTGTGTTTGGAGTTTCCAGACCATAGCTGGAAAACCATTCGCTATATTTTCACCAGACTTGCTGCCTTTTTGTCAGTTTTTCTGTGATCTGTCTTTGTCATACTGTTTGTCAACATTTCATCTTCAAAGCAGAACTAGAAAACCATTGATATTTCTGAGTACACGACATGTAGATTACTCAAAATTTACTCAACAGCTCTTTTGTCAATGAGAACGAAGCTAATATCACACAAGTACAGTTTTGTCGAGGGCGAGGGAAAATGCCTGCTTCTGATATTTGTAGTTTATGTAAGTAAAACAAACAAAAAAAGAATTGTAGAAATGTTCTAACCTTGAACTTCTCTGCTTATCTGCTGCCGGAGGTGGTCAAGTGCTTACTTCAACATTACAGTGCTTACTGTAATGCTGTTTTTAGGTTACAGAAGAGATAAATAGCCCATAAATAGGCCCATGGTATTAAAAATAAAATAAAATATAGTAGTGTAAAACCAAGTAGCTCTGGAATGGCTCATCTGTATGCATTTTAACATCCCAATATAACTTTTTGACTTCCCCCTAATGTTAAATGAATTCACTCACTAATTATTTGCTAACACACTCCTGATGAAGACCGGACTGCCTCCACTCAACTCTTCAGATCTTCCCACACTTCTACTCCCTACAGGGACGGGGTAGAGCTGAGAAAACACACACAGACACACACATAGTTAAACCGCATCCTCCGTGTCACTATGTGGATCTAGTAGTGGATTAAGATCCAATCTCTGATCCATAGTAACATGACAGGAAAGCACGCTGGATGAATTCTCAGCTCTCTGTATGTGTGTTAAAGTTTCCCCTCGTTGCTGAGGCTATAATTCTGAGTATTCGATAAAAACACAGCACTCCACTACTAATGATAGAGGCAGCAATGTAAGGTAGTGCTTTGTGATTCAATAAAATTACTACTTTTGTTTTAGTACACCCAACATGCCTTGCCATTCTATTTAGAACACCATGAAGGAATTTCTCATTTGTTATGTTCTGAGAATGGCAGAAATAGGTACTGTATCTTCAAAAAAATGTCATATTTTTACTGAAATTTGACTGAGCTTAAACAGTGTGGAGATGCTAAATTGTTCATTTACGGTTTTCATTAAAAGTCCTATTTAAGGACATTCTTATTAAAATTGCTGTATTTTCCCACCTTTTCTAGAACATAAAAATGAATGACTGTGGCTCTGTTGACCCCTGTTAAATCAAATGAAGCCTCTACAAGTCTACAGAAGTTCATGATTTCCCTAAAGTCAAGTCAAGTAGAGTCAGCTTAGGGTTTTGTTGCAGCTGGGATATGCTAAAGCTGATGGAGATGTAAGAAGAAATACATTTACACATCCTCTCCTTTTCTACTCAAACAGCTTTATGTTATACTTGACTTCAAAGTCCTCCGGTGGATGAAAGTGTGCAGTAGACCCTACATGAAAGCCCTGACAACACTACAGGGGTTAAATTACCTCTGTAGTGTTGTGCAAGTGGTGCGAGTCGGTACTTATGAATCGGAGCAACTGGGAGCATCTGTGGGGAGAAGAATGTAGAAATGATATATTATCCTTTTGTTGCATGTCAAAATGTAACTTAATCTGTAGGTTTCCGCACAGAAATCTTTTCAAGGTTTTCCCCTAGATGCTTAAATTGACCATGCTTTTTTTGTGTGTCTTCATAATCAACATTAACACTGTAGAGTCTTCATTGTGGACCCCTGTAACAGCTGTCATAACTTACACTTAATGGCTCCAGCTAATTTAAAAGGTTAAACCACTATTTTAAACATGACAATGAACCGACTATGTTTCTGACTTCCACTATAGGTGGGGCAAAAAAGTATATAGTCAGCCACTGATTTTTCAAGTTCTCCTACTTACAAAGATGAGAGAGGTCTGTAATTTTCATCAGAGCTACACTTCAACTATGAGAGACAAAATGAGACAAAAAAAAAACATGAAATCACATTGTAGGATTTTTAAAGACTTTATTTGTAAATTATGGTGGAAAATAAGTATTTGGTCACCCACAAACAAACAAGATTTCTGGCTCAGACCTGTAACTTCTTCTTTAAGAAGCTCTTCTGTCCTCCACTCGTTACCTGTATTAATAGCACCTGTTTGAACTGGTTATCTGTATAAAAGACACCTGTCCACAGCCTCAAACAGTCAGGCTCCAAACTCAACCATGGCCAAGACCAAAGAGCTGCCGAAGGACACCAGGAAGAAAATTGTAGACCTGCACCAGGCTGGGAAGAGGGAATCTACAATAGGCAAGCAGGTTGGTGTGAATAAATCAACTGTGGGAGCAATTGTAAGAAAATGGAAGACATACAAGACCACTGATAATCTCCCTCAATCTGGGGCCCCACACAAGTTCTCATCCAGTGGGGTCAAAATGATCATGAGAACGGTGAGCAAAAATCCCAGAACTACACGGAGGGACCTGATGAATGACCTGCAGAGAGCTGGGACCAAAGTAACAAAGGCTACCATCAGTAACACACTACGCCGAGAGGGACTCAAATCCTGCAACGCCAGGCGTGTCCCCCTGCTTAAGCCAGTACATGTCCAGGCCCGTCTGAAGTTTGCCAGAGAGCATATGGATGATCCAGAAGAGGATTGGGAGAATATCATGTGGTCAGATGAAACCAAAATAAAACTTTTTGGTAAAAACTGAACTCGTCGTCTTTGGAGGAAGAAGAATGCTGAGTTGCATCCCAAGAACACCATACCTACTGTGAAGCGTGGGGGTGGAAACCTCATGCTTTGGGGCTGTTTTTCTGCAAAGGGGACAGGACGACTGATCCGTGTTAAGGGAAGAATGAACGGGGCCATGTATCGTGAAACCTCCTTCCATCAGTGAGAGCAATGAAGATGGAACGTGGCTGGGTCTTCCAGCATGACAATGATCCCAAACACACCGCTCGGGCAACGAAGGAGGGGCTCTGTAATAAGCATTTCAAGGTCTTGGAGTGGCCTAGCCAGTCTCCGACCTCAACCCCATAGAAAATTTGTGGAGGGAGTTGAAAGTCTGTGTTGCCCAGCAACAGCCCCAAAACATCACTGCTCTAGAGGAGATCTGCATGGAGGAATGGGCCAAAATACCAGCTACAGTGTGTGCGAACCTGGTGAAGACTTACAGGAAACATTTGACATCTGTCATTGCCAACAAAGGTTATGTTACAAAGTATTGAGTTGAACTTTTGTTATTGACCAAATACTTATTTTCCACCATAATTTACAAATAAATTCTTTAAAAATCCTACAATATGATTTCCTGGATTTTTTTTTTCTCATTTTGTCTCCCATAGTTGAAGTGTAGCTCTGATGAAAATTGCAGACCTCTCTCATCTTTCTAAGTAGGAGGACTTGCAAAATCAGTGGCTGACTAAATACTTTTTTGCTCCACTGTAGACTTGTGGAAATCACACTGTAGAATCTGAGAAGTGTTGAAATTATCTTCAAAGTGAAATAATAAATACTGAGTCTTTTTAAACTCTGTGTTTGTCTCTCCCTTTTCCCTTCCACACACATTCATTCCTGTTGTTACTCAGGTGTTCAGCTGAGTTTCAAGACACAGTCTCCAGATTGCCTGCTGCTGTCTGCCTTCTCTCCAGAAAATCAGGAAGAGTTCCTGGCTATTCAACTAAAGAATGGACGCCCTTACTTTCTTTTTGACCCACAGGTATGTTAAGTCCTTTAGACTCTTTAATGGGTGGAACACAAAGACCTAAGTATTTTTACTGGTAGCACACATTTTTCTATGTGTTTAACATCATTTAACAAAAAACATATTGATCTGTTAAGCAGAATTAGCTGAGCCTTGGTTTCAACGTTATACTAAAGCACAGACATAAATGAATGAATGCAACAACTGTAGCAGCTTAAAGGGACAAAAGTGTTGGGACCTAATATCAGCATTTCTCTTTTTTCAGTTGTGGTGTACTTTTGTAAGGTAAGCTAACTGTAAATAAGCACAGCTCACAATGTACATAGACACCCAAGATGGGGAAAAAGAGAAATGGTTATGGCATGCAATAAATGTCCACTAATACTGGGATGAGGTAGTGTTTGATAAGATCATTCAGAGCTCCTTAAAAGTGAGTAATGTATTTGACCAGATTATACGTTTACTAGAGAACATTGCACTATAGAGATGAAATAAAGCATTTAGAGATGGAATGACATGCAGGCAGATGCAAACCATTGATATTGCATTTACAGTATGTGACAGCCATCAAAGGCTCCTAGACATTTCATGAGTGTTTACTGTGGTCAGCCTATTTTAAGTGCATTTACAAGTTGCAAAAATGTATTTAGTTTTGAGTGTACTGCTGTCTTTAGTGCTCATTGAGCCCATTTATTTCCATCCCTTAGTTTTTATTTCATCTTGCACATTTCACTCACTTGTTCAACTTCGTCTCCGTCCTTCTCCACTTTCCTTCCCCTGTCCCTCTCCCTCTTCTCGTCTCCCTTGCAATTTCTCTCTCACTTTCTCTCATTTAATAAATGTGATCTGTAGCCCCTCATTGGTTTCTGTCAGGGCGACACGGAGAGGGGAAAAAACTTTGAAAGTGTGTCAACGTTTGAATTGGACTGCAATTAACTCATTCCCTGCAGTCACCACGCGTGAATACCAATTGCAAGCTAATTATGCTTTGCACTCTCGCACACATACACACACACACACACACACACATACACAGCCCTGCTTCTCTTATCCATTCATACAGACACATGTAGAGGGGTTAAAGAGTCAACGACTTCGATGATGAAAGTGATGATGGGAGATGATTACACATACTTCATGAGGCCACCAACTAATTACACACATACATTGTTACGCTCTTCCTTTCTCTTTAGTATCACTCCTCAATACTTGTTATCACAAATGGTCTCTATCAAATTCTAACTATGGGATGCATTTGTCTGTAAGTGGGTGTACTGTAAGGAAGGTCCTTGTTGACATTTGTTCGTGTGTGTCTGCGTATGAGCAGTGGGGTATATGTGTGTCTTCTCCAACAGGGTGGATTCCTTTGTTTAGGCTAGTTTGGGGTAATTAACAGTGGGAGTGGTGTCACGGCTTATTAGTGTTCCCCTAGATACATATAGCTGGGCCCATTACTTCCCCCTATTAGCCTGTTGAGCTAGCCTAATGGGATTACCAGTGCAGGGGGGGTAATTTAGCATGACATAGGAAAGTGATATGCTCATAAATACGTGCACATCTGAGCTGCCACACACACATAAGGCCTGCACAATATGAAGAAATTCTGCGATCTGAACATAGATCAATACTGCAATAATGGTAGACTTTTGATAAGTGCATAAACGTTAAATCTCTCATACTATCTCTACAGGTCCTGTGACTTTCTGCTCTAATAGATAAACTGCTAATGTAATACGCTTTATGCAGTAACTGTGTTTGTAACGCATCATCTGTTCTGAATCTGCAATATTTCCAAATAGTAGAAGTGATCTTTTTCACCACAAGGTCTACATTTTAAACCCTCTTTAGTTTTTCCTCAGCCATTATGTTCGATAATCTTGCATCTGCCAACATATTTACACCAATTAATCTGACAACTAGCTAGGGGGTCCATCTGATCAAATGTTGGCATGCTGAATGTGAATGCATTGTGTGCAAATACGAATTTTCTTAAGCCAATGCATTTCAGGCATTTCTTTTGCAATGGGTTAATTTTGCATTTGCATATTGTGATGACACTTAAAACATGATTTATGCATCAGCAACAACATACATGCAGACATATATATATATATTATACTGTACACTGAAGCAAAGAAGGACATATTCTTTCACATGGATAACAAGCACATAGATTCAAAAGGACTGCTGTTAATTTACTGTCACATACTAGGAGTGGAATAAAATATTGATAGGAGATTATACCATATGGTGCACTCTCACAACAAGTTATCAATACACTGGCACCAAATACTGACGTATTAGTATATAAGACTCTTTGCTCTTTGTTGTGCATGATTTCATCTCACTAGTCAAATTCTGTGAAATGTACACAAAAATGCAGTAAATAAGTACAACAAATCAACTTATTGCCTTTTTAAAGTTATTCTTTCCTCTTTGAGGGATTTTATATTATTAACTTGTAATGTCTCAAGTATCATAGAGCTGCTGTATCAATATGGTGTCTGCATTATTGTGACCACCATATCATGAGTTACCCTTTGATTCTCACACCTATACCATACATAAGACACCTGCACATTTATAGCTTCTAGTTTCCCTCTAATGGTATACAGTGAGTATAGCAGTATTTTGTGTGACGTGGTGTGGGTAAGGACTCACATGCACAGTGCAATCAGGTTGAAGATCTTTATTACAAAGTCTGTAGTTTGTGATACAAAAAACTCAGTAATCTTCACAAAAACTTTCATCTTTAACTGGACACAGGAAAACTCAGGAATCTTCCTCACATAAGTCTCATCTGTAACTCAGGCTTGGAGCACAGAAATCTTCAGATTAAACTCATGAAAGTCTCAGGCAGCATGGACGACACAGAAGTCTTCTTCCTAAATGAAAGCAAGAATCTGACAATGAATGGAGACACTGAGCTGCTTATATGGTTTGCTCATTGGCTGATGAACTCCAGGTGTAAAAGTGGTTCCAGGTTTGAGTTGAGGGAGGGCGAGTACACTGCAAAACTTGGTGTGGACCATGACATTTTGTATCTGTTCTGCAGGGTTCCCACAGGGTCTTAAAAAGTGTTAAAAGTCTTGAATTTACAAATCTGCATTTAATACCTTATTAAAAGTCTTAAAAAGTATTAAATTTGACATGGTAGGTCTTAAGTTATGTTGCCATGAACTTGTTCGCTGTATTGTGTTTAAATGTGTCTGGGAAATGTCCTGCTGCAAACAAAGTAACATTAGTCTACTCAGTTCACCTGTTCCAAGCCAACAATTAGGAACCAATTATCGCTAACTTTGCAGCCCCCGGCGAGAAATGACTCGGAACGGTGGAAATCAAGCCGTTAGAGTAAATAAATACATTTTCCTAAATTCTAGGAGTCACAAATTTTTGTCAGTATGGCCGTGAAATAGGTTGTAAAATGTCCATTAAATTCTGTTCTCAGTAGTCCTAAAAAGGTCTTAAAAAGTCTTTAATTTAACTTGTAGAAACCTGTGGGAACCCTGCTTTATATAAACATGCTTCCTGGCACACAAACAAGTGCCAAACATACACTGATTCTAATATGTTCCGTAGACAAACAGGTATGAGAATGATCAGCTGATGTAGGGGATGTCACTGGGAGCAGTAAAGGAGATAAGGGCACAGAGAGAGAAAGATGGGAATCATAATCTGAATGTCATCTGATGTTGTCATGACACATAAATTCACCCTGTGTCACTCTGCTTGGTGTGCGTGTGTTCACACACACATAGAAAACTGCCAGTTACATCTGGGACAGGACATCACAAGGCCAGCACTTTGGATACAGGTTATTTATTTCTTAAATATATAAATATACATAGAGGGTATAGGTCATGAAGAAATTTGCTTCTACTACTTTAACACTGGATGTTCTGAAAAGAGATTGATTTGAGTAATATTTTACTCCTTTTACTGAAAGTTGTGTTCCTTATCCCATTGTGAGTATTTTTCCAGAGTCTGAGTGCAAAAGAAAGAGATAAAGGAAAAAGTGGTGGAGAAGCTCCTCCCCTGTTGTCTTGTTAAGCTTTCTTGCAATGGTAGTAAAGATGTCAGAGGCTGATATACTCTGGCATTCATACATTTATTGATCTCATCATTAAATCTTCATCACTGTGTGTAAGTGAGTGTCTGCGCGATAAGTGTTGTCAGTGTGTTTCTTTGAGTGTGAACGTACTTGTTTTACTACATCACTCTTTGCCTACTTGCTAAAAGCTGATCACAACAATGATGTCATACTTAATAGACAGCAGAGAGCCCTGTAACAACACTTTGATGATTATGTGTGCGTGTTCTTGTCCTTTTTAGGGTGGTGTCCGTATGATGTGTGTCATCGATCTTTAATGTCTAATCTTGTTCACACAAGAAAGGGCTAAAGAAGAGGTCATTTATTGTGATTTGTAAAGTGCTCTCTTTTGAGCCAGGGGTCATTTTAGATTTAGGTTATTACTGCAAGACCTATGCTCACAGTTAGGAAATAAATATAACTCAATTGAATGACTACACAGCACATTAATGTGAATTTGTTTAATTAAATGACTACAGTGCCCATGTGTTGATGTTTTCAGGGCTCGCCAGTGGCTGTGAGTGTGCAGGATGATGGAGGACGCCTCTACAACGATGGACAATGGCACAGCATCATAGCAACAAGGCGAGGGGCCGTGGGAACAATCATTGTAAACAATCAATACAGAGGTAACTTTTCTCATATTCATACTGACCACCGCGTGGATCAGTTCACTGTGTGGGTGTGCAGAAGTAAGTGCGTTCATGCTTGCCTGTACATGCAAGTACGTGCGCATGTACTGAAGTGTGCATCAGTGCTAGACAAGTATATGTGTGTTCCTGTGTATGTAAATCCCTCAGCTCCCTCAGCATGGAGGTATTAGTCAGGTTAATCCCAGTCACTCTGAAGTGTCTGATGAGAAAATATACCACTCCACTAACACACTGTAACACACTTGCACTCCCTTGGTTATTCTTAGAGTTGTTACTTGTTTTCTTTACTTATAGTTAGATTTATATGGAAGTTAGTTTTGCTCTTTGTCTTTCATGCTTTATTTATTAGAGTATTTACATTTCATTCAACTTGATACCTGATACACTACATTTTAGAGGGGGATATAGTTTTTTCTACATTATATTCATCCAACATCTTAAAGTACTTCAGATTACTGTTCTCTGTATTGCTAATGTTCGTGATAAAATTAAGGATTAAGTGCTTCTTTGTGGGTTGAGTCCAAGATTCTCCTCCTTCTTACACTAGATAAAGTGTGCAATATCTCTCGGATAAAATGTATTATCATAGCAGAAAGCAGGCTTGTTCCTTGAGCTTATGAAAAAACTTTTTTCTTCTTTTTTCTCACAAAACAGAGGTGCTTCAAACTTGCCATGTTTATGACATTATAGAATATGATGCATCACTGTAGACTAGATTACCTAGCATTATATTATGGAGTTTTAATGAGCTTAACCTTGAATATCACCAGTAGTAAAATGCATTATACATATTAATGGCTGTAATATGATTCCAAAAAATCATATGTAATGGTAAAAGAATGACTGTTTTAATGCACAGTGACTGCTTTATACATTTTCCTACTTACATACTCTTAGTCAGGTTTGATTTTAAATGAAAATCTGCTTGTTGTTTTCATTGTTGGAGTAAATACTTTTAGTAAAAGAACTGAATATTTCTTCCACCACTGGTCATTTCCTCAATTACTCCACTTCCACTGTCCTTCCCCTTTTTCTCCTCTACTGTGTCTTTATTCACCTTAATCATCTTGACCTACAATTCCCTCTCCTGTCCAATATTCATTGTATGCCACCTCATGTAACATTACCATCCTATCTCCATCTGACTTCACAACGGCCAGGAAATGCATCAGGCTCTAGTAGAAGCACCATTATTGGTGAAAACACAGGGGTGTTCATCGGGGGGTTGCCAGAAGACTTCATTCTGCAACGAGTGGATTTAGGTGAGCACATTCCCACTGTCTCTTTTTCAGTTATTATTTTCTTATGATATTTTTTTCTCATTGATTAATTATGCTGTACAGCTTAAACCTGGCTGTGCAGCTTCATTTTGTAGATGTGTCCATGAACATAGCTCTGTGAGAAGGTTTGTCCATTGGTCCCCTTTACTTAAAATTCAGTATCTCAGAAATGGTTTGGTGGTCTTCAAATTTAGCACAAATATTCACACAGGAATGGAGTGATGACATTTAATGACCAAAGGTCAAAAATCTTGGTCACTGTGAGTTCACATAACAGTCTTTGTCTTCCTGTGATTGACAGAGCAGCATGAACACATCACAATGCAAATGTAGTGGAACTTACAGATCTCGTTTTAATACATTTTTGATTAATCCTGAAGGAGACATTATTTTGCTTAAAATTCTTGTCATTGAGGTCCAACCTCTTGCCGTCATGAAAATGTCCTCTTTTCATATTTAGTCTCAAACCACTTTTAATTATTCAAGGGATGTTTAGAAGCACCTAATTAAAACTTTTAGACTGACAGTCATATTAATCTTGTCTGGGTCGTCAGGAGATGTGCAGCTTGTGCGACAGGGCTTCTCCGGTTGCCTCAGAGATGTGAGTTTTCAGATGACTGACGGCCCCTCTGAGGAATGGAAATCTCTGGACTGGGCAACAGCCACAAAGAAGATGTCAGCATATGAAAGCTGGGAGGGATGTCCTATTCAAACTGTGGATGGAGCCCATTTTCTGGGTCATGGTAGGATCTTGTTTTTGTTTTGAACAGTGATGTTATGTATGATGATTCATTTTTAGATTTCATCAGATCATTGCACCCCAACATTTATCATCATTATAAAGCAAAAAAAAGGTGTCATTTAATTGGTGTGTCATGATGCTGTATATTATTGCTCAGTGTTCAACAAGACAGAAACTTGATGATGTGCAACAGGGAAACACATAGTACATAAAATGTGGAAAAAGTTACGTGATCATGTGTTATTTACGTTAAGCAATCTGTGTTCAGAAGGTGTGTCTTTGTATCAGTGTGGCTCCTCATGTTTGCAATAATGAGGTTGTGTGTTAAAGATCAACTTAATTGACATTACCATAAAAATCATGTTTAAAAAAATGGGGTAAGTTGTAGGTACATTTTGCAGGTCCCCCAAGGTGACTATACATGTTACATTTCATGTTAAGCTCTCAGTCAAGTAATAACACTGCATATTGTTAGACACTCTCAACTCCTTGTTTCAGGTTACTTGGAGTTAAAGGCCAACATCTTCACTGGAGGACTAGACTTTTACTTTTCCATGGATTTCCGAACAGATCAGCTCAATGCACTGTTGGTCTTTGTGTACAGCACACAAACTGATGACTACATGCTGGTAGGAAGTACTGAAATTATTGTTCAATTAAAATACTAAGAGTTTTGAAGACAGAGCATTAACTAGTGTTATTTTGATTATTTGGGTGTATTTTTAGGCGGAGCTGGAAGGCGGTCTTCTGTCCTTCATTCTTGCATCTGGAGGTCATGTAACTGAACTCAGCATGTGGGTGGGGCTTAGCTACTGCGATGGAGACTGGAAACAGCTCTTGCTGGAAAAACAGGGCTCGCTTATCTCTGCTGCCATCGGTGACTGGGCAGAAGATACAAGAACTCTGGGAGGAGCCACAAAACTGAGTGTTGATTCGCCATTGTATTTGGGAGGTGTTCCCACAGAGCTTATACATCCTGCTTTGGACAGTCGAAGTCACAAACACAGTGAGTTTTTGTGCTGTGGCACACATAAAGTCCTATTGAAATCATTACTGTTGCACAGCTAAATTATTCCCTTTATTGTGTGTGGTGTGTTTTAATATTAATTTTTTTTATTCATTTCAATACACTCATGATTTAATAATGTAACATAACCAAGTGGATTTGAGCTGTGTAGGTAAAAAGGGTAAATGTAAGAGTGATGGGTGCTAGTACTTAATTAAAGAAATTCTACTCACATTCTGGTCCTCTCCTCTTTATTCCTCTCCTCTTCCTCTTCTCCTCTTCTGTTTTACAGGCCTCGGAGGTTGCATAAGGAGCGTTAACATACGAAGTGATGAAACAAACCCTCCTGTCAGTCAAAGTGTTAATCTGTACGTTGCCTCCCGCCATTCTGTTAGAGTCGACTTAGGCGGCTGTCCCAACAGAGAAAGTCGGTACAACTGCAGAGGAAATGATTCAGTGTTGGTCTACACAGGGAGAAAGACTCAAGCCACTGATTACACTCTACAGCCGTTCACTGGTAATAATTCACAGCACATGAAAACAGATTGAAGCCAACATGTTTTCTATGTTGATTTCTCTGATGTATTCACATCCAGTGTCTTACTTGTCTCACGTGAATCCCAAACCTCATGTCCCATGTGAAAACACACACCTATTAGAGTACTTGTACAGGTTTGTGGCCTTGGGAGCAGGAGGCTGGACAGCAGGACCCTGGGAGAGAGGACGCAGCCGGGGCAAAGGTAGGACATCTCTCATCTTTATTATGTAAATGTGAGGGTATTTTTCTGTATCATTAGGACATGTGCAGAGAGTGTATTACTCTACCAAAGCCACGAATCCCCTATCTTGCAATAGTATAAAAAAAGAAAAACTCAAAGATGACCTTTTCTGGATCTGTTTCAAAATGTATTTGGTCCCCGTTTTAGTGTCTCTTACATCTAACATTTTGGAAATCAGTGCAGCTGTTTTGTCATCACCTGCTGACAGACTGGAAAATAGAGACATGACTGAAAACATAGCCTCATGATTAACTCTAAAGGTACTCAAACCAATCTGTTTTAGAGATATAGCAGACTCAAACACTCAAAACGCCACCGCACTGGAAGAAACACAACTAAGGATACTTAAAACAGTCACAATATCATTGCATCTATATATCTGACCATGATTGATATGCGCATATTTATGTTTATGCTACTTTTTATGTTTTTTTTTAAATGTGCAGTATAATAATTTGCCTTAACTGGCATAAAATGACATTTAATATAATTTTGGGATCAAGCAATAAATGTTTCTGCCTATTGACACTTCTATGGTGTTTCTCTTTGTTCTTAAGAGACTTTAGATGTAAAACCACTAATATCTTGTACAGTATGTGAGACTTTTTCAGGGCCAGTAATATTACATGTGCCTGATGCTATGAGAGATTGATAAAGCCTCTATAAAGGGCATCCCAGTAAAAGGCTGTTAACCCAGAGTGGCCTGTGTGGTCCCTTGTGTAATATAAAGCTGCTCGTTAGTAGTGAACGATACACTGGTAGGTCTCAGTATACCATGCAATGACCAGAAAGAGGAATGAGGAGAGAGGGGAAGCAATAAAAACATTGAGAACTGAGGGAAAGAGACGAAGATTGGGAACAAGAACCAAGGGGAAAGGTGGGAAGAGGGAGAAAGTAGTAAGTTGTAAGAAATGAAAAGGAGGGGGACGGGTATATGAAGGAAAGGAGAAAATTAGGTAAGATGCAGTGAGTGGGTCACTTAAGTTTCCCTCTTGGACTTTTCTAACAAACAAACCACCCAAGGTGCATTTTCTCTCAGTGAAAAAGCCATTATTTACATCTACCTTTACCTTGACAGCAATCTTTTTTGTCAGTTCCTTTCTTAGAGCATTTCCACCATTCACTGTCATTCACTGAAGTAGCATGAAGCAAACTGCAGAAAATAAATTGTCACCCGTGTGCTCGAGGACATACATGCCTTTTGTGTTCAATACAAATGAAAGAGAGACTCATAAAGGCACCACAAGTGGTTTCAAGGAGCCAGAAACTCTGCAGGCTGCCTATAAAAGTGTAAGAAAGATACAGAAAAATGTTATGACATGAGAATAACTGAAGTGGAGTAAAAAGATGAGGATGTTGTCAGGAAGTGATATGCCTGGCAGCTGAATAAAAAGGGTTACAGATCAGAGATAGAGAGAACATACTGTATTTGAACCTTTTTTTTTTTTTAATTACAGTTTACTCTGCATATACTGATCCACCAAATGATCATCTCCTTTCAGCCAGTTTTAAGGGTTTACACAGTGAGGGAAAGTACTGTGCTAAGGCAAAATGTAAAGATGATAAAGACAGAAAGTGAAGGTGTCTGAGAGGGAGTGTTACAGAGAGTGAGAGTGAGGGATGGGGAGAAGGAGATGGGCCATCCTGAACTACTGAGTGTGTCAGAGTGAGAAAGAAGGGGAGCGCTATAGAGAAGGAGGGAGGCCGATTGCTGTGAAATATAGCCCAGAATGAATGGCTGGCTGTATTAAATCAGTGCTGAAAAAGTTACTACTCTCATAAATACTATTTATGCTAATGGTGAGGTATGATTTACTGGGCCTATTAAAACACAGGGGGATGGGGGCCTGCTTTTTTTCTTGGCGTCATGTGCTCAAGACCCATTGTTTGGCTTTTCTAATTTTATATTTATTTATTGGTATTTTTTGCTTGTACAGTGTGGTGCATGGGGATGAGCTTTCCATATTTTTTATTACCTCCGCCAGGAGGTATTGTGATCACTTTGCTTTGTGTGTTTGCGTGCGTGCGTGCGTGCGTACGTGTGTGTTTGTTTGTTAGCAAGATAACTCAAAAAGTTATGGAGGGATTTTCATGAAGCCCCCCCCCCCCCCCCCCCCCCCCGATCACCACCAAAACTTAATCATTTCTTCCTTATGCCAGTATCAACATTTCCTGAAAATTTCATGAAAATCCCTCCATAACTTGTTGAGTTATCTTGCTAACAAACGAACACGCACGGGAGGCAGATCTGTCTTGGTGGAGGTCTGCGTTCTTCGAGTGCTTTTCTTGTTGGTGTATGTTTTTTGTTTGACTATCTTAACTTGATTGTTATTTTTATTCTCCCTCTTTTGTTTTACTTCTCTGCTTTTCTTTGTAGTACCTCAGAATGGGCCACCTGTGTCTACAATACAGACTATGAACGGTTTCAGTGTGGGGGTGAATTGGGCTCCACCCACTGGCCAAGTATTAGGAATGATTGACAGATATGAGTTGAGAGCCTACAATCAAGACCATCCGGAAGAACCACCCATCAAAGCTGAATACTTGGCTAATGGAAATTTCACAGGTAAAACACCAAGAAACAAACCTGTTGTGAAATAGTTGAGCATTGCTAACACTATGCAGTCCCTGCATGGCAATAAAATGTGACCTTTTTAATTGATTTCTTGTGTTCAGTAAGTCAGGTCTCTCTCAAAAAAGTGTCTGTTTACTCGTACTTAATTGGTTTTCCATATTCATGTGCTGTGATTTCTCAGAGCTTGAAAGCATGAATTCATGACTTGAAACAAGTTTGGAGGCCAACTGTGGTCTTTTGAATATAACTTTTAACTTTTGTACAAAAACAGTATCATAAAATAAATCATTTCCAGCAGAGTGTTTGTATTAAAACATGTCTTTAACTAGCATCTCTCCTCTTGTAGAACTTATTGTGTCTATAATGTCCTGTAAGACCCGTAAAAGCATTTTGGCCCTCAGTGAAGACACATTCAGGCCGTCTTTTTCACTTTATTTCTGTCTGCCTTGCAAACACACATACACACTCGCTGTCCCAGGCATCCCTGTTAATGTCTCCTTGGCAAGTCCCCAGCTTTAGAAGACTGTCTCCATTTGGAACAAGACACTCAGGACTACCCCAATGATGTCATACCCTGGCATTGCTCCTTCTCTCTCTCTCGTTGTTGCTCACTTTTCGATCTTTCCTCACTTCATCTTTTATGATGATGATGATGTCTGCGTCCGCTGCTGCTATTCGTCCCTCCTCTCATCCAGTCTTCCATGTCTCCAGGCAAATATGAAGATGAGCTCTCTGTTTCCGTCTTTCTCAGTGTCTCTCTCTCTCTTCTTCCCATTCCCACCCTCTCTCTTTGCCAGACATTAAGTCCACCACGATAAGGCCTCTTGTTAATTTATGATGGCCCCGACACCTGACTGCAGAATTACACCAACGGCTAAAAAACACTGAAAGCAAATGAGGGTGTAATGGCAGTGGAGTGGGGCCCTGGCCCCTAATTGAATTAAAAGACATGGGTAACACAGAGAGAGAGAGAGAGAGAGAGAGAGAGAGGAAGAAAGAAAGAAAGAAAGAGAAAGGGAAAAAAGAGAGACAAGTAGAGGGTGACTGGACACAGAGGGTGAGGAGAACTGGAGGGGGCAGAAAAGATGGGATGTAAAAGAGTGACTGAGGAAATATGGGGAGAAATAGAGACGGCTGTGACAGCTAGGACAAAAAACAGCAGAGAGACGAGTAGGGCTTTACAATTAGAAGCGACTGTCTTCTCGTGCCAAACAGGGGAAATTTGCTTAGCAACAGCGGGACATCAAAATATTATCAAGTAATGCCCTTAAGTGCACTATTGAAACTTGTTTATACACACATTCAGAGACAACAGGACACAACACACACCATAGAAGGATGTCAGTCAGCTATAGTATAGTTGAACAAGGACATTTGTTCTTTAAATGCTTCTCAGTAGGTTTGTGGTGACTGACCTTTTTGGACTTTTCAGTCTTTTCAGTCTTTAGTTAGTTTTTTTCCTCTAACAATCTGTATGTGTAGACTGCATCACTAAAAAGTTGTTTTCAGATGCATTAGTTGTAGTAGAAAAGTTTAAGTGTCACCTTCGAGCCTGCCTCTGAGTATTTTGCAAATTTACAGATGTGGTTTGTGGAATCGCACATATTTTGGAGCTAGATCTTGTCCCATATACATCTTACACAATTGTGTTTGACACATTTCAGGCCTTTAGTGCATTTCTATTGAGGCAGAACACATTTTGTGATTAGGTAAACTTTAGAAATAAGTAATATTAAGAAAAGTCAATAAAATTTATACATTTGTCAATTTATGTGAGAGTTCATAACAAGTCAATCGACGTAGAGTCTGAATTAAATGAATATAATTTTATTTCTCGTGTTATATCCGAGGGGGTCTTTAATATTTTAACACACTTAATAATGACCTCTGTTTGTCTTCTTGTCTGTGTTCTCTGCCTCATGCTTTGTCCCACTTGTTCTTACCGTCCTCCTCTCAAGGTGTGTTGTCTGGTCTCACTCCATCCACTCGATACATTGTCACTGTAAGTGCCTGTACTCCTTCGGGCTGCGTGGAAAGTCTTCAGAATGACAGTAGTGGCGATAATGATTCAAGATCGACCCTCATCACCCCAGAGGAAGGTATGGCTGTAAAGTACAAACACATATATAGTCACACATAAACACACACTAAGCCATGGACACACAAACCTACCTATGTGCTAAGTTACTATGATAGTTAATTTATGAAGGTCTTCACATGTGGACATACACACACAGCAGCAGCAGGAAGAGGAGAAGAAGAAGTGAGATGGGTGGATAACATAAGAAAGCACATTGTTAGAGGAATGGGGTACATTTCAGCTGAGTGAAGGGTAGATTGAAAGGAGGAGACATTTTATTATCCAGTTGATGTGGTACTGTACGTGTACAAGAAAAGGTGAGTTTGAAAAAGAAAAAGATTCTTCTTCATATGTTGGTTGCTACATTAATCTGTGTTGGACTAACTGGCCTTGTTGGGGAGATAATGTGACGGCAGGGGTCAGTGCAGAGACAGCAAAAATCAATCCCAAGTAAGGGAAAAAAACAGATTATTGTATTGATTCTCACTGTGCGCAGAGTTAAGACACTCAACCATGTTAGGAAGCCTGGAGAAAGAATTTATTTAGGAGTCTAGTTTGGTGGCTAAAGTCTATTTTTAAAGCACCGTAAAACATTTCCATTTGGTCCCTCTTGAGCAAAGGCACAATCTGTTCCAGTTATTCATAAAATCAAGTAAAATAAAGGCATAGATATTTCTTTGCCTTTTGAGCAGTTACCTGGTAGCATTTTATAGCTATGGCATCTGTTGTTATAACATGATAAACTACATTGATTTCAGTGTAGTGATGTCTTAATGCTTATAAAAGTGTTTGTCTTTTTTTTAAAAATATATTTAGTTTTCAGTATTTATTGATTTAGGAAATGACCAAGCTAAATATGTCCAGTAATATGTCACTGAATAATTTTTAATTCAAATGTAATTTTTCTTGACTTAAACTTTTTTTTTTTTTTTCAGCTCCAGATGCTGTGTCACCTCCATTTGCAATTTCATCCCCATCAGCTCTGTATCTTACCTGGGAACCTCCTAAAAGGTAGTAGGCCATTCATATCCTCATCTACATCTTTGTAAAAGGAAGATTTTACATTAGTGTGTGGTTTGTTTCTTTGCTATCTATCTGCATCCTGTCATACCTCATCCACTAAAGCTGTCAGGCCTTGTTGTCAGTAGATCTTCAACAAAATGTGAGCTTTATGCTTCACATTTCCCTCTATCTTGCCTACTGCTTTTAATGTTTGATGATGTTAAAGATATTTGTGAAGGTAAAAAAAAACAAAAAACAAGTGGAATCTTCCCTTTATGTAAATAACAGTACAGCTAATGGTATACTTTTTATTATTCTCAGATTAACAGGCATGTATGATACACAGCAATAAACATCAAGTGTTAAATGTTAAATATAACATCATAATCTTTCCCTATTTGTTTCACTGATAGGCCCAATGGAGTTATTACAGAGTACCTCCTCTATCACAACGACCAAATGGTCTACAGAGGGAAAGACAGACAACACAACATCACTGGTAAAGAGGGGAGAGAGTGTGTACATGTGTGTGTGTGTGTGTTACTTTCTAGCTGTGGAAAGATAGAGCTTTAGTGTAAAGAGAGGGGGAAGAGTGAAGAAAAGCAAAATGGAGTGGAGGATTAGCATTTGAAAGAGGAAAGAGCATCGCAGCGCTTACCGGGGGAATAGCACTTTGAAAAAGAGCGCTAAACACACACATGAAAATAAAGCAGCGGAGAAACAAAGAGCACTAAGCATTAGCACTCATGCATACACACAATTTGCTTTGAAAGCTTTTCCTAAAGAGACTTAAAGAAGGTATGAAACATGTCACACCACTGAGACCAGAGTGCTGCACTAGGATGCGAGGCAGATACAGACACAAATACAACACTCACAATACACACTCACAAGTACACTCTGTGGAACACATGGAGAGATGTACACAGACAAAACATTTAGGCACAAACACAAGAGAGTTCTAGTACTGCACACAGCTTTAATATGACCAGAAGAGATTATCATTCATTTTGATTTTACACATACACAGAGAAGCATCATTCTGCCCATCAGTGTATGTCTGTATCGTTGTACATTAATGAACTCATGAAGGCACATATCATCCATGCCGGGTTAATAATGCAGGGCGTCTGATGTTCACAGTGATTGGAAGGATTATGGACGTGGTAATTATACAGTATGTGCAAGAATAGATCGGGTTAGAGAGGCTGAGATTGCAGCAGTGAGACAGATGAGGACTAGTTTTGAGGCACAGACAAAGACAGACAGTGAACGACAAACAGCAATCAAGAAGTAGATGAAGAAAAAGGTGGGAGGGAGAGTAGAGTTTAGGGATGAGGAGTGACATGAGGGTTTAATATCATAGTTTAAATAGTGCAGCCAAATTCCATACAATATATGATTTAACATGAGGTTTTGCTTTCATAAATTGGAGTTACCATTGTGTTTTCTCTTCCTTGGTCTGCCTCTTGCTGCCCTTTTGTGTGTGTTTTAGGACTCGATGTGTATTCGACTCATGTTCTGGTCCTGAGTGGGTGTACTTCTGTAGGCTGCACCAACAGTTCACAAGTTACAATGCTGACCTCTCAGCTTCCTCCTGGGCCTCTACAAGCACCAACTCTTACCCTGCTAGATTCACGGACCATTCTGGTGGAGTAAGTACAGGGCTGGGGGTGAAATAGTTATACACTGTTGCCCATAAAGTTGGAATAAAATATTTTAATTTCTTCTCATGAGATGATGGTGACAATGTGATTTATTCTTGTCAGATAAAGTGTAATTGGGACTTGGTGTGTAATCGTTGCACCTGGTCAAAGGTGATTACTGATGTGTGTAAATAAAAATAAAGAGAGAAATGTGTCTGAAAACATTATTTCAACTTTATGGGTAACAGTGTATGTGCAGAGTTGCTGGAATAAAATTAAAAAGTGACTTACTGAAAAAAAAATATTGAATTGAATTACAGTAACTATAAAAATGTTGCTGGCAAAGAATTTACATTAAAATAATTTGTAAAAAACAAACAAACAAGAAAACAAAAAACAATAGGTTGGGCTCTAAAAAGCATTCTGTAATATGACTTTTCAGGTTGCAGAGTTAAAAACATTTGTTTAAAAAAAAGAGATAAATAAAAGGAACCAATCCAGTGTAATTTGTAATGTGACTTTGGTAACATATACGTATAAAAAGAGACACAAATAATAGAACTCAGATTGTTGCATAACACAACACATAGCGTAAACAAACTTTTGCACTTTTTTACTGCCTATAAATTATGTGTGTCTCAGGTCACAGACATGCAAATATAATGTAATACAGAATAAGTAATACATAGTTTAACCTTAATTTAGAGAAATGTAGATCATTAAGACATTACAGTTCATAGCGTATTGCAATTTTTCATCATGCCACATATGTTGAGTCAGTGTAAAGCACGTCCAGAGAGAGATGGAATTACAGAGGCAGTGACCTTCAGCTGTTGTGTTTACAATGCAAAATATTCTTCTGCACTTGACCTTTCACCCTTAGAGGAAGGGGACAGAGGAAGATAGATCTCTGCACTTTTCCATTATGTTCCTCTGCAAATGTTCCCAGTTTATGCCTGTGTTGCGTGTGCGTGTGATAGTGCATGTGTGTGAGTCAATCTGCGTGAAAGCCATTAGTGTCCTGACTGTCACTTACAGTGGGACTCACCGCAGGAGGGCACAGTGCCACTCAGACACACACACACGCACACACACACACACACACACACACACACACACACACACACATACACACACACACACACACACACAAACAAACACACACTTAAACAATGGACAGAGGGTAAGTGAGAAGATGGAAAATGAGTAAACTGAAGGTCTGAGAGGGAAAAGCCACTTTTGTGTGAATATGTGTGGCAAACTGTTGTAGCTAATGAGACCATTTATTGTTGTGAAAGAGCACATACAACATATAGGCCACGCTGCAGTGTATGCAGGTGCCTTTATACATAGATATATAGAGGGAGAGAGCTGTAATTTTAGAACAATAATGGCTTTCACTGTATCTGAGTATTTACCCCTTTAAATTATTTCAGAACAACAAAAAAAAGAAATTTTGGATTTATGTTACATTGGAAGAAATAGGCCTAGAACACCAACACTTAACTGGCTTGATATGATAGAAATAAATGCATTGAGAGAAGAAAAAAAAAATTAATTTAAAAAATAAATAAATAAATGCATTGAAATTTGGTTTATATGGGCTCACAAGAAAGACAGCGTGTAAGCCATCATTTATAACCACATACATATTCAGAGCTGTTTATATAACACAATGCATTGACACTGTCCCACAAAATATCTTCTTAAATAAGAGAAATTTGATAAATGATGCCCATAATGGTATGGAAACAAGCATATTTTTGTTTGTGGACAGCTGACAGCATAAAAAACAATTTAATATGTTTATTGTAATATTAATCAGACCAGTGATATGCATTACACTGTGAGCATTTATCATGTTTTCAGCATTTTACTCACCAGGTGTGGGAAGGCTGCATATTGCCTTGTTAGCACATTGGTAATAGGCAGAGGTTGGAAGATCATACTTGGTCAATACCTTTCTATTGTGTCTGTGAGAAAAGCTGAGAAACACAGAGGAAGTGGGGGCATCTGCGAGAAATGTGAAACTGCAACAGAAAAAGTGAACGAGGGAAGGAAAGAGGGAGTAGAAGGATAAAATGTGAGCTTGGAGAGCATAATAAAGGGAAAACTAACACATGACGGAAAAGAGAATGAAAGTGGATAAAGACAGTGTGGGAAAGAGCGAGGGTAAGAGACTGTGAGAAAGGTTGAGGGAGGCAGCAGGATGCAAACAAAACAATATCAGCAGGTTTATTTCCAGCCCCTCACCCCCGTCACCTAACTCAACCAAACACATTCATACACACAGCAGCACCACACACTCACACAAATACAACACACTAACAAAAAAACACTGGGACATACATGTTCAGGAAAGGTAGAGATCACTGCATGTGGCCTATTGAGACATTCAGTTAGAGTATTCTATTTATTCTTCCGTAATGTTTCTATAATTTTTTGATAATATTGTGTTAGGAAGACAAATTTCAGGAAAGTTTGAAGGAACATTTCATAGATTGTGGTGACAAATTCACACCTGCATCTCAGTTTCAAAGGTTTTCAATTTAACATCCTGAGAACAAGACCATCCATTCTGCACTAATTTCATAACATACTTTTAAAACCAGTGGTTTTCCAAAACCATTACCATAGTGAATTATGATACAGATTATTACAACTCCCCTTTGATTTAGTTTTTCAAAAATGGACATACATCACAGTGCCAATCGACAGCATATAAATCTTATAATAAATGTGATAGATTAGCCACAGTGGCTAATTGTGTGCTAACACACACTCATCAGTCATTCAAAACTGGGCTCTTTAATGGGAGGAACCAAGAAAGGAATCCATCACTTTTTAAAATGGCCTCCTCCTGCTGCCATGCCAGGAGGGCTTGGCTACTCTCTGGGATTTGTAAGAATTGCCATACTATTTATTAAAATGTTTTGGAGCTAATTTATTTATGAGTTCTTTCTTGGCTGTGCTACCCTCAGAATAGAAGTCATACATGAGTTTTGGCATCATGTCTGTCATTTTTAACACAGCTGTAAATCACTTGCATTGGATTCAGCTGAAATGAATTATAAACATAATCATTTGTTAAAGTTTATCTCAATCTCTATGTCCTGCACATTTCTCCAACAAATCAGGTGGTAAGCAAAAATTCTAATTTTTTTTCTATCTGTCCTTGAAATCACATTGGAATCTGTTTCAAAACCATGCAAACACATTAAAAAACAAAACCTCCTACTGACAACTCTTAGAAACTCGTAGGATATTGTTAGCCATTTAACATATATTAAAGGTTCAGTGTGTAATTTTTGGTGTCATTGAGTGGTAAAATTGAATACCCCAATACACTCCTATACGGAGGCCACAAAAACACCAGTCTCTCAGTGGAGCAAGTTTTTTGTTTTGTTTTCTTACTGGACTCTTTTGCTAAGGGGAAATTAACTCTGGTCCACACTCAGACATAGAAGGTGATGATAACGCACCTTAACACTGCCACCTGCTATAAAGCAGAAAAAAGGAGAAGAGGAAATGTATTCGGAGCTACTGTAGAAACATGATGGTGCAATATGGTGTTCTCTGTTACATGCAACCTGCTCCATCTGTGGATATAAACAGGTCATTCTAAGGCAACAAAACATAATAGACACATAAATATAAATATTCCAAAACATAATGCAAATTTAGAATGGAGAAGAGGTGAAATGGAGATAAGAAAAAGGGTGTGGGCATAGGATAGGTAAGTAGCTAAAGGGGACCAGGGATACCTGTTAATTTTGTTTCTTATTATTGATTCAATTTATTAATTTAAAGTTTCTCTTTGTCTTAAAACACATTTATTTTTAAAATAATTTGTAAAAGTCAATCTGTTTCTATTTGGTCTGTCAGAGATAACTAGAAATTTAATAACGGTGGGTCTGGATGTTCTCATGTCCTTGTCAGTTGCTTCATTGCCATCACATTGAGGTATATGCCACTCAAGTTCTACTTCACTAATAAGCCAAAACTCTAAAATATTTTTAGACTTCAGCGGCTTCCCTTAAGTTAGCAATATATTTCAAAATGCATGTTTTATAGCAATTTTATCCCAAAATGTTAGAAAGTAAATGAGTATATAAGTTGTACTAAAATCCTTTCTTTTGTGTACCCTCTCACCTAAACGGTTACTTCAAATGACTCTATTTATAAATAGTGTTTCTCGTCCTCTTCCTCTCTGCCTCCCTCTCTCTCTTGCTCAGTATTGGGGATGACTTTCATTCTAAATATAGAAAAGAAGATACCACTATCTGACAGAGGAAACTCTTTGCAGTAATGGCTTGTGTCTTCTATATAAGAAACCTTAGACTAGCATTGTGCATCTGTCTACTTACAGGTGGAAATACAATGATTAAGGCACACACACAAGTGTATGTGCGCGCGCACACACACACACACACACACACACGCACTGAGATGCTCAAACAAACCAGCATGGTGCAGAGACTGAATAAAAAGCCTACAGACACTTTCAATTTGACCAGGTCTGTCTCACCATAAAATTTTAGTGCTTGATGGTTACAAAAAAAATTCCATTTTTTTCATCACTGATCCATGAATACTAGTGTACACACAATTTAAAACATATTTTATGAAATAATGTACAAAAGGGGTTTTGTCATCTACTTCATAAGTTTCATTTTACTCAAGAGTATTTTTAACAGTAAGCCAACAAGAAAGTGTGACAATTCTTTAAAAATGTCAATTTGTGTAAACATTGACAGTAAAATATTACCACTTGCATTTTACATATGTCTATGGTCATAAAACAATGCAAAATTTGCAATAAATGTATTACCACAGTCTGTACACTGGTTATTAAATGTGTTTTGCCCTGATAATGTTGCTTTTTGTTTATTATACATATAGACACAGCTGTCTAAACTTTGCAGCAGAATAAAAAATAAGATACTTTTCAACTGAAATACAGAAGAAGGGTATGTAAATGTGCTTTGTTGCTTGTGCTTCTGGCTGATTTCATTCTCCCTCTTCAGGTGGTCACGTCCCTCTCAGGTCAATGGCGCTTTGGAGTTTTATTCCATCTTCCTGTCACATGGCAGTGCTGAGCCGGTGCTCGCTTATAACAGCTCGGACCTTTTTGAAGACTACACACTCCGAAACCTAACCCCTGGAACAGCCTACACCATCAAAGTATCTGTGAGTATGTCAGTCTGTACTTATTTTACTTTTCAGTATCACAGTCATCTTTATGTTTGTGTAACTGTATGTGTCTTTGTGTCTGTTTTTTTCAGGCTTGTACTGGAGGCGGTTGCACATTAAGCCCTCCCAGCCAAGTTCAGACTGAGGAAAGCACCCCTGAGAATGTACCAGCACCTCTGGTCACCCCTTTGTCCCCCCATGCAGTTAATGTCAGCTGGACACCTCCTGATACGCCAAATGGTGAGAAGACACACATTTATTCTGATACATGCACACTCATAGACTACCACAAATATACAAAGAATCTAGGAGATTAGCAATATATAAAGAAGCTTTATTAAAATTATTCATGTAAAGTAGTTTAACAAAGTGTGTAGGGAGAGAAAAAACATGTCAAAGGATAAAGAGTCACCTGTGAAAGTTGACCTGTGGTTTGTATAACAAGGTCTATAACAGAACAGATGAACAATGAAGCACAGATATCCCATATATATCAGTATAAAACAAAATCTATCTAAAGATGAGATGAGTAAAAAAGACAAAAGTCAAAGAAACAGAAAAGAGGACACCATGAAGAGTGACCACAATGAGAGACTCGACGTATTCACAGAAGGTAAGAGACCAGGAACACATGATTTAATACAGAGACCATCGGAGGCCGATAGTGAGAGGGCAGTGCTTCAATGAGCTCCTTTAAGTGGATGAAAAGTGCTCCCTTTTGACTGAATAGAGAACTGCAGGCTAGAGGCACACAGATGCAGAGGAAATGCCTTTCTCTCTCTATTATCTCAGTTCTATTCTCCTTCAGCATCGTTGCTTGTGACCAATTAAAATGCATAGAACAGAGCTGTGTCAAACTTACCTTGGCTTTAAATTTAGAATCGAGCATTTGCCTTGTATCATCTTGATGTTATAAAAACTTATTTTGCACATAACTTCTCTGCGTGCAGGAGGTTTTAAAGTAAAGAGACTCAACATTGTCAACAAAGAATTTTGTTCCCAACACAGTTGTGACTTTTAATACATAAAGTAAGGCTTCCTCAATATTTAACTGCACAAAGAAGTGTATCGTTGATGCATCATCAATATTTATACCCATATTTGAAGTCATTTGTTTGTAACTAAAAATACAGGGAATATAGTTTAGCAGGAAATCAGCATAACTGTTTTTACTTTAACCATTAATCTATAAGTGAAATATAAATCTGTACTTGTGTAACCCATCTGAACCATTTGTCAGTCAGTTAACCAGTGTTTACCACTGATGACACTGTGTCTGTGAAACTGTTAAAAGTTTGTAACAACACTGAAAACATACATGAACATAAATAAAACAGTAGGTTAAAGTACCATGATTTGCTACATGGTTTTTAAAATCATGTATTTTTTATGATGACCATTTTTTAATCAAGGACTATGTTAATAATTGCTGTATCTTATGAAACCATATGAATTAAGTGATGAAAACCATCTGAGCAGTTCTCACCCCATTTCACAGTCTCAAACATACAACGCACTACTACATATTATCAGTGTTACTGCCATGCTCGTTAAAGTATGTGTAATTCCATAATGCGTGTGTATGTAATGTGAATCGTGTGTGTTTTACGCTTAATGCCACATGAGTGCATTTCGCACTATAAACCCTATGATGTGCGTGCGTATTAGCCTGGATAAATTACTTAAAGCTTTTCTCATCTGATGACAGAAATTTATAACAAGGGAGACACTTAATCATGATTACCCGATTATCTCATGCTTAAAAAGCTTTAATTTTTGCTTAAAAAGGAAGAGCTCAATGCCTTTTTTTTTCCATTTCTTCTTTTTTTTATATAAATGGACAGCGACAATGACGATGATGATGCTGATGGGTTCCTGAGGAGTGAGATACGGTGTTATTTTCTGTCTCTCTCTCTCTCTCTCTCTCTCTCTCTCCCCCTTCTCCCCAATTCCACAGGGATTTGTGGGGGATAATCCTCTCGGGGATTAGGTCGGGGCAACACGCAGACAAAGAGGGGAAATAAGCCTGTTATGCATTCGCTGCTTCATTTCCCAACCTGTCTTTATTACAACCTATACTGATATGGGCTTATTCACACACACACACACACATGCACACAAGCACACATATACACACATACTCTCACACGCATGTGATTGGCCACATTAAGAGCTTCCCAGATGTAGTTGCCATCCGTGGGGTTTTTGTGTCTTCATTTCCCTGATAGGTGTGTATATCTCTATTGAGCAATAATAAAACCCACACATGATTAAAGCAGAATAGACTCTTAGTTCTTAGCACTGATCTTTTGAGCCCCCTGTATGCATTTTTATTAAGGAAAAGCACATTTGGCACCGTACTGTTTCATTTTTTTATTAGGTGGATGTAATGTAATGTAATTATTGTGCTGGTATATGTACGTGTGCACAGGCTCATGTGAGTTTACATCTCTCTGTGTGTATCCTTTTGTGTATGTGTGGAGTACTTCTGGGTTTCAATATGTACACCTTCCTTCACCCACCTTTTCTTATGAGAGTACGTATTCGCTGTAGTACTACTGTCCTTCTGAGGGCATTTATCCTCACAACGCCTATGGTTACATTTGTCATTTCAATACGGTTTTCATCACTGAATGAAACTGAGACACATAGACTAGCAGGTTTGGAGCCCCTAAGTCAGTTTTCATTTGCATTGTAATCCAACGACTCATAATGCATCCCAACATTGCAAATCTCACTTTGTGATTGAAGTTACTCATAATCTAGGCATAGTCTTGCAATGTCCAAATGACCAGGGCAAATGGAGCATGAAAGGCATCAAAAAACGTATGCACACTTCTTATATTAAAGACAATTTGCAACACGATTCTGAACAAAGCTTATGCCATCATGTTAAACGAATCAGTTTAAAATATGCAATCAAGTCCACCATAATGTAGAAAAGACATTTTGTTATTCCCATAGAAGATGTTTATTTTAATGAGAGTGATTATGAGGTTGGAAATGATAGGTTGGGGTATAAAATGAACTGAACGAACATTTAAAGAGAATTTTGTACTTGTGCTGAAACCCCATATAAGGGACAGATGGTGGGGCAACATGGATGTTAGCAGGTGAGAAGCAGGTCTTCAGGCATTTATTAACACGTTCCTAATGGAATAAAAGAAGAAACGAACCCCAGGCAATTCAACTGAACTAACATAAACTTAAAATAAAACCTATCCGAAAACTGCTGCCTCACAGCAAGTTCCCACCTCCTCTACGCAGTTACTGACCTTATGCCTCTTCAGCCTCACCTGCACGGACCTTACCATCTGTCCAGGCAAGGGAGGGCTGACAAAAACACAAATTACACAAAATGTGAATAAATATCACAGGTATCACTCTGTTTCTATTTGCATAAACTGTACATCTCATTACTAAGTACGTCATCATACAAACAGATTAGCAGCTGATTTCCAGGCAACACAAACTGAATTATAAAAGAAAACCAGGCAAATATTCCACAAAACCATCCATGGTATAATTAACCAACCAACTCATGATAATGTATAAACAACTGAAACCAGGAATATAACTGATCAATAATCAAAATCTTTACTTTTGGGAATTTTCTGTGAGTAGATGTAAAAGACACTGACAACCAAGAGGAACATTAGAATACTCTGTTACACAGGAAGCAGTTATGGAACAAGCTTGTGAGAATCTAGATCAGAATGAACTTCCCATTGTACAAAGTTATATAGTCCTAGTGATCACCCAACCTTAATGTCAACATTTCAACGAACATACACATGCATATTCCTAAAGGAGACAGAAGCAGATAGTGCAGGTATAATATGTTTCTAAACCTGGGGCTGTAGACATCTTGTCTGCAGATCCAGATGGAGGAGAGCGTACAAGGCAAAGTGTGCAGACAGCAGCACACCATGACCTGCAACCTGACCTCAATTGGTATGGTTGGTATGGTTGCATCTCCAACACCCATCAAGAGATCGGGTTGTTTGAGACTGAGAACACAGTTTCTTCCCAAATGATAACCTCTGTCTGTCAGGTCTACCTCATGGGCAGGCAGTTCAATGCCTCTGACTTGGCTGGGTAGAGGGCTGCTCTTCAGGGTCTGTGTTAAGTCTTGTAGGGGCTGTGTCTCTCCATGGCCTTGGAGATTGACCAAATACTTTGCCCAGATGTTGAACAAAAACACACGTCTTGGGCTGAACTGTTAAGGAATTGTCCAAAATCTAACACTAGAGTTCACTGATTCATTATATCTATAGCCACAAATGTACTTCTACCTGTCAGATGAGTAACAACATGAACAGGCCGTCAGTCAGCTGCGTGATTCAGTTTAACCTGGACACACCCCTCTAGCAGGTTCTTATTTTGGGCATCTCTCTTTCTCGAATTTTTATTTGCCTCCTGAAAATGTATGCAGCTGATCAGAAACTTCTTAGTCAAGGCTCTGTGACCTTTGCTGTGACCCCAGCCTGGTCCACCTGGGCACCTTGACCACACAGTAGGATCCCTGGATCCTCCCCTGACCTGGTGGCTTTGCATGACACTCCGAACATTCCCCATGATGTAATGCCTGGCTTGTGTCATGGCCTCCAGTGTCTAGGAGGAGAGAACACCCCACCACTGCTACTAAATGTCATGTTAGGAACCCATGTGAGAGGCAGATGTTATTAATTAACGCATAAGTGCAAAAAATGTGAACCGCAGGGAATTCAACCAAGCTAACTTTAACTGTCAAACTGCCACCTCCTCACCTTCTTTACTCAGTCACTATCTGCATTGGCCATAATATTCCACCAAAATTTTCTCATAGGAAAAAAAAGTCTTCACCTATTAACTTGCCTATTTCTCTTTGTAGTGGGCAGAACCCTCCAAATATGAGAGGTTTTATGCATTTAAACACACATATTTTCAGATTGTCAGTGTTCCGATCTTTATTCAGAATGATTTCAAAAAGGCTGAAGGCTGGAACTGCAGTTACTGATCTTATACCTCCTCAACCGTGACCCTACCACCTGCCAAGCTAAGGAAGGGTGAAAAAATAAATTAATTACACAAAATATAAATAAATACAGTAACAAATGCATTTCTTAGTTTCTACTGACTTACACTTAAAATATGGGTACATGTGCACATCCATATGTTTTACAGAATGTTAATGGCTTCAGAAACCCCTCTCTTATACCCCCACCCACCCACCCTGTTCCTCAATTATTCACTGTAATGGTCATTATCATGCAAATCTAATATCACTATCCGTTATTGGTATCTAATAACAATACATTATGAGCGTGTCAAAATTCCATAAAATCTGTAAAAAAAGATAAGTTACCTGTTTCGTGATCCAATTTACTTCAAAAATAATCATTTAAACACTGTTAATGTTTCTTTCACTATTGTTTGGGTATAATTATAATTCAGAACACACTTAACTTGTATATGTGTATTAGTGGCTACTCACAGGAAAGAGAAATGTGCTGTATCTTTATGCTTGTGTGTTGGTATAATGATTATCTGTCTTTTTTGCATTGCTTCTTCCAGGCATCATAACTAGCTATGGACTTTGGCTGGATGGAGTTCTGGTTCTTAACTCCTCTTCCTCTCAGAGGTTCTTCGTGGTGGACGGACTCTCTCCTTGGAGCCGACATGTTCTCAGGCTACAGGCCTGTACCGCACAGGGCTGTGGCAAGGGACCGATGGTTAGTGAGGCACACAAACACACATACACATAAATGAATCCTTTGTTATGATCTCAAAGACAGACATTTATTAGAAATAGAATTATTGTGGTGTTTCTTCACAGTTTGATTTGTATTTAGTGGTACTTCTTCAGTTCCTGTCCTTAGATTTTCTGCAGAAAGGTTCCAATTTTTCTGTTTGTTTGTAAGCTCACTTCTAAACTTTTGCTCTTCACTATTTATCCCATAACAACTGTAACTGCTGCTGCTAAGTAAAGGGAACACATACACCTCTACCTCTGAAATGCAATTTCTTCTCTATCCCTATCCATGACCAAGCATTTAGAGCCAGAGGTAAAAAGCTTTGTAAAATTCAGCTAAAGCAGCAAAACAGATATCTTTATGAGTATGATGCAGGTTATTGCTGTACCTAACCTATTTGTGCCTCTTCAGACATTGATGGTGTGTTTTGTGTGCATGTGTGTCTGTGTGTGTGTCATTGGGCATCATAAAGGTGATCGATTCTCTCAGCTCAATAATGAGGGTTGGCGTGGCGACAGTGACATTTGGTAGGAAATGCCATTCCACACTCAACGATGTCTCTGACGACAGGCCATATTTTGGGGCATTTTTCCAATACCAACGCCATATTTAGTCAAACAGAGTGAGACCAGCTGACACAGCAGAACAGGAGCAGAGGAAGGTGGGAAGGGGAGGGGGAAGAACAGGATGAGGAGGAGAAAAGAGGAGATGACAGGATGGACTGAATGGGGTAAAGGAGAGAAGAGGAGCCGGGGGGGGGGGTGAATGTAGGGATTAAAGAGTGAAATGATGGAGGTAGAGTAAATGGTCAGAAAAAACAAACAATAAGGTGGAAAGTAAAGGTACAAAGAGCAGTATAGATTTGAGTAAGATGAGGAAATATGACAGAAAAGGAGAGCAAGGTGATGAGGAAAGAAGGGAAAACAGTGGAAGAGTTGAAAGACAAAAATGTGGCAAAAGAGCTGGAGAAAAAAGGGAGAGACAGAGGGCAGAAAATAGTGACCTGAGAGGTTTCATTTTGAAGTAAAACTGGTTTAAGTATTATATTTCAACATCATAACTAATTTATTCAGTGAAATATATCACTATGAATATGACCCATATCAAATTGGGGCAAATTTTATTATAGGTTTTTCATATTTCCAAATTACCTCATATACCACTTGGATGGGTGAGTGTGTATGGAATAATAATATAAAAGAGTAAAACACATCACATCCATTGTAAGTGGACATTATCCTGTAGGTTTGGGAAATATGATTGTTAGACTTTTAATTGTATGTATAAACTGTAGGTTGCCTGTGATCATGTATGCTGTAAAACACTGAGTTTTTTTGTTTGTTTTTTCTTTTAATCAGACAGAGATGCATACACTGGAGATGGCCCCAGAAGGCCCTATTCTGCTGGAGCTGACAAATCAGAGCTCTCGATCGCTCCGTGCCCTTTGGACTGCCCCGCCCAGACCGAATGGAAAGCTCAGCTACACACTGTACTACAAAAGCAAAGGTAGCACATATTATCTCTTATGAGTCTGAACACAGGTACTGGCACTTGCATATAGAGTTGAAGCGAGTAATTGATTTGAATTGCTTAAAAAAATTATTCGATCACAATCAAAGCTTTGTTTCCTTAATTTCACTCCTGTTAAACATAGGCTTTGCTGTTGTGTTTCACACGGACACTTATTGCAACATGCATGACGCCAGGATTGCCACAAAGTTGTATGTTAGATATATCTGAAGTAGTTAGTAAGTTAGTATGTTGTATACAAATTTGTTGAAGAAGTTTGTAGATGTCATTTGACTTGTTTGTTGTTGTTTATATCAATAGATATTTTATGTATACTTTAATGTTGTTGTTATTTCTATGTATCTATAGATATTTTTATATATATTTACCTCCGCCAGGGAGGTTATGTTTTTGCCAGCGTTGGTTTGTCTGTCTGTCTGTCTGTGTGCGAGATAACTCAAAAAGTTATGGACACAGTTGGATGAAAATTTCAGGAAATGCTGATACTGACATAAGGATCAAATGATTAAATTTTGGTGGTGATCGAGGGGGGGGCACTGATCTGCCTTGGTGGAGGTCTGCGCTCTCCGAGTGCTTTTCTAGTTACCTCCGCCAGGGAGGTTATGTTTTTGCCAGCGTTGGTTTGTCTGTCTGTCTGTTTGTGTGCAAGATAACTCAAAAAGTTATGGATGGATTTGGATGAAAATTTCAGGAAATGTTGATACTGGCACAAGGAACAAATGATTAAATTTTGGTGGTGATCGGGGGTGGGGGGGCCACGGGGGCCCACTGATCTGCCTTGGCGGAGGTCTGCGCTGTCTTTTCTAGAAAAGCACTTGGAGAGTGCAGACCTCCGCCAAGGCAGATCAGTGGGCCCCCGTGGCCCCCCCACTCCCCCCACCCCCACCGATCACCACCAAAATTTAATCATTTGTTCCTTGTGCCAGTATCAACATTTCTTGAAATTTTCATCCAAATCCGTCCATAACTTTTTGAGTTATCTTGCACATGGACAGATAGACAAACAGACAAACCAACGCCGGTAAAAACATAACCTCCTTGGCAGAGGTAAAAACTCCTACAAAATTTAAACTTAGACCTACTTTTCAAAAATTTAACCACATCTATTCTGGTTCACTGGCAATGAATAAACCTAATTTGATATGAATTCAGTCAATAGTTTTGCTGCTACAGACATTTGAAAGTCTGCCTATTAGAAGTAAATGGGGGGGGGGGGGGGGGGATGATTTTTAAAATTCGTAAAAAATTTCAACTTTGACATACTTTTCCCAAAATGTAATCAGATCTATTCTGGGTCACTGGCAATCTATAAACCCAATTTGGTATGAATTCAACCAATGTTTTTTTTCCTGCTAGAGTGTTAACAAACAAACAAACCGAACCAAAAACAATACCACATGCCTTCCTCTCGGGGGGCGGGGTAATAAGATATATAAGCTTTTATATATGTTCCAGAACCAAAAGTTTAGTCTTCTAGATGGACCATCTACAGAGACTTTTGGATAAGTTGTCAGGCACAATCTCATCTGAAAGAGGACTGTTCTAAATTTGGTACATTTTAGAGAAATATAACAGTAATATAACGTGGTTTCATCCATCTCGTAGTTCTGAGGTTAGGCTACAGGTCATGTTGTGCTGCTGTCTGCACACTTTGCCTTTTATTCTGTCTTCCATCTGAATATGCAGACAAGACAGCCTGTGATTCATAGACATATTTTTCCTAAACTATCTGCTTCTGTCTCTTTTTTTAATGTACATACATGTGTCAGTCGGGATGTTCTCCTTAAGGTTTGGCATATGTGTAAGTTATAGGTGTATTTGCATTATACAGCCAATGATAGACATGGAGACACTCTCTCCATTTGGTATTTGTACTTAGGGATGTAACGATATGAAAATTTCATATCACAGTTATTGTGACCAAAATTATCACGGTTATCATTATTATCACGGTATTGTTGAAATGTGCTCAAAATGTTCAAAAAGTACTTATACACACACTGAAATAATATAACCAAGTTGTATTTTGAAAAAAAAACTAATAAAGTAACATGCACAATGTACTTTCTGTTGCAGAAACATTCAAGTAATAACATGTAAACAACAAACATACAAATGTGCATTAAAGTTGGCACTTTAAGGACACAAGAGACATCTGCACCAGGGGTGGGAACTGATAGGATTTGATCAATATCAATGCCATTATCAGTTCTGCTAATCAATCCAATTTCTTATCAATTCTCCTATTGATTCCTGAGGTGTTTTTGAGTGTGAAAAAAAGTAGTTGGACAGGTCATAGTGGAGCTTGTTGGAACATTTTCCAGATCAAATCATTAACAGTGTCACACATATCCACTATTGTACACACACACAAACAGAAAGTGAAACACAGTCATATTTTCCTGAACTATTTAATGAACAAATGTAAATATTCTGAAAGAATGAGGATTTGAAAACATGTTAGGCTGATCTGATCCAGACTGGTCAGTGGTTCACTCCTGGTGAGAGACAGACCAGTCACAACAGTGTCATATGGTCCAGTTCCTCTGGAGGTCAGTCATTGGATTTACTGTTGAATGTCCTTCAGTTCATAAAGCCTCCTCTCCTTTGGGTTTCATACACATCATGTGTCTGTGTACAGATGAGGCTCACTCATTTGGGCCCATTTGAACTGACATGAGTTTGTCCTCAGTATCTACATTCAGACGGTTTCTCTGGTGGGTGAGGATCTGACTCAGTGGGGGCCGGGGACGGGTTCACACTAGTGCGGACCGGGTCTGTGCACTCGCTTGCTAGGACGGACCGAGTCCGTGCGCGTGCTTGTTCGGACCGACCCGCAGTCAGACGGGGGTCCGTCTGTCGGACAGAGGGTTCGTGCGTGCGCTCCAACGGACCGGGCCTGTGCGCTCGCGCGCTCCGACGGACCCGCAGTCGGACGGACACCTGTTCCGTGCGCGCGCTCTGACTGACCGGCTCCGTGCGGGAGCCGCTATCCCCAAATCTTTGGAGCTCTGTCCGTGCAGGTGCCTTCCGCCATGTTTTCAGAGGCCAAACATTACAAACTGCGCACACGCCTGGAGTGCCACTGCTTCTTCAGGAAATGAACAGTTGTATGAGTATTCTAGGTGCGGTAATCGAACACGGTTATCACAATAATTAGAGTTTAAACTGTAATACTAACCGTCGGAAATTTTACCGCGGTTTATCATTATGCCGGTTGTCGTTACATCCCTATTTGTACCATTTAACTTTTGTACAGTGGGAAGTGCATTCAGAACTGTACTGAGCAAACTCAAGAACATCCAGGGAGTCCTCTAAGTCTTCCTTTCTGGCTCACAGAAGAATTTCCTATCTGTAGTCCCTGGAAGAAGGGAAGATAGAGATTGAAATACACATTTGTATCCTTGAGTGTCTGTATTAAAAAGATTGCACTCACTGACTATTCCAAATATGTGTATACATGATATTTCTGCTGCAGAGGTTGGTGAGTAGGTCCATTACATTTGGTATGCAACTCCTTAGCTTTACAAATAATAGGTATAAGAGCTCCAGCCTTTCCCACCTGATGCTGGGAGAGGGCAGGGTACATTCTGAACAGGTCACCAGTTCACAGCAGGACTGACATATAGAGACTCTTACATCCACAGTGAGGGACAATTTAGAATGACCATTTAGTCTACCAAGGAACATGTCATCGAACTGTGGGAGGAAGCTGCAGTACTTGGAGAACATGCAGGCAGGCGTGGGGAGAACATGCAGCCTGACCAGTCTGGGTTCAGGTTTCAACACAGGACCTCCATGTTTTGAGGCAACAGTGCTACCCACTGGGCCACATGCTGTCCTTATTGGGTTATTTCTCCTTCATTATGGATCTTTATTACGAGCTACATATTTTTCTAGAATCACTCCTACAGTCACAGCTTCTTTTCCTTTGGATATTATTATAGAAAAATATATCAAATATATCAAACTTGGATAGAGGAGATATGGAAGAAAGGAGCACTTCTAAAAAAGTAAAACAAGAGAATATGGAAATGAAGTTACACATGTGTGAAGATAAACCATCCTCAGCAATGATAGCAGCTCAGAGTAAAAGTCACTCCAGAAATGGAGGAAGGAAACTAGTAGTAATCAAACTGAGTGACACTGAAAAGAGGAGAGAAATGATATTACCAGGAACGTAAAAGTGATAGTACAGGTGTCCAGAGCACAGCACTGGTATGAAGAACCAAGGAGGTACAAAGGCAAGTAGCTGTGAATCGACAGCAGAGATGAGAACCTCATATTTCCATAGAGGTATTAGAAAAACATGTAAAAATAAGACAAGAGATGAAGAACAACAAAACAGAAGAGTACTGGACATGGAAAGAAAAGGAGGAAAAGGAAAATTGAACAAGATAAGAACAGGGGCTTGAGAGAACAGCAGCAGCATATACACACACACTTACACAGAGTCAGGTACTTTGATCTGTACCGTACGGCGCTATAGACAGATTAAAATGAGTGCAGAGAAGGATCGAAGAGGTATGGAGGGAAGAGAGAGGTGGTGTTTCACTCAAGTTACCCATAACCCCCTTCGTTCTTTGATACTCACCACCTTCATCAGATACAACTGAAATGTTTGTGCATGAGGGTGTGTGTCTGTCCATCTAAATGCAATGACAAGTCTTGCGTTGTGTAATTTTCTGATCTCTTCTCTTTGACTATCCTTGCATAACCTCTACATGCAGACCTCTCTCTTCTCATTACTTTCACTTCATCTCAGTCTGTATTCCCTTCTAGTGAACTCTCACTCATTCTTTTCTCTTTTGTTGCATCTTTCTTCTGTAATTCACTTTTCTATAGCCACTGTGATGACTATAATAAATGTACTATAAAAATAACTTCTGTAGATTTATGGTACAGCAGAGGATTTCAAGTGGTGTACCAGGCCAGATGTGCCACTGGATTTATAACAACCAGGCAGTGTTATCATTGCAAGATAAAACTATACAAAGAGTTAAAACTTCACATCTCAGGTTATCCGCAATTGTGTAGCTTCTTTCCTCTACATCTGAATTTTACACAGATTGACAGTAAGGGACATGGTGCATTCAGGTGCACCTAGTAAAGTTATCGTTCAAGTGCACCTTATTATTACTTAAGGCGGCCTTAGGTGTGAATGTTGAGTGAATGGTTGTTCATCTCTATATGTCAACCCTGTGATAGATAGATAGATAGATAGATAGATAGATAGATAGATAGATAGATAGATAGATAGATAGATAGATAGATAGATAGATAGATAGATATTTACATGTATCATGCCATTCTTTTATTACATTTTTAATTATTAGATTCTCAAATCATAACAGTAACACATTGATTTCTACATAAGCAAATTTGTTAAATACTGTTAATTATTCTTGTACAAATGGTCCTCAATACTTTTCATTTTCTAGCTTTTTTACAGCAGCGTTTGGAATAACTAAATACTAAAGTGATATACATACCAAATACATATCCCTTTTGGCCAGCAGATTATTTACCTACCAATCTCTCAAAGTTATTGGTAAACACTCTTTGTACTTATTTCCCAATGCAGTGACAAATTCTATATCCTAAACATCCTCATAAAAAGGGGCTCCCTGTTTGTGCAGCTGATGCACAGTGGAAATTATTAAATAATATTTTGTGCTGTGACTTTTTGGCTTGCCTTTTTGCATCCATCGGACACAAAATCTTGATATCTACTTCCATATATGAAGCGTATTTGGGCCTTATGACTCTATTTCTGTGCATCTCTTGCTTTTCTCTTAGATGGTGATGGTGTGTTGGATGGAAATGCAGCAGCAGGGAGGTGGTTGACTGTGACAGATCTCCAGCCTTACACCAACTACAGCTTCTGGGTCAGAGGGTGTAATACACAGGGCTGCGTGCAGAGCCTGCCATTCAGCATCACTACACCACCAACAGGTAGTAACACATTGTAACACACAATACACACAAACACAAATGACTTTGTATTTTTTCTGACAATTCTAAATGTGAACACAGTCAATGTATGAGACCTGTTTAAGTATATAAAGTATAGGACAACTAAGAATTTATACTTCTGAAGCTTTTGTACAAAATGTGATGTGTTTGGTACAAATGTGATGTTTCAGAAATGTGAATCATGACTTTCTAACTAATGATTTATTTTTTCTCATGATTTGTCTGCTGAACCAACAAAGATCTGTGTGAGACTTCATGTAATCATAGTTCATAAATTCATCTCCAAGCTAAAACTTAACATGACATCAGGAAAGTCAGTGCCAATGTGGAATTCAGTGTGAAATCCATCTTCAACAGCCTACAGCATACTGTGTTTCTTTGAGCTAATTTGCACCATAGAGCCACAACAACACAAAACATTTTTTAGGACTTTGCACAGAAGAGCTGCAGCAGGGTAAACTGATTTATCTTCTCTTTTTTATTTCATCTTGTCATCAATCTTTGCTCTGAACAAGGTTGTACATGTTATGTAACTAAATGACAGAAATGTTGCAGTCACATTGCAAAGGTACAAGAGTTTAGTACACCCTTCATCATCATGTCCCTCACTAAAAAATGAGTACATTCTGATTAATATGGCTTTATAAATAGTTTCGTTTCTAACTGTACAAGCAGGAAATGAAGCATAGTAATGTTTTTATCTCATTACTCGACCCCTCGATTTTAATTCTACTTCTCTTGAACTGGAAAGTTCATTTTTATAGCTTCCTTTGCAAAAGGAAAAAAAAATTCAATGAGTAGTAGTGCGAACATGCACACACATCATTGACTGTGCTTAATGATCTGAACACATATTACTGATAATACAGAGTCTTTGTGTGTAATCCTGGATGTGTTTGTATGGGATTGTATAGAAGGGCGGCTGATGCTCACTGATGAATGTTAGAGCTGATCATTGTAGTCTGGAGATTATCGTAACTGGTACTACACACACACACACACACACACACACACACACACACACACACACACACAGACACACACACCTATTAATACTCAACTTAACTCTTTAAAACATGTAAACAAAAAGATTGAATAAATATAAACATGCGGACCACACCACACCCATAGCTCAGTCAGAGAACAACAAGAGACAGACTTCGGAAAGTTCTACTGTTCAAGTTCAAAACAAAGGCATAAGAAAGTATAAATTTTAAATACCAGACGTTTCCTCTCTTTCTATCTTTCTTTCTACCTCTGTGCCTCTGGCATCTCTTTAGACTTCTTTAAGGCAAACTGTCTTGATGCGTCCTTGTTCTATGAAAGAACAGAGAGAAGATAGCGGAGCAAGAGACAGAAGAGCAGAGGAGGAGGAGAGCAGAGAGAGAGAAGTGAACATAAAAGTGCATAGTTTAAAACGATTAGTGACACCTCTGATATTGTACCTGCTAACACAGCATGAGAGAGACACAGGCTCAGCAACAGTGTGTGTCTTTGTGATGTATGTTTTGTGTATGCGTGTGCACATGTGTGCATGTATACAAAGGATTTCTCTCTTACACACAATAATTTGGCTCATTTATATCATTTTATATTTAAAAGTGGATAGGAGTAGAGATCACCTTCTTCAATTCAAGTACATTTTCAGAATTTTACTTATTTACCAAGAAATTAGAAGATCCTTCACCTGTCTACATGAACATATTTTTCAATTTGTTGTGAGAACATGCATATTAAAATAGAACAATATGAGCAAAAATATTTTAATATCAGTTACTAAACAGAGAAAATCATGCATGTTTTTGAGTTCACTGGTTGAGTGTTATACTGCATATAAAAACTAATCACGTATTTTCACCACATAGTGTTCCCTTTGGATATTAAACAGTTCTCATTAGATTTTGCCCTAAATTTTTACCATTTGTGTGTTTCACAACATAGCATTCAGCCCTTCTCAGAGCTGGCAAAAAGGCCTATATGATTGATTGATTGATTGGTTGAACCTCCAACCATCGCTAATACATGAATGAAGGAAATGCATGGGTCATAGTCAGACATAGAGACATACACCTTCACCATAAATGTCTTGTTTATTCATGTTTAATGTTTTTTGTGTTATGACGTTGGCTAATGGGATTAATTTGTCAGTAGTCAACCATTCATGTGACAATTTCTGTTGGAAAATGATCAGTATTATTCTGAAGCAAATTCAGAGAGCTGTTATGATATTATGACATTTTGAGGCTTTTTCAGTGTTTCTGTATGGAACAATACTTGTGTGTGTTTGTAACAGCCATCTTAGTTCAAGATGTCTTCAGCAATCAGAGGCTTGTTGTAGTGGAAAGGAACCCATGTGTTTGATTGAAGGATCACTTTATACATCAGAGGGCTTACTCTTATTTTACATAGTCAACACTACTTCTGACTCATTTTCTCCTTTGATTTGTTGTCTATATCTCCTTTTTTTCCTTAGATCTTTTTGTTTTCACTAAGGGCACAGCTTGCCTCCTGAATCAAGATGTTTTACTGATTTTTCCAGCACTTACACTATGCTATCATGCTCAGGGGCACTGTTAAGAGCATGGGGTCACCATGAACATGTGTTGGAAATACAGATATATTTGTGGTTGTTTTATAGATATTGCTGCACTACTTTACTTGTTTGTTTGGGTTTTTTTGGTGGGGCAAGTACCTTACCTCCTTTTTTACCCTTACCCCTCTATTTACCTCTGTCACATACCCTGCTGATTTTTGTCTAGGCAAAACATGCAAAATAAACTTCTCTCTGCCTTTACTTCATTTGTGCTGTTTTGTTTGTATTACTCCATCTGTCCTTACCTCACCCTCCTATCTATCCATTCTTCCTCTTCTTTCAACATATTCTTTTTCCCTCTGTCCATAGCCCCAGACGGGTTGAGTCCTCCTGAATTGGTCCATGCAGCTAGTTCCAGTCTAAATGTATCCTGGTCTGCCCCTGCCCACGCCAACGCTCCAGGCCCACTTCACTACAGCCTGCAAATGAGGACGTCCTCACAGAGATCTGTGATAAGGTGAATGACAGAATCAAATTCACAGACAAAGCAGATGAACATTCAAGCATGATTATACACCACACGTACAAGTGCTCTAACATAGTGAAACTTGCTAATAAATGGTCATAAGAAAATGACAGATGCACATTCTCAGATACATATGTCTGTGGAGAACAGATCGACTCACACATATGCATACATATATATGTACATGCAGGTGCATTATGCAGCACAGCTGAAAATGTCACATCAATATGACAGACCATCAGAAAAACAGAGAGGGAATGAGCTGGAGAAGCAGGGGGTAGAGTCAAAAAGACAAAAAATCAAAGAGAGGGCAGAGGGGGAGAGAGAGAGGTAGAGAAAATGTGATAGAATAAAGAGAGAGAGGGTGTGCATCTGATATGTATTCATTACATGCTTCCTGACAACAAATTGCAATTTAATCCAAGAAGAGGAGGCTCTCATTCTGTGGTAATAAATAAATGACTAGCTACATGTATTATATATCAGACAGCCATGCCCTCCTCCTCTTCTGCTATGGAAATCTCATTGTTCTCTGATTTATTCATTCATTCATCCCTTCTATCCATCTGATGCTAAATGGTCAACGGTCCCTCATTTATGACAATATTCTTTTACTTTGTCCTAGATCCCATTGTACGATTATATGATATGGGGCATATGACACAGAAATATGCCAAAAAGCAGTCAAAAATACTGATGATAGTGCCATGATTATCAGTTTAGTCATCTTATAAAAGTTTCCTCTTGACACAAATCAAAATTATCCACTTTAATTAATTGAAAAAAAATCATTAAATATGAAAATTATTAGACAGCATATGCTTCTCTCATAAAATAAAACAAGCATATGTTGTTAATTTCCTCTTTTTTCACTTCACACTGAGCTTATGATTCCCACAGCATTCATCATAAAATGGCCATTGTTCACTCACTGAAAAGAGCTGCGTTTTCAAAAGAGTCCATATGCTGTTGTCAAAACAATGGATTTGTTCCAGATTTAAGTTTGTTTGACCAAACTAACAGCTAACAAATGCCATTGTAACAAGCAGGCATTATACACTGCCAGGCCAAAAAAAAAGTCACCACCTGAATGTAACAAAACAAATAGGTAAGATCCTTCCTTTGGATAATTACTGCAGTGATGAATATGTATCAGCTGCAACAAGTTATTTAACTCTAACTGATGCAGTGAGTGTCTTCTCTAAGGAGCGTAAAGATTGGGCTGTGGAGCAATGGAGAAAGGTCATGTGGAGTGATGGGATAAAGATGAGGTGATTACCCATCATGCCTAGTGCTTAAAGTACAAGCCTGTGGGGGCTATGTTATGATCTGGGGTAGGTTCAATTGGTCAGGTTGGTTCAAGTTGTGTTAAAAAAAGAGGTCATCTGATTACCTGAATATGATCAGTGATGAGGCTGGGATTGAGTACATGTCCCCCCCCCCCCCCGCCCCAGTGGCACAGGCTTATTTAAAGATGCCAATGCCCAGATACATCAAGCTCATTGGGCTTGTGAAACCATGGTTCAGGAGGCACAAGGCATCGTTTTCACTAGTGCTGGGCAGCGATTAAATTTTAATTGCAATTAATCGTGTGGATTTCTGCAATTAATCACGATTAATTGTATAGTTATGTGGGGGGAGGGGGAGGTTGCCGGCATCAAGAGCGTGTATTGCCTTTAAGTGATATTTCAGACTCGAGGTACTCCGGTGATAAAAAGTAATTCCACATTGCAGTGCTTCCAAAGCACATTGGCCTTCTCAACCCCACCATCTGAAGACGTTTAAAATGAAAATGTCAATGTAAAAGACCACTACTTTTCTCCATGTTTATGTCCCCACCAGTTTATTTCCGGTTGTGAGTGACTGACAGGAGTCTTAAGCCCACTAAGAAGTACTAATACTAATAAGCCCAATAATATGTGATGTTCAGTTGTTCAAAGCAAGCAAAGGGGGCCCTCTAGTGGTCGGAATAAGTTGCACTAATGTATGTTTTGTCCTTGCGGTGTTCCCGTAGCCAGTTCGGACATAAGAAGGAACTAACAGACATGTTTCTTTCAGTCTGTTTGCATGGCCCGAAAAACGTTTGCCTGTGAATATTTTATGTTCAGTTGTTGAAAGAATGAATAGTATAAATATCTCTGATGTGAACTTTTGTTGCTGGATAAAAAGATGTTGTAAATCTTAAGTTAATCTATAAATGCTAATCGTTAGTGTGTCTATGGATTTTCCCATTCAAGTTAGCATCGAGCTAGCGATCTTTTTTCCCATTCGTTTAAATGTATAATGCCATGTAAATGTACTAAGGCAATGAACAGAACTGAGACATATTTTGTATGTATGTTACAGTTTTACAGTGAGTCTCAAGTAAAAGATTTGGACAGAAGTTTTCAGCGTCCAGCTTTTCTTGGGAAACCTGTTGTCTGTCTGCCGAGCTATTCACTACACGCACACAAGCAGGGGCAGAATAATATGAGTAATAATAAAACGGCATTAACGTGAGATAAAAAAAATTGTAAAATTATATTTAATGAATGCGTTAATGCGGTAATAACGCGTTGACTTGCCCAGCCCTTGTTTTCACACATGAATTAGCCATAACAGAGTCAAGACCGAAAACCTAATATAGAACCTTTACACAGTGGTCCAACTCCCCCATCAGGAGTTGTCAGGAGACAATAATACATACCTGCACAGAAATACATTTTGGAATATTTATTTATGGTTTGGCATAAAAAATGTCATGCATTCTGTATGATAACATTGTGTGTGTGACTTTTGTTGGTACAGGCTGTGTATTACTTATGCTAACCACATGACAGGGACTCGAGGGAGCTGTCCAGTGCTGAATCTCTGCTGTAAGGCATCAAAGCAATGGTAGTGATGATTGCTAAGCACTTATACAACAGCTAGTAACTGGTGATGATACAACTATTGGACCTCTAAAACCAGGATATATGTACTTTAGATACATTTGTGCAGACATGGTTAAGTGTTGCCATGTTTATGTAAATTATCAGATAGTTTTGAGGGGCTTTTATTGCAGCACGTTGACCAATTTGAAATACCTGTGTGAAAATAAATGTGTTTTGATTCACTTCTAGGCTTCTGGAAAATGCCACAGACACCTTTTCCTTTTATGTGGATGGCCTGTCACCATACACACAGTATATGTTCAGAGTCATCGTTTCACACACACATGGGCAAGCTGCTGGCCCCTGGGCAACCCTGCGCACAGCAGAAGACAGTAAGTGCACACATACATATATATGCACTATATTTACTCTTTAACATCCTTGGTTATCACAGATTCATTCAGTTATATATATTCATGTCTTCAGTTTAACGGAGTAGTCCATTACTGGTTATGAACACTCTTGTCATTTGGTCAGAAACACTCAATATCATTGTTTATGGTCTACCTATTGGCAGCGAGTGTTGGCTTTGTTCTCTTTAATAAGTTGTGATGCCTGGGTGCTCGTGTCAGCAGCCCGGCCGAGTTTTGCAAGTGACTGGCTGGCAGGTGGCTGGCAGCATCTGGATGCGAGTTGGCTACTGCTGTCAGTTGGCTGTCGGCACTGCTGAGTCAAAGTTAATATTAAGGAGTCTGACAGACCAGATGATTTTAGGTAATGATCTAAAACAATAGCCTCACACATTAAACATATGGCATGTGGGGTGAGAAATAAGTCTCTGCCCAGTTTTCATTTATTCTGTTTAAGTGCTATATACATTTTTTATGTTAAGTGGAGGCAGTCAGTAACATGAAGGCAATAAGGAAGAGATAGAAAACACAACACAATGAGGAAGGTGGTGAAAAAACACTTATGAGATAGAGTGAAACACACTAACAGAATGAGATTTGCATACTGTAAGGTGTGTGTCTGTGTGTGAGTGACCTAGCCAGTGTCATTGTGGGCTAATTGCTGTAATAGAATCATATTAGCTACTGGAACAGCCTCCTCAGTGCTAAGTTATAAATTAATTAGTACCACACTATTATCACATACATTATCATTAAGCAGCTGAGATTTGCATACATTGGATACATGCACATGTACACACATTTAAATCTAGATGTACACAGTTGTGCAGTGTGTATACATTTACACATTAACATGAATGCAAATGCACTGTAACACACTGGTGCATGTGCACACCTATTCAGACACACATTGGCAGACATTTAGGATGCATTAAATTATGGCTGTGTGCTTTTCTCATTGCTGTGCAGAATTTAATTCCCTCCAGCAAACACATACACACACAGTGAACTCTCAAACAGTCACAGATTTTGTTACACATTTATACACAAGTCAGTTAAAATTTGTACCTGTACTTTAATGTGAAACTATGTGCTCTGCTCTCTCACTATATGTGTGTTATTGTGTGCATTAATCCATGTTTTTCCTTTGCTTCTTTGAGCCTCCATCAGGTTCCCTCATCCACATTCACACACACACACACACACACACACACACACACACACACACACACACACACTGAGAACATGTGTCTTGCACAAGCAGCTCCTTGTCCTCCATATCAATCACACACCACCTCATGCTCACAGGCAATAACACACAGTGGCTCCATGTAGATAAACCTGTCTCTCAATGAACATTTTCATAAACTGACACTATGACTATTGACTCTGTCGGTGTGGATTAAGTGTGAAAACATGTAAATCTGTGTTTTCAAAACTGTAATGCTTTATTTAATAGCATTTAAGCACAATATCATCAATTATTCTGTCAGTAAACTTGATAATGACTACAGGATCCATTTTTGTGTTGGGCTGCATGCACCAAAAAAATTATGTTGTCTGTGTTACAGTGCCTTATTAATAGATAGAGGCAGGAGATTTTATTAAGAAGGGATCCAAACCAATCACAGGAGAAAGCCAAGTGCAGCCAGACTGGATTTTCCTAAAGCTGATGTGTAATTTGTCACCATAAACCCTGTCTTCACATCATCATAGCACTGACAGGAATAGCTGCATTTTATTTCTAATCTCCTCTTATATACACTTAAAAATGACAATTTTTGGGAGCATTTTAGAAATGTCCCTCAGTATAATTCAGGTGTATAAGGTGAGTTGTAAGCTTTTTGTTATTTTGTTTCGTTTTAGTCCTATATATTCTGTGGCATTATTTTTAGTTTGAAGCATTAAAAAACACTCAAACATTAACAAAGACTGTGAGTGTGAAGACTTGCGAGGACATTTTGATTTTTGGTATGATACCGTCACCTGTCATGCCCTGTCTTGTAATACCATTTCACACCATAAGAGGTGTTGGGCTCAGAGGCTGCGAAAGACCTATAATAACGAACAATGAACTTAACAAACCTAGAAAATGCATCAATGGGTAACACTTTTGTCAAGTAATGATTAAAAATACTACTTACTTCCGCTAAGAAACCACACTTAGCACCAGGGAAAGAAATTACAGAAATATAACCAATTTATCACAGATGTGACGTGTTTATTGAGAAGAGGAACAATTGATATTGGCGATCTGTTTCTTATAGATCAGGCTGTTAGTTTACAAAGGTAGCTGATGTACCATTACTATTAGTATGTTTGGAAAGTCAGCTGATGGGTGATAAGTGCTGCCACCCACAGCTGGTAATTGGAGATGTATTTATGCACATTTACAAACATTTTACATCCAATACATTTTAAAATACACTCACTTTTTGTAGACACTTTTCTTTCTTCTGTGTAGGGTTGCAATCTGTAACCATGCAGGCGTTCCACTTTGTTACAGTGCTGTATATATGTACTATATGTTGAATGGGACCTTCATTACCGCTTCCTTTTATTTTTCTCTTGTCTGTTTTCCTCTTTCTTTTTAAAGGTTAGGGTTAGGTCGATCATTTCATTTCTGCTGCTTTCTCTGGGTCTCACTATTCATATTTTTTTGTATTTTTTGACCATAGAGTGCATTTCACCTTTTCTTTTTGACAGACTATCCCTTTAAGTATTAATGATAGAGGGACAGAGGAAAAAGTGAGGGAGAATTGAAAAAAAAAGATGATAAATGAAGAGAAAAAGCAAAGAAAGTAAAATGGAGAGAGCAAAGAGGTGAAATGAAGAATTCAAGGTAAAAAGAGGGAGAGAAGAAAAAGAGAAGGCTAAAGACTGAATAGAGAAAGAAAGAGACCCACGCTTCCTCCTTTCCTTTTTATCATTCCATTAAAGTTTTATATCCATCTTTTTAATGTAATTTGGTCCCTATGAATTCCTGCCGCTGCAGAACAGACAGACGGCTCCTGTGAACATAAACTCTAGCGGTGTTGGACAGCTCCCTTTCCTCTGTCTACTCCCATGTTCACACCAGCTAAGTGATCTAAGGAGTGCGCTTCTGTGTGTGAGACTTTGTAAGAGACATGTGTGTATGTGTGTTATAGAGCACTATAGAGTATGAGTAAAGCTACATTTTCACAAAATGATCTTAGAAAGTGTGCGTGTGTGTGTGTGTGTGTGTGTGTGTGTGTGTGTGCATGCATGTATGCAAGTGTGTGTTACAGAGAATGTTAAGAAAAGCACCGTTTTACCAAATTGAACTTAAAGCTGAGAGAGAAAAAGTAACAGAAATTGGGTCAAAGGTACTGACAGAACACAAAGAATTCATGTTATTTAATGAATGAGTGACTACATTAATGTAATATTATGTTACTGTATTTCCCTAGTAGTCACTAAGCTCTTTCAAAGAAATACTGAACTAATCTCACCATTATTTGCACATCAAAACAAAAGATGAATAGAATATTTAATGAATCCTATTATATTTCCTTTACTCATTACCTAAACATTTACATGCTGCTGTGTGAATGTGTCATGTTAAATATTAAATGAAGAAGAAAAAAAAATTGGTTTGAACATTATTTTCAAAAGCGTACAATTCTTACAGGCTTTTTTTATGAGGAATTATTTCGTATTTATTACACACTTTATTTCAAAATATATAGGTCATTCCGTACATTTAAAAGGTTACCTGTATTGATAAAAATGATGTTGAAAAAAAAAATGATTGAGTAACATTTCAAAGGGATGATGGTCACACAGTTACTTAAAGCTAATGTGCATCTCATATATTAATGATGTTATGGATACAGATCGCGCTCATGACCTTGGCCATACATCATCCTCTTTCCCACTTTCTCTCCTCAATGTCTTCTAAAGCAGCAATGACATTAAATAATCTGGACAAATAGTAAAGATACTGTATAAAATGCAATGTAAATTCTCACCGTATTGCTTGTCACGTTTTGACACCGTGTCGTGAGCATCTTGATAACAGTAAAGCCCAGCGTTTGTCCTCATTATGACTCCTAGGAGCCTCAACTCACCTTCAAAGGCCCAGTCACCCACATACACACATGCACACAAACACATGCATGCACACACAGGACCCTGCTCAAGGCTAAAAATAATACTCTTCCTCTTCTTTTCACATGAATACACACTGATGTACACACTAAAATATATGTGAACGGAGCCTTACCTACGCACACATATGCATGGGGTGCTAGATAGCATGTATACACCTACAAGTAAGCACACACACATGCAAACACTCCTTCCTCCTCCCCCCTCTCTGAGCCCTTGTCAGTTGATTGTGTTATTACTATGCTAACCAAATCCTTATAAATGTGATTTAAGGCTTGGTGGCCCCGCACTCCTGTTTTAGCCTTCTGCTACTGTGTTTTACTGGAGAGAGGAGGAGTAAGGGTGGGTGGCGTGGAGGGAATTGTGGTGGGAGGGTGGAGAGGGGCAAGATAGAAGGAGAGGCACAAGCAGAGAATACACCGGAGAGGCAGGGAGATGGAGTGAGGAAGGGAGGAAGAGCAACTGAGAAAAAAAAAGAATGAAAGATGGAAACATTGGCCTAGGTATGAGTGGAGAGGTAAGAAGGAAAGAACAAGAGAGGAAAAAGAGAGAGGGCTTGGTATCCATTCCCTCAACACTTGTTCCCTCCTGTCCAGAGAGCAGTAAAGCGTCAGTAAAATTTAAAAAAAAAAAGGAAAAAAGCATCACCTGCATCTTAAATGAAAATTTCAATTGAAAAACTTAACAGCCCTTCAAATTGCAGAATTTTACACGCGCCAGTAAAGCTTAAATAACACTCAACACTTAGAGTGAGAAGAGGGATGGGGGAGGGAGGACAAAGGGAGTGAGGGGAGAACAGGGGGTAACAACTGGGGTTATTCTGAATCACTAACACCACTGAATCAAGGTGACCAGATGGTGTTTAGATGTAAAATTATTAAAGTTAAATTCGATCTATCAGTAATCTGTCTGCCTTGTTTTCTATATATCTCTTGTCTATTTATGGAGAAGACAAACATCTAAATCAGACAGGCCAAAGAAAATGTATGAAGACAGAATAGTTGGCAGAAGGATGAAGACAAACTGTTAGTGAGACACCACGAAAAGACAAGTAAGCTCGCAGCAACATATGCAGACCAGCAGACGTGCATATAGACAGACAGGGAGACGGGCTCCTTGGTTATTCGTGGGGTTCAGTGGACCTTTGGTGGTAATTGAATCAGTGTGAGTGCTGAGTAGAGCTAGCATAAAAACCTGTTAACCTAAAAGGTCAACTCTCTGCATTGTTTATTTAGCAGGGAGACTGGAGAGAGGGAGCGAAAGAGAAAAAGACTGTGCCACAAAGGAGGAATAAGAGAAAAAGGAAGGAGAAAATGAGGTGGTGAGGAGAGGAAACAGGGAAAAATAGTCTGAAAAAGTAAAAAAAAGAGATGGAGGACAGAATGGGGGAGATGGAAATGGAAAGAAAAGTGGGTCGGTGCTTGGGCGACTTGTGATCTGTAAAATCAGTCAAGCTTTGTATCACCTTTTTTATGTGGTTGTTTATTTGTGTCAGAGGAAGAAAAAAACCTGTTTGTGTGAATGTGTATGTGACTTCTTGCATTTTACTGTATCTTTTCATGGTTACCTGATAGTACATCCGTTTATGTGTTTGTTTTCCTGCTAAGACACAAAATAGGATGGTGACAATCAGTAGAAATCAGTTTTATAAAATGACAATTTATTGACAGAAATAGTGTTTTGTGCACCATAAATATACCAAAAATTATACATTGTGAGAGGTTTTTCACTCTCAGTAAAACTATGATATGATGTTGCGTCCACTGATCCAGGACAAATAATGAATATGAGTCTAAGAAGAGCATTTATGAGGTTGTCTGCAAACCAACATACAACACACACACCCTCACACTGTCTCATGTGCATGCAAGCTGACATACATTTACATGTTTGCACACTTTATCTCATGTAGTCAAGCAGGCGTACTCTCAACTGCTCATCTTCCTCCAGTCTCTCTCTCTCAGTCTCTCTTACGCACACACACACACTTACGCACACACTCTGCCATCTGGGAAAGCCGTTAGCGGTTAGCGGTAGCACTTAGCGACGCAGCACGCTCCCTCAGTCCGCTCAGTCACCTTGATCTGCTTGCCCTTCACACAGCACCATTACCGCTATACTGCATCACTGTGGGTGTGGGCATGTGTGTGTATGAGTTAGGAAAAAGTGTGTGTCTATGTATATGGACATGCATCTGTGTGTGTCCATTATAGAGCAGTACAGTGGGATTTAAATGGTGGGGGAGGAGGGCAGAGGGGGCATTACCTTTAAATGAGCTACCATGGAGAGTCTAGTCATGTGCAGGTTCTTGCCCATGCGTGCACATGTGTCGGCTGTGAGTATATGTGTGCTACTGCGGCCTTTGAAATGTACATGTAAGGATCATTTTGCATTGTGGATGTGAGAATTTAAGAGTGAGCATGAAAACACAGTCAGCCTGAATCCAAAAATTAGTTGCAAGAAGATGCCACAGACACATTTGCAATGAGTCTAATCACCATATACAATGTCTACCACTGAGCAAATGACAAACATCCAATTAAACATGTAATTAAACATGCAGTCCCTCGCAATCAATCAATCACAATATCTTAGTTTATTTTTTCTTCCTTGTATTTACTAAAACTTGGTTGTATCAAAGTGTTTTCTTGCATGTGGGTGCAGATGTGTGTGTTGGTGTAGGGATTTTTGCCAAAACCCAATGAAAAGTTCACAGCAGTTGAGTCTTGCCTACTCTACACCTCCTGAATTCCCTGCTGAAAAACACAGAGATTCACACTCAGGGGGAGAAAATGAGAGGAAGAGATTTACTAATCCCTTGGATAGCAATGGTAAAATCAGTTTGTGTCCTTCTAATGTCATTAGCTGTGCAAAAAAGAAAAAAGAAGCCCCCTCCCCCTTTATCTGTGTCTCTGTCAAATCGGCAGATGTGCAAAAATACTTTTGTATATTTATCTTTTAGGTTTCTTGTCCTCCTCCTGTAACTCTTTTCCCTATTCTTCTAACCTCCCTCTCAGTTCCAGGACCAGTCGATACCCCAGTTGTTCCAGGACTTCATCCTCGAAGTGCAACAGTGACCTGGACTCCTCCCTTCCACTCAAATGGCATTATTGTCAATTATACCCTCCGCATTTACAACAGCTCAGTTCCAGGTTCCAGTTCTAGTTCAGTCTTGAGCTCCATCACACCCATTAACTCCCACACTGGTCTTAACACAAGTCCACTGTCCAGCACTGAAAGTGGGTATCTCAACACAGGCCAAAACTTCAGGCCAACCTTTAAACTGACCACTACAGGCTCAAACTTCAGTGAAACATCAGTCACTAGTTCAAACCTCCTCCCAAAGCCTTTCTCCAGCTCCAGACCTGGTGTTTCGATGGAAAACAAGATTGAGTCCACTACAGTGAGCACACGCCAAGACCCTGGTTCCCCTTCAGTCCACCACAATGAGCCAAGTACTATCTCCAGTACTAACCTGAATGTCAGCCACAGTCTCAGCACAGCCCCATTTCCCCTGTCAGTCACTGTTCCAGGGAACACCACCAGTTACACCTTCCTCAACCTCCGACCATACACAACCTACAGCCTTCAGGTATCGTATATTAGTTTGTTCAGCAGTGCACTGTACAATAATATTCATTAATTATGCCCAGACATATGAATCTATTTTCCTTTCTTGTTCTACTTCAGTAATGAATTTATCAGGATTGCAATTATGGGCTGTTCCCGACTATTAAAAATAAGTATTTGGCAGCCAGCAGAAGTTGATAGTTATTATTTACTTGTTTGCTGCATTTTGGTTGTTATTTATTCACCCTTTTGTGCCAGGAAAACAAAACAAACTAAACTGTTTCACAAGCTTCCAGGCCTTTAACATACTATGTTTGATCATACAATGTTCTGAAACAATATCTAATATAAGAAACAAACATCAGCCACTGCCATCTGTGAATATCAATTTATTTAGTGCAAGAGCTACAGCAGTCAGCAAGGTGAATATTATCAAATATATCCATACATCCCTAGAACATACAATATATAATACCAAAAGCTATAAAATAATTAATGTTTTCTTGCTGGATATCTAGTAGTTATTTTTTCTTTGTACATGAAAATGCCATAAAGACTGTTGACCAATTTTGGTATGTGATCTAATTAAGCTACTCCATGTGCATTTATTGTATTGATTTATTGATAAATGAAAAGTATCAGCCTTACACCATAACTAGTCACATATCATATAGTGTTAAAAACTGTTTTCCTGATAACTCTGGAGGTTATTTCCACATATTCTGGAATTGTCCTGTTATCTCCTCTTACTGGATGGATGTTTTGACTTCAGTCAGATCCATGATCAGAACAAAGACCAACTTTACTACTGATGTTATATATTTAGGAAATATACCAGGTGGGCTCAAGAAAGGGGAGATATTTATTGCAAATATTACTAGCTGGTAGTAAAAAAAGCAATAACTAATAAATGGCTTAAAAAAACAACCTCCAACAATCATTGAATGAAAAAAAAAAATCAGGAAATTCATAGTATGGAACAATTGACATTTTCTCTAAGATGCGCCTCTAAAATAGGAGAAGAATATTGGAAAAACTGGATGTCATACTACAACCTGGAGCAATGTTGATGTTTTTGTTGTTCTTTATCTTATTTATTTATTTATCTCAATTAATTAATTTATTATGAACTTAATTGACCATTAAGGACTCCCAGAAAAGGCTTGAAAGAAACATGGTCTTGTACACTCTGATAGAACGCATCTCATTTTCTATTTATATATGTTTTTTACCACTGTAATGCAAGTTTAACCTTACATACTGGCAAACTTCCTGATATGATGACCCTGTCTGTCTGTTTTTCAAATGTTCCTTTTTTGTTTGTTTTTCTTGTAATAATTTAAAATAAAGTATTAAAAAAAAAACTGTTTTCCATTTTGTAGATTGAAACATGCACCAGTGTGGGTTGTTCAGTGTCTGAGATGTCTTCGAGCTTCCGTACCCTCCCAGCCCCCCCTGAGGGTGTTCCAGCACCTCATCTTTACTCTGACACCCCCACCTCTGTTCTTCTGTCCTGGGGTGCACCGGAGTGGAGCAATGGACCTCTGGAACGGTGAGCAATAATCACAAACTCCTCAAGCTCTCTTAGATTTAACTGTATTTAAATGACTTGTGTTGCCAACTCTTGTACGTGGCACAGATGGGTTATAGAGCGAAGAGTTTCTGGGACCCAACAAGTTTCCACAGTAGGACATCTTCTACCAGACCCCTCCCCTCTTTCATTCCTGGACTCCTCATCTGCTCTCAGTCCCTGGACCAACTATCAGTATCGGCTTGTGCTTCATAACCAAGCAGGCATCACCTCAGGTCAGCCAACTTTTTTATTTAACTTTTAAATTTTTTTTCATTATATTTTTAGTATTTTGTTACCATTAAGGACTCACGCTTAAAATGGCCCCTTTTGTTGCAATCTTGCAGGGCCATGGGTCAATATCACAACCAGACCTTCTCGTCCTGCTGGTCTCAGTCCACCGAGAGTGTCTGTCTTAGGGCCTGAATCCCTCCAGGTAATGACCCTGTGTTTTCACTTGTTCTTTTACAAATACTCCTGAGTCAATGATTGATAGTACTACATAGATACATCCAATACGTGTTAGAGTATCTCAGAATCAGCTCATTTAAGTTAAAGAAGTGATTTAAGTGCAAAATACAATAAAACTTCATGGAAAACTCTCCAGTCACTCAGTTTGACAGTGTTAGAAAAGACAAAGCAATGTCAAACTGATCCCTCTGTCTTTCCTTTCTTGGGATTTAATGAGAAAGAAATACATTTCAACTCAAGGTCCCCTTCAGAAAATGGGAGGGGCTGTGACCCTGTCTAAGGCAGCTTCCTTCCTGTCGGCCATTTTGAAGGAGGGGCCAGAATTAAGCTAATCCTACATGAAGGCCCATCAATGAAAGCCACAGAAACAATATTGTATGCATGCACTCACATTCACATGCACTCACAGCCCTGCACTAATGCTAACTGCAGAAAAATGCTAATGCTGTCATCATTTCAGAACCGCCCCTGTCATCTATGCAGCGGCACAGCTTTAGGGGTCACAGGTCCGAGAGGGAAAGTGTCCCTTCCTGGTTGTTGCTAATTGGACAGGCAGGCAGGCTGTTTCCTGGTTACCAACTGACCTTGACAACAGAGAAGATTTTGAGTAGCTTTCAGCTTGTCTAAGCAATTTATCCTCTTTTTAAGAGTATATTTCCTATGCATTAATAAGGCCTTGCATTTTTCTCTTACAGTATATGTTTTCTGTTTTTATTTTGGCTACTTTATTGGACAGTACTTGTTAATGTTAAGGATAAGAGTAGTATGTACAGTAATTGACACTTCCAGTTCAGTTTAAAAAAGTTATTGAATGTCTGCTTGAGCACAACGTCAGTCATCTTCGTTTTGCAGGGATCAGATCAGATGACCAGATGAAATTTTATTCAACAAACCTTGAAAAAATTGTTCATCTTCCCAAAACATATATATATATATAATATGACTTGCCGTCTTCATAATGGTTTTACTGTGACTTTTGCCTGATTACTTTAACTAATGCCAGAAAAATTGTCAGATTTTTTAAGACATTCTATGTTATACAACACTAATATTCACACCAATCCTCAAATGTTTGCCAACATCTATTATTTTACAAAGTAAGATGTAGCAAGTCTAATAGTTGGTTACCCACAAATCATGACCAAAAGACTAAAAAGAATGTGAAATCCACAGCCAAAGTCCTGTGAATTTGTATGTAAGCATAAATGTGACTGAAGGTGCTGACGTATCGCAGAGTTTGGCCAGTATTCAGTGCCTTATAGTTTTTTTCTGTTTAAAGACAAGAATATACAGCATATTGTGTCCTTACACACACCTATTCTCTCTTACTCTAAACTTAAACCACTGTCTCTGTCACTCATACACACACATACAAGCGTACTGTACTGGCCTTAGCCCCAATGCTCTGTGTCAACCCAGGGTCTCTGCTGTCTTCACCATCTCCAGATTACATCAAGCTATTCAATCTGTAAATGACTTCCACCACAAAGCACACCCAACACGCACTTGGGGAAATGAGCTACCTAACTCAACATGACCCTTCCCATATGTATTGTGGTGTGTGGCTCAGACTGTGCGTGTGTGTCCTGTATCACCTCACAGTGTCACTTGTTAAATGAATATCAAGGTTATATGGAAAATAATTATTCTTGACATTCATTCATAATACTCTCATCAACACTGACCACTTAATACCTATACTCATAAGTCCCAACGAGGCCTGAACTGATCTGTATGTACATGACAGTTTGTAGGTGTTAAGCACACATTTTTAGTAACACAGGTGTGTGTGCAGTTTTTGAATCAAAGTGTTTGTTTTGTGTATATGTGTGGATGTATTAGTAAATGTTTGTGTGTAATATGCCACACATTTCAAGAGGTGTGTATTGTTGTGTTGTTTGTGTATATGTGTGGGCACTGTTACTTGTGTGTGTGCCAGTTTCCTTCATCTATTCTGAAATGCTGACAGACTGAACAGTTTCCAAATCAAATGCAGTGCTCAATGACAGCAAGCTTTGTTTTTGCATGCAGCAATTCCATACCAGCAGCTTTCATTATTTTAGCATAGTGTTTGTGCATGTGCGCGCGTTAGTGTGTGTGCGTACACCCTATTTTAAATTCGATGAAAGGAATCCTCGCTGCTCGAGTCAAAGTCAGGTTATCTTTCACCACAAGAGAGTTGAGTGCACACACAACCACACAACTACGTATGTGACCATTCTAAAATGTACATTCACATATCCTGGTGTCAAAGTATGCACCCGCAGTCGACCTATATGATACCAGTGGTAATACTTAAACCTGACCACACATGCATTAACACTTTAATGCAGATATTCATTTGCAAACTGCAAGGTTTACATACACTCTGTCTCTCTCTACTCACTCACTCATTCTCACACACACACACACACACACACACTATCCCATGACTTCCTGTAGTTCATCCATCTAAAAGCTTTTGGCCGTCCTTAGCATGCCAAGAACATTTAAAATGCCTCACCAACCAATGAGATGGCTCCTCTGGGATAATGATAGGCAGTTAGAAAGGATTAAGCAAAGTATAGTTTTTCTTTGTTTCCCACAAAGTCTATCTAATTACTATATTTCAGTGAAATATCCTAAATCTAAAACGTCTAACGCTTTTGTTTCAGGTCACATGGTCTCCCCCTCTTATTCCCAATGGAGAAATCCATGGCTATGAAGATCCGCTTCCCAGAACCTCGCATTTTCCATGACAGTGGCAACACTTCAGAGCTCAACATCACAGTAACAGACCTCACTCCATATACAAACTACAGTACACTGTACTGGCCTGTTTCAAAGGGGGATGGATATGTTGGAGGATGCACCGAAAGCCTTTCCAACTGCAGCTACCACTTACCCACAAGGCCCAAGACCTTGCACCACTGACAGTAGTGCCGGGTCAGTGAGTCCTTTTTGGCTGTATCCTGGGAACCACCAAGCAGGCCCCAATGGACCTAATATCAGTAAAATTCTGAATAACACAGAAACAATGTCTGTTTTGAACAACAGGGGCAATAATAACCTACCAAAAGTCCACGGTCTACTGTGTAAGATTTACGGGAAAATACGGTACACTATTGATAACTGTACTTCATTAGCGTATTATCACCTGTTATCGTAGCTCTGTGACTGTAGTTCAGCCTCGTGCCTGTTTGAAATCTGCGGATTCAGCTGAAATCTGCAACCTCACCACTAATGCCACTAAATCCTACACAAAGCACCTCTAAGTGAAGGATATACAGAGCAAAAGCCCCGCCCCTTCTGTTGAGCCCCATTGATCTAACTTCAGAAAACAATGTCAATGGCAAGATATTTTTTTTCCATCTTTTGACTTGTGCCACCATTTACCCATAAGATGTCTGGAAATTAAAGATAATTAAGATAAGAGTTAAGAATGCAATTTGTTATAAAGACAATAAAGTAAGATGCTTATATGTGAAATGGCTCGGTGGACTGCATGTGATACATGTCACCAAAACTAAAACTGCCATTACATGAATGGGTTCTTCAGAAGCTATTTGAAGAGGCTTTAAGAGAGGTGGAAATCAGTACAAGTCTGCTCATGTTGAGGCTGCAGACATCTTTAAAAGCTATGACAGTTACGATGACGTTATGTCTGTGTATTTATGTGTTTTCACAGCCTGAATAAGAATTAAGAATCTTTAAGAATTAAGAATCTTTATTTTGTCAGTAGGTTCACACACATAAATGTCCACATGCATAGAAATTTGTCTTCTGCCGTTACCCATCACTATCACTATCATCTCATCACAACCCATCACTATCATCATGCATCACACTGCATAATAGGAGCAGTTGGCTTGCCATATAAGTGCCCAGGGAGTTCAACAGGTTTACAACTACGACTTTCTTGACTTGTAAAATTATCTTTTTATTTGATTGCATAATATAAACAGCCTGAAAAAAATATTTGTCCTCTTGCTGTTGACCATAATATGATTTTGTTACTGTAATAAGGTCCCATGGGGCACACCTGGGCGGGGTGAGACTCTCTATTGGTTATGTGTATAATATGAAAAAATTTACTAAAACAAGTTCTGAAGTTTCTTTTTCCCATTAAACTGATGCAATGAAATGTTCCAGATAACAACAAATAGTATATGTCAGCGACATTGGGGAAACTAATTTTTCCATGCCCCATTAGACCATATGTCATATAAAGTTAAGTAGAAATAGTTGTATTTTTCTAACATGCACAACTGCTTTTAAAATACCCACAGCTAAATGGTTGTTAAACTATTAAATATTTTGATGCTTGGTGATGAACAAGTTGAAACCAAAAGAAGATGTACAAAACGATAAACATCCACAATACAAACATAAAAACTCCCATGAGCTTGGATCAATCTGTTTAACTACCATGACTGAGTATGCTCTGACACTCTAGTGAGTTTTTATTCATTAGTTTAGAAACAGACAGCCTAAGAACTGAAATCTGCATGATGATCTGTTTGCTGGTGAAAAACTTAACCAAACAAGCAGATAGAAACACATTAACAAGCTGCTAACATGAGTGCCCTGGTAATGAGCTAAGTGTTGTGCATTTTTTAATCTGCGTTTTTTCAGTCCTAATGCACATTGTGGTCCGTTTTGTTCTGTCCTGTTCTACTCTCTCAGCGATTAGGCTTAAAATAAAGGTCCATTTTCCTGGCAGACGATTAAAATGCATGAGCCCGTCTCTCTGTTCTGCTCTGCTCAGCTCTGTGTGTTTGTCTAAGTGGGTTGGTTTAAAAGGCGGCATTAAGCCCTTCTCTTCTGATTACAGCAGAAATTAGCATCACTGTGGGGAGAGGAAAACACAAACCCTGCAGAAAAAAAACAACAGAGGGAGGGGCGTAGGGAGGGGATGAGATATAGTGAACGCAAAAGAATAGAGATTGATGAAAACAGCAGAAGAGGAGGAAATTAGTGATAAGCAAAAGAGTCAGTAGGAAATTGTGTGTAAGAGTGTGTATGTACGCTTAAGCATGGATTTGTGTGCATGGATGTGTGTGTTTTCATGTATATAAGCGCTCATATTTACCCATTTGTGCCTACGTGTCTTAATACATTCCTCAACATTCAACTCTGAGCATGTGTCTTTTCTTTTATTCAAATTTCCCCTCAGATACAAGTTGCTCAGACGTAAAACCCACCAGCCGCTGGCCATCACTGCAGTCCCCACACTAACAGCCACATTCCCTCCCCCCTCTGAAGATCTCCATCACTGGCTTCATGTTTACTCCGGCACCAAATTGTTCTACCAAGATAAGGCCTAAGCAGGTGAGATTACTGAAATGAGCTCTAGAGCAAACGCCGGCACTGCAGCAAACGTGTGTGCAGAGCCGATCGGCGAGCTGCCGCTGATGCCGATCTTTTAATACCGCTCAAAGATACATTAGCAAATATCCCAAAGAATTAAATTGTTTTTCACACAGCGTCCCCTAATCTCAGTTTGGCACTTGGTGGAAGCAGATTTTTTTTTCCCTCTATGCTTGCTAACGGCTCTGGGTGTACTCTTTTTGGGTTTCTGTTTCTACTGTGCTTAATTCGAGTATTAAACTGACAAACTTTTGAACACGTCAACACTTTTACTTTACTGGATTTGCTTTATGGTTGTCCTACAAACTTTATAAGAAAATAATTAGTATTGCTTAGCCAAACTAATAGAATGACTTTACATTAAACAAACTGAGACATGAGTGAAATTATTCCCCCTCTGTTTTTCAGTTGTGGACATTATTACCGTACCTGTTTCTTATTGTTATTATTTCTATGATTAGCAGATTGATTGGTGGCTTTTAGCTTGAGCGTGTTTATAACTGTTTATTGTTGTTTCAGCTCTTTAATAGGTGAAACTAACATAACTTTTTATTCAGAGTCACTGACAGATGACTATTGCCCTTCAAGGAAAGTATAAAAAAGGTAAAATATTGTCTTCTTTTCATCAAATGTGTGCTCCCTCTACAGATTCACCCGTTACGAGTACCAGTTAGTGGTTCATATGATGTGGCTACACCTCAGGAGAGATTGTTACAGCGGCCACCATGGCAGGGATTCCCCACCGCCCTCCGTCTCTGTCTGCTCACGCTATCAATCACACTGCTGTACAGGTCAACTGGACACAGCCCTGTAAGATTACCCTTACCTCTTAACTCACACTGAACACTGAAACACACCTAGACCTAGAAATGGTCTGTTATTAAAGGGTTTTCCCACATTGACAGATGGGTACACTTTAAAGAGACATACTTTCATGGACATGCTCCATGAGGACTGATCAGCTGATTATAAAACAAATTTCATGTTTACTGCTTTTTTCTATCTTCTTTCAGCTTTGCAGGACCTGCAAGGAGAAGTGGAGTCTTATTTCCTCACAATAGACTCTCTCCGCTCAAATGAAATGTTCATCTTTTCCCCAAATATCACCTCCGCTGTGATAACTGACCTTTGGCCCAGCACAACATACAGGGTGTCATTACAGGTCTCTAACGGAGCCCATAATACAACAAAGACAACAGTTACCATCAACACGGAGGATGGAGGTATGTCCATATTTGTGCAACTATTTAGGTACTCGTACTTGTTCTTTATATTTCCATTGCACTGTATCACAGAGAGGAGTATTGCATTTTATTCTACTGCATTTATCTGACAAATTAAGTTTTGTCTTTTAGATATAGATAAAACAGGTTGGATAATATAATGCCAGAAGTTTTCAACCTTTTTGTCCACTGATGTCCTTTATGTCCTGTCACATTTCAGATAGTGATTTTTCCCTTTAAACATATTACATGATTTGACTCTGATAGAATAATCAGTAACATATGCATATGTGAAACTGTCATGTATGGGTTTCTCTGTGACTGTGCTGGCCAGGACATGTTAAACACTTCATGTAGTGAGGCATGAAATCAATAGAAAGTGTAAATGGAGGTATATGTGTTCTAAAAATGATTGTTGGTACCACACCAAACACAGTCATGCAATCAAGCTATGCTCAACATGTGAGTTTAAAACTGCAAACATCCATGTTGTCATGTCTAATGAAAGGTGCAGTTATAATGCATAACCCTTTCATGCATGAATTATGAGAACCGTAATCAAGATTTTTTTTCCTGAGCGTTTTTATTCTCTTTAGGCATGAAAAAAACAATGTGATTGAAATTTTTTTGTGAACCTGTTTTTCATAGTTACAAAATGTCCACTCAGCTGGACACCAGTGCGTTTAATTTTGAAGCAAAGAAACATTTACTGATATACGGTGTGAAACCTATGAAATAAAAATGTTTTTAATGGAGCTAATCTGTTGTTTTCTCACATTTTAACATACGATAATACTAGTTATTACTCACTCAGATAAAATGCAAAAGAAAAAATTACTTTTTGTTTAAAAAAAACCCCTGCAAATTACAGTCTAATAGCAATTAGCAATTGATTTACACTCAAATTTTTTACTGCAGGTCAGGTTTATCAAGAACAGGAATGTTACAGTAACGATGTGAATTGCAGTGTATGGAAGGATGCATAAGCATCCACTGTACTGGTTGTTATGAAAGTAAAACAACAAAAACAGCTTTGAATAGCTGTCCACTGTAGTGACCACTATGCGTGAAAAAGTTAATACTATAGGTGATTCATGTGCCTGTAGAGAACTTCATCTTTTTTCAGCCTTGAGTCTGTCTGTAAAATACATATTGTGAAAGGAACAACTGCATTTCAGTCATTTTTCAGGATGTAAATCTGGACCTTGGAGAGAGTGTTAAAAGAGAAATATGAGTATCTGTCCGCAAATGTACTGATATTTTACTTTTTTTGGCAGCGTCAGCTTTTATCTTTAGCTATGTAATGCACAAGCCATTCAGCTGTCGTCACAACTTTTCTCTCCATTTCCCCTTCTAATTCTCAGCTCAGTCTTTTTAATCATTTAAGGGTTATCTCTAGAAGCACATGTCAGAGGCCACACACTTTGTTGTTTCTTTCCTGTTTCCATTGCGTTCTCACTTCTTCTCTGTGACCATCTCACTATCCTCACTGTCTCACTCTGTCTCAGTATAATCATATGTCAAAGGCCTCTCACTTTCTCTCTAATCTGAGCAGTATAATAAAAGTGCATTAAAAACATTAGAAAATCATTAGGTGCTAAAGGCAAAGCACGGCTCGTTTAACTGAGAGGGCTCTGGAGGTAATTTCATTATTTTACAGCCATGAGAGTGCACACACACACATACACACACCAAGGCCAAATATATTTAAACTAATGCAGCTCAACCCCTAACATGGCCTGCAATCTATAGGGCAATGCTAACATCAGGACTAATTGGCAAGCAAAATGTGTGTGTGTTGATGTGTGTGTGCGTGGAAATGAAAGAGCCTCAGTGTGCAGTATTGCGTTGATAATGACATCCTGCAGTAAATGAAATGTAGAGCAGTAGGTTGGGTTTAGGTAAGTGCATTGGCAGCAAATGAATTGGGTTAACTTCTCTTAGCTGAGTGCGTTTTCACTTATAATAATAGAATCTGTGTGATCACCTATCCTCACACAATCTTTCCTATTCTGTCCTCTGTCTTTCACTTCTCTCCCGCCATGTGTGAGTGACCCTGATCTCCATTGTTAACTTGAAGCAAACTCGTTCATTCTCCAGTTCTTTTGAGATATTTTGTTCTTATTTCAGGCACAAGCTTTTATTATCATAAGCTACATATATGAAGTACAAAGACTATCAAGGTGCCATCACAACTTTTCTTTCCATTCTCTATAATGCTCAGCTCAGTTTTTTCGTCATTTAAGAGTCATCTCTAATTCTGTGATTCACATGTTCCAGCTTCATACTATCTGTTGCAACATTTGATAGACCATATACTGACAGGCAAAGTGGTATTAAGTTTGATTATATGATGACAATGGTACCTGTCACTGGGTGGGAATATATTAAGCAGTAAGTGAACATTAGCGTTGATGTGTTAGAAACAGTAAAGTGGTCAAGAATAGGGAGCAGCTTTAACAAGGGATAAATTATACTGTCCAACTCATTGGATCAGAGCGTCTCCAGATCTTGTTGTTCATTACCAATGTCAAGTGAAAGTGGGTAGTACCTACCGAATCTCAACAAATCCAGCATGTATTGGAGCAGAACTTATTACCACTTGTCTAATATTGTGTAAGTTCACCAAACAGCTCTGACTCGAGGCCTAGACTCCACCAGACCTCTGAAGGTGTGCTGTGGTATCTGGACCAAGACTTTAGCTGCAGATCCCTGAAGTCCTGGAAGTAGAGAGGTGGACCTTCATAGATTTATCTGTCCTTATGGGTTCTGAGATTGGATGTCCTTTCTTAGTCCATTTTTTGGTAGGTACTAACCACTGCAGACCAGGAACACCCAACAGACCTGCAGTTGTGGAGATGCTCTGACCCAGTTATCCCCATTACAATACGGACTTGGACAAGTCACTGTGCTCCTTACTTTTCTCATTTTGCCGCTTCCAACACATTAGCTCCAAGGTACGCCCAGTGAAAGTTGCCATGGTAATGAAATAATCCATCTTATACCAATCCTGTCAGTGGTCTTACTGTTATTGGTGATCAGTGTAGTCACGTAAGTCAAGAAAAGATAACATAGGCCTAAGCTATATACTTTGGACTCAACAACATGGTGATGGTGCATGTAATCATCTTCAGTAGTGTCTCAGCATTGAAGTAGTTAATATATATGAAGGCAAGTTCACATTTTGTCTCCATTAATTATCCTTTACTATCCTTTGTTATTCATTGTTATTCACTAAAATTCATAATTTTGTTTATGATCACCACAGGAGCATTTTTGCACATATTGTAGAGAGAGAAGCTCTTTGAAAAATTCACTATTCCTAGGTATGAGTTGGGATGATTATAGAGATTAAATCTATTCTTCTTGGTTAAAATGCATTCAGCTGAGAGAAGTTAATCCAATTCATCTGCTACCAATGCACTGAAACCTAGCCCACTGTTCCACATCGTTTGCTGTTAGATAGCATTATCAATGCAGTAGTGCACGCATAAAGACACAGGTGGTTTCCCTCTCTCACTAACTAGAAGGAATTATAGCTCCACTGCTCACTCACACTCCTTTACTTGCCTGTTTACAAACGTAGCATACAGGAGACCTCAGAGCAACAATGTGTTGGTAAAATATAGCCATATTTTTGTGCTTTACAAGTCTGGCCTATGATGGCTCCTGTGGCATTGTTTATTAGGGTGTTTTAAAGTTTAGAGGTGGGGTTTTTGTGTAAAATATTTACAAGCCCTGTACAAGCAGTCATCACATAAATGCAGTCTGAAGATGCCCTGCGTTTCCAAAGTCCGCTCTTACTTTACTGCAATAATAAGGCTGTGTATGTGTAAAAGCTAATATGTCATAGTCGCTGGTTTCACTTTGTCTGATGATAAATGTCTTACATTTTAACTCTAAACATCTTTATCATGCATTTTGTACATGCTAACCCCCTCCTACCCTCCACACACCAGAGCCTGATGGGATGTCAGCCCCAGAGGTGGTTCCGGTTAACAGCAGCACGGTACGTGTGCTCTGGTCACCTCCACTCTGGCCAATGGAGCCATTACTGCCTACAACATCTACATGAATGACCATCTCCAGGACAGTTTGGACAACAGCTCAGGGTCCTACCTGTTGGGAGACCTACTGCCTTTTACTGTCTACAGTGTACAGGTACACTCGCAAATCAAAACAGATGTCGACCCATAGACACAACACAGAGATGGATGCATTATGCCTTTTGTGCTGTTTGTTTTTTAAATTTTAGGTGGAGGTGTGTACTGTGTATGCATGTGTGAGGAGTGATGTTACCCAGACCACTACTGTGGAGGACCTACCTGCCAACTTCACCACACCACAGGCACATGTGATCAGCCCCAGGTAAAGCATAGATCTTCTTTTTTGTTTTTTCACTCATAATTTCAGAATAAGTAGTGTAAATAACATATCTGACATGTTTAATGCTGTTGTGCTAGATAGTTTTAAGCATTCCTTTCTGCAGATTTTAATTCAGTTCATTGGAGAGCACATATGCATCTACTGCTTGGCACAGATTTTTATAATCACAGGTGTTTTCAGACAGGTAGCAGGGTTGAATATTTAATTGAAAACTACAAATTACTGATCAGATTCCATCAGACTTGACTTAGATGTGATTATTCTCCTTTATTCCCTGTCTTGACACAACCTTGGAAAGTGGCTTGATTTTTCCATAACAGTGTGACATGAGGTCGTATTATCCATCTTCATATTTTGTCATTTGATTCGGACCAATGGGAGAAAACTGCAGAGAAAAGGAGTATATTTTCAAATTCTACCATTTTTTTCCCCTTTGATTTTGACTGTATCTTTAGGAGTGCAGCCATTGTTGAAATAATCAGCATCTTTATCTTATAAAGACATTTAACATAACTACAAAGTTACTTTCAGTCATTATTAAAAACTTGGATTCATAAAGCAAAAATGTGCAAATGCATTGCAAAGATTTTTCAGCATCCAAAACAGAGTAGAGTTGTATAAATTCACTTTAAACATATACACATGTATTCACATTATATCATTTCATTCTAATCACATAGCTGTAAGTAGCATTAAACTTTAACATTAAAGCAAGATTTCAAGGCTGATCTAAAATCTCGGTGTCATTGTGGAAGTGGTGATTTGTGGCTCATTTCCTGTCTGGCACACTGTGGAAGTTGTAAGTCTGTGTGTTACTACATAGGTCTTTCCCCTGGTAAAGGTGTCAGAGATAAAAGAGGAAAATCAATAGTGTGAAGTGTATAAAAATACAGAGGCCATGACATTGTAGCTCAACTTTGTTGGGTATTAACCATTCATGGATGCATGTGTGTTTAAGTATGTGTGTGTAGTGGTGTGACAGGAGTGTGATTCAGGACATTTTATTACCCTGTTCAGATTTTGAGTGCCTCCATACCCTCATCTTTCACCTTGGCCTCTCGGTCACTGTCTCTCAGGGTGGTGAGGTTGGACTGGTCTCGTCCAGACAGACCCAGTGGGATCATGCTGGGTTACGAGGTCTTAAGACGGACCTTGAGGTCATGTGCCAACAGTTCAGCAGGGGTTACATCGTTTGTGGAGGAGGAATCAGGAAGTGCAGGGGCCGTAAGGTTCAGATGTTCCTACATGCAGTGTCCTGCCACTCATGCTGTGTGTGGGACATCCTGCTTCCATCCTGACACTCAGGTCAGTATGATCTAGTCATGTTTTACTCATGTGTTTTTATATATTATTTGTCTTTTTTTATTTTTAATGGGAAAAGACTAGTTCTTGTTTTTTCATTTGTCATACATTTAACCCACACAAACTGAATGAAGATAATACTACATTTACACTGTTGTGCTGAAGAAAAGAGTAACTTTTACAGTTCAAACCCATTCATTTTTTTATTGTCACGGGGGAAAGCTGCATAATTTAACCCCAGACTAGTTTCACTTTTCACAAGGGCCGGAGCATTGCTTGAAAAATAACACACTCTTTTTCTTCCAACATGTAATGAAATATGATGTGTTGTTAACAAACCAAATAATTAACTGGTACAATGGCCTGCACCACTTGTAAAACAACAACAGAAGTCCAGGTCTTTGTTTTGGCTGCCGATCAGAGGAAGAGCATATATTGTTGCTGTGTAGTCCCTCAGGATATTAATCCTCCCCAGACCTCAGAGAGACACACACAACACAGAGGAAGCACACAGAGACCCACAGACAAATATAATTCACACTTTTCTGCACCTCTGAGGAGCGCCTTGCATGTATGTGTGATGCACGGTCATCCTCGGTGATTAATTTCTCTAAACAGATTAACTTGTCATCTGCATTCACTTCCATCCTTGTGTCATTGAAAGCTAGCCAAGTCAGCACAATGAAACCGCCTGCCATACATTTACCACAGCGCCCAGTGCTACAAAAATATCAATATTTAGGCTCATATAGACACACACAGCTGCCTAAGTATTAGATGTAAACATACTTAATATTGCTCACAGAATATGAGATTCAGCAGTCCTACAAGTTTACTCCAAGCCACATTGTGACATGGTTTTAATTTACTACTTGGGCACAATCTATATTAAGCTTGAAGTATGTAGAGTTATGATGATAATAATGTTAATTGTCAGAATAAAAGAGTAAAACGTCCTCACCATCAGTCCGTGGCTGTTGCAGTGGTAAACAATGATGCCAAAGCTATAATCAGAGTGTTACATAGTTGGTGTATATGTGCATGGAAAACAGTCAAAAGAGGAGGAGGAAGTAGCTCAGGAAAATGAAATGGACGTTTGCTGCTCCATAGCACTAAATTGTAGCAGCAGTTGTATGAAGAAATGCTCATCCTAATTTTGGCCACAGGACTATGATAGCAGCCGTCTTTAAAGCTCATAGGATCATTTTGAACCATGTAATGTCAACACAATTTTTTCACATTTGTCATCTTTTATCTGGGACAGCCTGAAATCACATAGTATATTGGAAGATTAAAAGAGTGTCCCTTTAATGATTTCATCAACCAAGGGTTTTATTTGTATGTTTTTTAGGGTTTTTAACCACTTTTTTTTTTTCATATCCTGTTATCTGTAGTTGAACTTTTGTATCTGTTTTTACATAAATAAGGTTTGCTGCAGTGGCCAGTTGTACACTAAGAAGCCACAACATCATTGCTGTGAAGGCAGTACCTGAGTTGGAACAGCTCCTCTAACCCTGTCTGCTGTGAAGGCCTTCTGCTCCCAGCTCTCCCTGATCACCAGTGCTGTGGAAGATACTATGTCCCTGTAAAAACCAGTGAGTGTTAGATTTCTATGACCCCCCCCCCCCCGCCCCCCCAGGTTACACTGACTGATTTGTATTGACTAGAAATGAAAAGTGTTTGTGTCCTATGTCTTTGTCTTCTAGATGAATACTGCTGTCCTGACCGCTCCCAGGGACGGGTCTCAGTGGGCCTCGGTGACAGCTGCTGTGGGGGGGTTCCTACTCCATGAAAGGAGGCCAGCTCTGTTGTAGTGGGAGCCTCCATGATGGCTATGGGGGTCCAGTGCTGTGGGGGCCAGGTTGTAGATCATTCACTGGTCTGCTGCGGTGGTGTGGAGAAGGGGAAGTGCATACGTACACTCCAGGTGAGTGAAAGAAACGTACAGCAAAAACAAATCAGTCTATGGTTGTGTTGAAAGAATGGCAATGACTAGTAATTAAAAGAGCCATGAATCACAGACTTACTGAGGAAGGCTAATTTCTTATGCTTTATTTATTACATCTTCAAAAAATATTATATATCAAAGATTGTATTGTGCTATTTTACTACATTACTTTTTCTGAGATAAAACATGTTTAGGCAGCTGCTTTTGGAACTGCAGCAACTGACAAATCAACATTAAGCTAGCATATAAATAATTAAAAGAAATTAAGAGTATCACCTGACCTTTTAACTAATGTCGTTTCTGCTTATTCCGTCATTAAAGCACCAAAGAGTTTGTAGTCATTTTACAGAACTTAAAACGCACATATCTGAAGTTTGAGTTGTTTGGTATGAGTGCATGTTTCCCTGGCAGCAGAGGGCTCCCTGTCAGTGTGTGTGTTTGTTTTTTTATTTTTATGTATTTATATTATATTTTGTGACAAGTTTTACATTGGTATCATGACGCAATAAAATCCTTATAAAACTAAGTTAAAATAAACTTCATATTTCTTCGCAATTGAAGGCATTTTGTGGCTGGCCCAGCTTTTACAGTGATCAAAAAATAAACTGAAAACAAAGACATTTCTATCAGTTGTTGAAGGATAACCTCTGTCCCACATCCTCCATCCTTCATTTAGCTTTTGGACAGGTCGCTGGTGTGACCTGCAAAAATCACATGGCCAATGCAGTGCTCGGAGTGGTAACTATAATATAAAGAATGTTTGGGATTTATTTTCCCTTACCACCGGACATTATTGAGAAAGTAATCTTACCCAAAACTGGCTGCTATGGCTTATGGATACAAGTATTTTCTCAAGAGAGAAACGCTCTACTGCCAAAACTGTAAAATAACGAAGGACTCTCAGTTTAAACAACAGTGAATATGACACTGAACAGAGTTGAGGGTTGTTTAGTTAGTCACTGTTTTATCTTACATTTAAAGGGACACAAAAGAAGAAAGTGAGGCAAAAGATAGGACACAAGAGGGAAGAGTAAAGCAAAGAGGGGCTGAGGTAGACACATGGCGCAGGAACGTGGGGTCGTTTCCCTTTCCTTCTCTCCCGCAGTGTCCCAAAGCACCCGGATACCATGGCACAGATGGGACTGTGGGTGTGTGTATGTGTTGATGTGAGTGTGTGTGTGTGCCATTAGACATCTTTGTCATGGCAGATGATGATAAAACACACTCGGGATGGCACCATTGAGGGCACTGCCAAGCACACAGCAGGACAAATACACACTCATTCCCTCTCCTTCACACACACACTTTTACACATATAGACATATTACATTCACCCACACAAACACACACAGAGTCAACAGGGTGCCCTCGGCAGGGTTCAGTTAGTGTTGAGTGCCAGAGACAGACACGTGGACTCTATTCATCACACATAAACAATGGCCCCATATGGGCAAGCCTATAGTACTCCATTAGCGTCTACAAACCCACAGACACACACTCACACAGAATGATCCCCTCTAACACAAAAGAAGTGGTTAACAAAAAAGTCAGTGTAAAATATGTCAGCTAAAAACACTTTTTAAAACTTTGAAATTTTTTTTTAAATAAAAGTACTACTATTTCACATACTGATATCATATATTTACATGTTAAAACCTTATTTTCTTGTTTCCTGTTTTCATTTATGCAGTTTTTAAGACATGCAAATAAGACTAAGACTGATTTCAAAGTATTGTTCAAGTACTATGTGGTTGGTTGTTGGTTTTTGAATATTTTCAGTTCATCAGTATTTTTTGCCAACACCATGTTGGTCTCATCTGTTTCTTTTTCATTTCTTTCACTTGTTCCTCCTTTCATCTCCACTGAGCAGCCTATATGGTCATTCTTCATTTGAGGAGCCCTCCCAAGGAGGGCATATGCTCCCCACCTCCTCTTTCTTGTAACATTCTTTTATGTCTTTTATTTATCTTGTCTTCTTTTCCTTCTGTTTTCTCAAAATTTTGTCTGTATTTTTTTATTTATCCTCAGCTTGCTTGCCGGACTCCTCTGCGTCTTGGCCTTTTTCTCCTCCTACCACCCTTTCTTCCTCTCTTTCTCATCCCACTCTCCCCCCTCCCTCCCTCCCTTTATATGCCCCCTTTCCATCCACTCATCAGTCATTAGCGTTAGCTTCCCCATTGAGAACATATGGTATGATGGATCGTAGGGCTAGCGGCGCTAGCAAGGCTAAGGGCCATTTGCCGGGTGCACTGCGCTGTCGGGGAGCCCTGGGGCCGGCTATGCAACCTCGACCCCACACGTCTGTTTCAAGACACTCACACACATGTGCACACAGCAATACCTATTATAGGATAGGCTACTTAACCTTGGCACCAGTCACTCTCATTGCGCTCACTCACCATGACCAGGGTTTTGTATTTTTAATGATATGGTGAGGGACAAACTTATGAGAAAGAAAGAAAGAGAAAGAAAGAAAGAAAGAAAGAAAGAAAGAAAGAAAGAAATGTACTGATACTGACATAAGTTACATGGTAAACATGAACATTAGAGATAAAAAATAAAGTACATTTTCTTAAAACTAGAAAATGAATATAACATTAAACTGTCAAAAAAGATTTAAAGGTGTAGAGTTTGTAATAAATAAATGGAAACTGGAAGGAAACATTGAAAGAGAGTGAAAGAAAGCAGGAGGGAACAGAGAAGTGGTGAAGAACTAGATGGAGCAGATTAAAGGAGGAGTGAAGGGTATCCCATTGTGCCCAGCTGATAGACTAGGTTAGGCTGATGTGATTATGGGGTCCCTGAAGTGCGATCTATCACACATTACCGTCCACACTGTCAACAACCATACACACACACTGCAGGGGAACAGCAATGCCAGGAGACAGCCGTCTGGCAACAGATACAGGTACCGGCTTGTGCGCACACATGCACACATAGATGTACACACAAGCAACCACTCACAAGCGCAGCAACATTCATACACAACCAGAAAGACCCACAAGAAGGAAATTACAGAATTGCATGTACATTCACACTTGTCTAAAAATATGAGGCACACAGATAAGCAACACCACATACTCATACACATGTGTGCAAGACAGGACTATTAGATTGAGAGTGGAAAAGCATCCAGTGAAACAGAATCAGACACAGAACATAATCTGACCCAACCTGACACAAGCAATCACACAAGCCAACAGAAAGCTGAGCCAGCGGACAGTGTTTTCTTAAATCTTGAGATCTAACTTCATAAGAACATCTTGAGCAGAATACATAATACCAAGGCTAGTTGTATGTTAGGATTACACTGTGGAGGTCCTTGTGGTCTCTCACTTTTTTTCTTGTGACTGACTCATTTTTGATTAACAAACTCTTCACCTCTTCAAATCTGTTTAGTTACTTTTGTAAGTCACTTTATGTTGAGATTTTTGTTGGACTGAAAGTTGCTCATATAAAACACACTATCTGATAGAGTCATCCATCTCAAGCACATCTAACTGAAGTTATTGTGTACAGCCATTTACTGACCTGTTTTTTAGACTTAAAGGATATTTTTCTTGTGATTTACAAGTGGTACTCCGTTATTAATTGTGTATTGGTTTGTGAGCACAGCAGTACTGTGGCTGAACAGATCTGATGTGACACTGACGAGGAACTGCAGCTGCTGCTGCTGTGCTGCTGACGTGCTGCTTTCGCTATGTGGCCATTGTAGACGTGAAGGAAGTCTAAACAGGTTTCCACCTACAACACCAGTGTGTCATTCCTAATGGTGGGCCTTACTGCTACTGTAGCCACTTTAAGTCTTTGTAGAATTATTGAGATGGTGTGTAATCCTCTCCTCAGGATCCCCAGTTATACAATAACAATAAGTCTCCATGATAAATCCCTCCCCTCCAAATCTGCCAGTTTGTTTAAACAGCTTTCATTTCACTTTCAAGTAGATTAAATGATGTTTGTTTTTGGACATGAGTGCCTCAGTTTTCTTTCAGCACTTCCTCCTGTGTTGCAGGTTGAAGACCAACTTTTAAGCTCTTCATTTGCTCCTCTTTCCGTTTCTCTCTCAGTTTGTATGTAAGATGTTTAGCTTAGACTTAGGTGAGATTAGAGGATGTTTAAAGGAACGTGTGTGGTGTCTTTGGCCTCCCGTTGCTCCCTGACTCTTTCTAAGTCCCTGTGCTCGCTCCACTAATCATTTCCCCTTCACACTTTTTCTTTATAGTGCACAGAGCTTTAACTCTTCTATCTGCCCCTCAACCCCGCCTCCCCCATGTTTCACTATGCGCCACTGTATATGCCCTCCCCACCTCACTTTTTTCTTAAAGTAAGTGAATCTTAAAATTGTGTGTCTTTTTTTAACTCCTTCCTTTACTCCCTTGCTCTGCCCCAGCTCAGCAGGCCCCATCCAAACGTTCAAGGACAAATCTGAATATCCCTTTTCACCGTTTAAGTGTTAAAAGCCTGGCGGTGCCGGGGTGTTATCTTAACGCGCCTTGCCGTGCCATCATCAGAGCGCGTGATGAAAATGGCTGTGATGATGCTAAAGAAAAAAAGAGGAGGGGGAGAAAAAGTAATAATCAAATATGTTTTTCAAGGGCACAGTGACCATTTGCTGGAGGGAAATTATCCCAGTAGTTAAGCTAGCTCACTCTGAGCCTGGCGTAGTTGTGAGAGTGGATGCATTTGTGTGTGCAAGTGTGCATGGTTTATTACTTCAGCTTGGTGCATGCATACTTCACGTTTTTGCCTGTGGTTTGTGCATATGTGTCTTTGCATTTTTCCTGTCCCATTATACGCACATCCTTCGCACATCCTTTTATTGTTTCTGCCAAAATATTCTCATGATTTTCAGAAAATTGTCTGTTTGTTTATGTATGAGTGTGTGTGTTTGTGTATGTGTGTGTGTGTGTGTGTGTGTGTGTGTGTGTGTGTGCGTGCACGCGTGCATGCATATATATCATTGCCAAAAGCCCCTCATCAATGATGGGTAGCAAATGGCCAACAGCAGTTCATTCCAAACAGCAGCGTCTGGCTCCTTTAGAAGATAGAGTACTTTGTGAACACAGAAAGACATTTCTTTCTCTGTTAATGTATTTATGATGATGGCTTTTCTATTAGGTTTACTTTAATGACTGGCAAGAATCAAACCAGAGGCTGTCAGGAGCAGAGTTGAGGACAGTCTGCTGTGTGTGTTTTCATATGCACACACAGACATACTGTGTATTGCACAGATGTGTCGTAAGTGTGACCTGTACTGGTCCATGAATGAAGTTTGGAATGGGTACTTTTTTACCCACTCATAAGCATACACACCAGTTGCAGCTGATCATGTTTCATGTGAACTTTGTGTGCAACAGAAGGATTGTAAAGTATACAAACGGTTAATGAAAATACATTCTTCTGTTTTTTAAAGAATTGACATACATTTTGTGATATATTTTACATTCAGTTGTATTTGCGTTTATATAATCATTATATCATGTGTTATTGAGTTGTGAGTTTAGGGTTGATTATCCTTCTACAAATGTTCTCTATAGAAAGCCAAACCCAAATGTAGCGTGAGGTATGTCACCATACACCTGGCAGGAATGAGGATGGTGCATCCCAGAAAGCTTTAGCGTGCTGGTTTGTTTCTAATCAACTCTTAATTACTAGATTAGTCCAGTGCCACCAGGCCATAGACTTTTGGAATAACACACAGAATCCAGGAAGGTCCTGTGTCAAGATGTTGACAAAAAGAATTTTTTTTTTTTTTCCACATCTTGAGGCTGATGTGTTTTCATTGTCTGTATGTTCACATGGGGATTGACACACTAACTATCCCCTTTCCCTAAAAATGGAAAAACATAACATTAACCAACAAAAAACATAGAACATTCAGCAGCAGAACAATCAACCAAAAGCACTGATTTTGTTCATAAAAGACAGATGTGAATGGCAATGTCATTCCCCAAACTTATCTTGGTGCATGGAATAACAATAATGATAGTAGAGTGAAGCATTATATGAATATGAGTAATACAACTTCTCATTTGTCTCACATTGCATCTCACAGAGAGGCAGCGTTGATTTCTGAGCTACGCATACTACATACATACATACCACACATAGTGGCCATAATACTCATGTAGATGGGTAAAAAAAGTTTGCAAGTTAAATGAGTTAGTTAATTGTTAATTTCTCCATCACTTGCTTCCTCTTAGCTTGCCCCTCTTATTTCTTCCTGTCAGTCTCAAACACTTTAGATACAAAGAACAGCTGCTTGCTGTGTCTCATTCTTTGGTGAATCCCTGTAGAGTGGTGAAAATATAACTGCCACCAAAGCATTTACTAAAACACACAATCAGGTCACATGAATGCAAAGATGCCTGCACACACACACACACGCACGCACACACACACAGTCACACACAAATACTGACAATGTCACACACATGCCCAGCTGGTAATGCTGTTGAGATAAAAAAAAAAACTGATAAATAAATAAAAGACGTCAGAAAGACAAGAGGACAACCAGTCAGTTGGGAAAAGAGTAGGTGTGTATTTGTGTGTCTTTGATTATGCATGCTTGCTGCTTTAACATCCACATGTGTGTCCACAGGGAAACACCGTGCACTGTGTGAGAAAGTCAATCCACAGTGATTTCATCTCTCGACATGGCATATAGTCTGGCCCCTTTGGAGCAAAAAGTGCACTCGCACACACACACACACACACACACACACACACACACATACACACACACGCCTCCAGTCAGTGTTTTTTCTGTGTATAAGGACACTTACAATATCTGTTAATACCTGTTTTTAAGTAACAGGATGCAGGGACACAGAAATACAATGCAAAATATAGTCTTAAAATACTAACTAGATGCATACACAGATGTATAGTACATAATGTGTAACTACTGTGATATTAAGTGTGTGGACTTTATAAGTGCTAGTTAATTTGTTCAATATATAGTTTTGTTTTGTTTTTTTTTTCCCAAATAAACCTGTTTTAACAGTGAGACCAATGACTATAGCTTAATTGGAAAAGTAATTAGTACCAAATTTTATACGTATTTTATTATTAATTTTTCCTCTATTTGGCTTTTTTTCAGTCATTGCTTCTGTCAGTGGAATAAATTCAAATCAGAGATCTTTCCAAAAATACGTTTTGACTTTTTTGGGCAACATTATTTTACGATAATAATGACACGCTCTATATATCTGGCCAAAACATGATAGGCCTTTTTTGCCCATGTCTGCTTCACAGCGAGTGTGTATTTATGTGTATACTCATATGTATGCACATAAATTGTGTGTTTGTGTGCTTGCTAAACATGATGTGCCAAACCCTTTGTAATATATTCAGGTATTTAAAAAGTGATTGGTTTGTTTAAAGTAGTGGAAGGGTTTTGGTCTCCTGGAGAGCTCGGATAACCCTAATCCACAATACACATTTTTATCAGTAGTTCATTGGCAGGGCTAAATATTGACTTATCATTAAGTGGAATGACTGAAACCCTAATAATAATTCACGTTGTCTAAGTACCTTGTGTTGACGCGGAGCTCCCGACACTATTAACGAATGTATGCAAATCCAACATAAATCTGAAGATTAGGGCTGAAGCATTCTGTGATGCAAGAGAGAAAACAAGAGGTGTGCGATAAAATGCTGTCAACACTTACACAGATACACACATGCACAGCTTACAAAGAGGATGAGAATATGGAAGGTGTGTGTTTTCTAATAGTTAGCACAAATGAACAAGCATGTCACACACTCGCATACACAGATAAAGCTTACAAAGACAAGGATTGGATTTCTGCTGAACCTATGATAATACAAACAGGAAAGTATGATGCAGAGCAGTAAACAAATGATGCAGAACTATGACTTGGGTTGGGTGGATGCAGAGAGACTGATACAGGGACTAATAGCAGAGTGGTGGAATCAACAGGAAAACACAGTGATAATAAGGAGAGAGGGGTCATATGTATTAAAAAATATAAACGAGAAGTAGATGTATCGTCAAAAAAGAGAAGCGAAAATAGAGGGTGTATGAACAGATGAGCAAAGAGGAGACAAATATAGGAGTTCAGTCATTTGAGCTATTGAAAGAAAGAAAGAAAGAAAGAAAGAAAGAAAGAAAGAAAGAAAGAAAGGCAAGCATTAAATAATAATAGTATTTTGTACATTAAAATAAGTTACATGAAGAGTGGAAGAATAAACAATCCTAAAGTGATAAAGGTCACATTTATTCTGAAATAGCAAAGAAACATAAAATATATAGGTTACAGAACAGATGAATGGCGAACAGATGAATAGAACAGTGTTAGATGATACTGATGGAGTTGGACTAGACTGAAATTCATCATGGAGGGACTAGTGTCAGGATGGAGGGGAGGAGTAGAGGTGAGGATGCCGAGAGGACGACGGATGGGTGGAGAGAAGCTATTTTGGAAAAGTGTTGAGCTGTTTATTTGTGCGTCATTGAAGCTGAAGTAAGGCGCTGGGGGAATTGGCCACCAAGCCCCCACTCTGCAACAGCTGCCGCTGCTAAGTAAGTTACTAGCCGTCAGACTGCCTTTATGTCACACAATCATACGCACATACACATGCATTTTCCTGTCATATGGTGCGTGTGATGGATGCAGTGAGGATATAATGCACAGCAACAGCTCAGGAGAAAATATGTGCCGTTCTACACTTTTAGCCTTTAAGTGAAATGATGGCTTCTATAAACAGTGTTTCACATGTGCAAAGAGTAAATGCTGATTAGGGTGTTAAACAATTAGTTATTTATCACCCCACAACTAGCTGCAGCCCCATTAAAGGCTGAGGCCATGATACAAAGCAATGAGTTAGTATTTAATGTCTGCTGTCAGATAAAATGGGCACCACAGCTGGAGGTAGATAGTGCTACAGATCAGCATGTCATCAACTGTTAGGATAAAATTGATAAAGACCTCATGAAAGTTAGATTATTTAAACTCTAATCTAAATAATCACAAAAGACTCTGGGTTCTTATAATGTTTCAGTCACTGATTCGAAATGAGAAGCTTTTACTGTTTGACTCTCATTGTAATATGATTTGTCCTTAAATCCATCCAAATATAATATGTTATTCAAGCCGTGCTAGTACCATGTCATTTCCATTTGTATTTCCAATGCATCCTCACAGCTGGGGGTTACTTTGCTGACCTCAGTATTATAGCAGGACAATAATATAGCCCTAATCCACTGAAAGGCCAAAACGTGACAGCCCCCACCCTTAGTGAAGCTATGTTGACGTCAAAGTAACCAGATTGGTTGAACTTTGTAATTTTAATTGCAGTTGGTGGCACCGTGTTTACAAGCTGTTATTACCTTTCATTATTTTTGTGGTTATGACAACACCAGTATTATCTGGTCTCTTTTGTCAGAAATTCATATTTGTATTAAGTAAAACCACATTCTTGAGGCTGCTTATATTAGTCTAGTGATGGTCTTCTTCTGTCAAACTGTTAGGAATCATGTGTTTGTCTGGAATTGAGAAGGAAGTGAATTACTAGACATGCGCACTTTTCCTGAAGGAAATGTAATCTGTGTGTTTGCCTCTTGCTGGATTTGTGGACATGTGTCGAGGTGCAATGTAAAAGCAAGAAATAGTATCAAAGGACTGTTTATAAATAATTATATAATTAATTATAAATCATTATAAAGTACTGCATATATATGGAGGAAAATGATGTTGTTCTACTTTGCATTTGTAAGTTATTTATTACAAAAAATGTTTGCTGTAACTGTAACACCACAACAGGAAAGAGAAAAAATAAGGATTAGCTAAATTATTGACAGTGTTTTTCAAAACCTAAATTTACAAATCACATAAGATTAACAGCAGAATTTATAATTTGCATGAACAGTTTTAAAAAATGTTAATGTAATGTGTTACATTTCTCACAAACACTCACAAAAAAACCCACAACTCATGGATGGAGGTTGCAAATTGGGCAAGTAACAAAATAAACTGCACAAAAAGTATAAAAAGGGGTCTAACCAATAAAGGCCCTTTTAGTGGTTCTAAAAGGAGACTGAAGATACAATTTACAATCCCCCACTGAGTCTATCACAGAGATAGATAAAAACAAAAAGATGGGCCTTAAACGGGGTTTAAAATGGAAGTCAGTGGTCAGGATGGGGGGTGGGGCAAACTGAGGTGGGAGGGACAATCTCCTTTTAGAGACTTTAACTGACCAATTACAGCCAAGTAAGGAGAAACATGGCAGGTGAACCTGATAACCACTAACGACCTGTGGACAAGATCCAACCAAGAACAACAGCTGTGGAATCTGTGTCTGGAACCAATGACAATGAAAAGATGGGAATTCACTGAAAAAAAAAAAAAAAAAAAAAAAAAAATATATATATATATATATATATATATATATATGTGTGTGTGTGTGTGTGTATATATATATATATATATATATATATATATATATATATATATATATATATATATATATGTGTATATGTACAGTACAGGCCAAAAGTTTGGACGCACCTTCTCATTCTTCGCATTTTCTTTATTTTCATGACTATTTACATTGTAGATCCTCACTGAAGGCATCAAAACTATGAATGAACACATGTGGAATTATGTACTTACCAAAAAAGTGTGAAATAACTGAAAACATCTATTATATTCTAGTCTCTTCAAAGTAGCCACCCTTAGCTCTGATGACTGCTTTGCACACTCCTGGCATTATCTTGATGAGCTTCCAGAGGTAGTCACCTGAAATGGTTTCCTAACAGTCTTGAAGAAGTTCCCAGAGATGCTTAGCACTTGTTGGTCCTTTTGCCTTCACTCTGCGGTCCAGCTCACCCCAAACCATCTCGATTGGGTTCAGGTCTGGTGACTGTGGAGGCCAGGTCATCTGGTGCAGCACTCCATCACTCTCCTTCTTGGTCAAATATCTCTTACACAGCCTGGAGGTGTGTTTGGGGTCATTGTCCTGTTGAAAAATAAATGATGGTCCAACTAAACGCAGACCGGATGGAATGGCATGTCGCTGCAGGATGCTGTGGTAGCCATGCTGCTTCAGGTTGCCTTTAATCTTGAATAAATCCCCAACAGTGTCACCAGCAAAGCACCCCCACACCATCACACCTCCTCCTCCATGCTTCACAGTGGGAACCAGGCATGTAGCATCCACCCGTTCACCTTTTCTGTGTCACACAAAGACATGGCGGTTGGATCCAAAGATCTGAAATTTGGACTCATCAGACCAAAGCACAGATTTCCACTGGTCTAATGTCCATTCCTTGTGTTTCTTGGCCCAAATAAATCTCTTGTGTTTGTTGCCTCTCCTGAGCAGTGGTTTCCTAGCAGCTGTTTGACCATGAAGGCCTGATTGGCGCAGTCTCCTCTTAACAGTTGCTGTAGAGATGTGTCTGCTGCTAGAGCTCTGTGTGGCATTCATCTGGTCTTTAATCTGAGCTGCTGTTAATTTGCGATTTCTGAGGCTGGTGACTTGCATGAACTTATCTTCAGCATCAGAGGTGACTCTTGGTCTTCCTTTCCTGGGGCGGTCCTCATGTGAGCCAGTTTCGTTGGAGGCTTGATGGTTTTGCGACTGCACTTGGGACACATTCAAAGTTTTTGCAATTTTCCGGACTGACTGACCTTCATTTCTTAAAGTAATGATGGCCACTCGTTTCTCTTTACTTAGCTGATTGGTTCTCGCCATAATATGCATTCTAGCAGTTGTCCAGTAGGGCTGTCAGCTGTGCATCAACCTGACTTCTGCACAACACAACTGATGGTCCCAACCCCATCAATAAGGCAAGAAATTCCACGAAGTAACCCTGATGAGGCACACCTGTGAAGTGGAAACCATTTCAGGTGACTACCTCTGGAAGCTCATCAAGAGAATGCCAAGAGTGTGCAAAGCAGTCATCAGAGCTAAGGGTGGCTACTTTGAAGAGACTAGAATATAATAGATGTTTTCAGTTATTTCACACTTTTTTGGTAAGTACATAATTCCACATGTGTTCATTCATAGTTTTGATGCCTTCAGTGAGGATCTACAATGTAAATAGTCATGAAAATAAAGAAAATGCGAAGAATGAGAAGGTGTGTCCAAACTTTTGGCCTGTACTGTATATATATATATATATATATATATATATATGTATATGTATATATAATAACAATTGAGAGTAAGTCTATCTTTTGTCCACCCCTCTACCATGTGTCATTGTGGAATTTTCTGGAAAAGACAAAACACACAGTCAATGAAAACCTGTTTATAAACATCCCTCCTTATGGAGGACGCATAAATTCACTAAGAAACCACCTCTCAAACAGACTGCTGTCATTCCATAACCGTACATTTTGTATCTCCAAATTTCTTTCATGAGACTTGTGGTGAGACTTCTGAACATATCAATGTAAAAAAAAAAAATGTGGAGAAAAAAGTCAGAATTCAATAAGCAGTGATTGTGGGAATGTGGAGTTAGTCAAACATGTTAAGGAGAGAAATTTAACATTAGAGTGATGAGAGAAAAGTGGTCACTGCGCACTTAGAGGCCTGTAGATGGAAGACAAAACATTTTAAGATTAACGTGAATAGTCTTTGAAAGAAAGAGTTTTTCCATCATTTCGATGTATAAATCGTTGCTGAAATCCCAGAAATGTGAGAGTTATGAAGAGTTGTTTCTAAATTTTCAACACAAAACCTCCCCACTCAAAGTTAGAGTTAGAGGATTTCAGCCAATCAGCCGTCAGCATTCTGTTCCCCGTATGTGTATGTGGTTTGGTGCATCGCGGTGTTGTGTGAAAACTGCATGTGATATCATTGCCACGCGTCACATGTGTAATCTTTAGGCTGGGCATCTTTCGAGACCAGGCTGCACATTTTTGCAATAATATGTTTGGGTCTGTGTCCAATGCTCCGGGTCACATTTTTTTTCAAAGTTTTGTGATAATGATGTCAGAATAGTAATAAATATGATGAACAACAGTACCTTGTTGCTTTGCATTACATACAAGCACACGGTAATTATGCTCTACGCCTAGCGCATTACAAATTTTTTTATTGTTTGTAAAACACAATATTTAATCTTAAGTAGTCAGTTCTTTAAAGGAAAGTCCAACATTGTAACAGTTTGTATTTTGTGTGGTTACCTTTAGATTATGACATGCATTCACCATGGCATCATTTTGATAATCTCATGCAATGTCACAAAATATGCTTCCATCCATAGTTGCATTATTTTTACCAAATTCTCATACTGATGATGGAGAGTTGGATCACTGCGTAAAGTCTTTTGTACATCCCAAAGACTCTCCTTGGGGTTCAAGTCTGAATTCTGTGGTGAACAGTGGCTGAACCTAGACCTGGCCAACTGAAGCAACCCTAGATCATAACACTGCCCCCACAGGCTTGTACTGTAGGCACTAGGCATGATGGGCAATCACTTCATCCTCCTCTCTTCTCACCCTAATGCACCCATCACTCTGGAACAGGGTCAATCTGGACTCATCAGACCACATGACCTTTTCCCATTGAAACACAGTCCAATCTTCGTGATCTGTAGCATATTGAAGCCTTTTTCTCTGAGTAACCTCAATGATAGGTGGGTTTTTTTAAGACTACACAGCCCCAAATTCTTGAGTTCTCTTTGCATTGTGCATGGGGAAATGCTCTTACCTTCAGTGAGAACCACTGGTTCTAAGGTTTTTAACTCAGTGTTAGTGTTTTCAGTAGTCTCCTTAGTAGTGTTCTTTGCTTGATCGAGGCCAATAATTTGACCATGGGATATGTCTTCTGAGACAGTTGTTTAAGAAAAGGGAAGCTCATGGTTAAGTAACTTGTTGCAGATTAAACATATTAATAACTGCAGTAATATCCAATGGAAGGATCTGTTTGCTGAGGTTGGATTTTTTTTTTTTTTTTTTTGCAGACTGTCAATAACACAACTCTAATTTTAATCTACTTCAATGATTAATAATTTTTAGATTTTTTTTTTAACAAAAATAAGTTAAGAGAAGGCAAAGATACAAAATTTGTCATTTTAGCCAACAAAGTTGTCTGTGAATGTCTGTAAGCCACATTTATTCCACTAAGCATCATTTTTCACCCTTCAAACCCACAGGCAATAAAGTTTACATTTAATTTGTCAATCATTCAAAGCGGCTTAGGTTATTAGAATTTAAAATATGAAGCATTGGAGAATGTGAAAAAAGAAGTATTCCTCAATTTTGATATGTACCTGCGAAACATTTACAGGGAAATGGGATGATGGCATGTATTTTAAATGTCACCTTGCTGCTGAAGGTGAAGTGGTGGCAGGCAGATATCACCTATCACTGTCAGATTTGGCAGCTCTCAGAAAAACAGTCTTCTCCTCATGTACCTCTCCAACAGCAGAACCTGAATATTACTGCCTTACAGAGAGATGAATAAATGGAGACAAAACAGGCATGCAAAGTGGAAAAAGGAGCAACTAAAGAGGAGATGAGGACGTAAATGAAAGATAAGAGAAGATTCACACTGACATTCAGAATAGCCTTAATACTGTTGATGTGCAGACTAGGAAATACTGATTGAAAAGAAATGCAGATGGAGAAAATGGTTTGGAAAATGACAAGGAGCGAAAACACAACCCAGCATTGAGTGGCTATTGTTGTAATATGGACAGAAGAAAGGAAAAATAAGAAGATTTGAAGAAAGTGGACAATGTTGTGGACAGTGAAAAGGAGAAAATAAAAAAGAGGAGATGTTTAAAAGATATCTCTGTATGAAAGAAAGAAAAAATATGCTTGCGTGTGTCTGTGCTAATCTAGCAAAAAATGTATGAACAATATAGATGATGAAGTTTGTCCTTCACCGCTCCAGTAGGACCAGATGAGGTGCTGTCACTAAGATTGTAACGTGTTCAAAATGCTAGTGTTACACTGTAAAATATAAGCCTGTATTTGTGATGTTTATGGTAGCTGTAAGAAAATGTTTTTATTTTAAAGGTTCTGTGTCTAATATTTAGTAGCATCTAGTGATTAAATTAGTTTGTGGGTATGAATGGCTTTGTCTTCCTCTTATCTTTGAGTGACTCTACATACTAATAAATATTGTGTTCATTCATGATTATAGAAACAGAAAATAATATAAATATTCTATTCCATTTGATGTTTTTTTGTGCTTTTAGGGTTTATCTGCTGTGGTCAGGAGTATATAAACTCTTCAACTTCCCTTTGCTGTGTGGGCAACGATGGTTATCCACAATGCACCCTGGGGAATGCCTACAGTGACACTGCAGTGCTGTGGGTCAAAGGTCATACGTCAGGGCGAGGAATGCTGCAATGGAATTGGCTAGACCCTCAACGAATGTGTGTGTGACGACCAACACCTGGTCTGTTAATACAGGTGTGCTTAAAACATTTCTGATATGTGTTTCTCTGTGGATCTGGGCACGTATCTGGGTTAACTAGTGAACGCAGCCGTTTGCGCACCCTTGAATGCAAACAGTGAGCGACGATGGGTCGGCGAACGCAAAGGCATAACGAATGCAAAATCCGTTTTCTGCGCTTGTTGCATTCACTAAGCCATCGTTGGCTCACTATTGCGTTCAAGGGTGCGCTAAACAGGTGCGTTCACTATTTAACCCAGAGGAACGCCTCCTCTCCCGCTGTTTCCATTCATCTGACAGCATTATGGTTAGAATGAAGAAGTATTATAGGATATCTGTGGAGCCCGGACCTGTGACCTCCTCCCTTACCCTCACCTGTCTGGATGGACCTCCTCACCCTCATCTGACTATAGATGGACCCCCTCAGCTGTCTGCATGTGCCCATGTGACCATTTTTTGCTTTAACTTTACTGTACTGGTTCTATCAGATTTCAGTTTAATTGTTTATACCAAAATGTGTTTGTGTTTTTCAAGCATTTACATCAAATCTCTTTTTAATATCTTTTTAATATCTACCTTCAGTTTCACATCCCACCATCTTATCCCTTAATATGTCCTGTCATATACTGTATGTGTTTACTAAATAACATTAAAACATTAAATATATTTATTTATGTATTTTTTTGCTCTTTAAACACCAGAAAGAAGTGACAGAAATCTCTACATTTCCAGACATAATAAATAAGGACTTAAATGTGCTTTTCAAGATGATTTTTTTTTTTTTTTGAACTAGAGGTATGGCTTGACATATACATTTAGCTAACAATACACCCAGTGTTTAAAGATATAACAGTATCTGGCTCTTGACTCACTTATCTAGTGGTCACTGGCACTAGAAATGGCAACATCCAGCATCCAACATTTTTTTCTCAGTTTCTTCTGTCTCTCAAACTCACACACCATTGTCACATCAGGAGATGGGGACTGGGCCATCTTCCATTTATCAACTGGGGCCTATTGGTGTTTGTGTGTTCCTGTGTCAGCATGAGACATTTCACACAGTTGCACACATAACACACAAGCAAACGCACACATACCGGGACACAAGGGTAGGAACTCTCATTAGCTCTAATGATGTCATTAAGGCCATGCATCCACACACATAACACACAAACATGCTACATAATCACTATATTGTGTACAAGAATATGTGTGTTAATGAACTAGAGCCGTAAATGAATTAATGACTTATAAGTAACACAGTAAACACTTATAGAAAGAGTAGTTATTCTCTGCTTGTGAACTTCATATTTTACTTTTCTCTCCGTTTGTAGAACTGTCTCTGACTTTGCGCTATGTTGCTTTGCTACGACACCACTTTACCTGCTCGTCTTTTCTTTTCTTTTCCATTTTCACCTCGTTTTTCTTCTTCTTCCAGCCTCAGTGTTTGCAGGGCTCTGTGTGTCCTGTAGCTGCAGCCTCTACATCTTACTGTGGCTCCTGTGATCTCGATCCATCTGTGACGGCCTGCACATGGGTTCTGTCTGCACTCACACTCTCATACACACCCTCCACGACATATTCACCTTCCATTAACACCACACACGAAACTTTCCCAGCAGGCAAATATATACTTACAAATAAAGTTCTAACACATACAAAGTAGCAGACATATACAGAAACTCACATTCCATGGACCTGCAGTTTGAGGGAAGCCTGTGTCCATCTCATGAAGAGGTCGTGTACAGCGGAGATGCCATCACCTTCACCTATACAGGTAAAGTGTGATCTTGTGTTTGTCACAGAGTGTCTGGCAACTGAATATATTTTTCTTCACTGGACTCTTGAGGTGTAGAATGTAAATGTGACGTTTCTAAAACACTTCTGTAATAAATCTAAAGTCACTGTGTTGACAATTTGCTCCATGAAAGCTAATAACAACATTTGGTGTCTGAGTCAGCTGTTAAACTGTTAAGCCCACCTTTGTCACAATTTAGAGAAGTTACTATATCATTGCATTCATTCATTTCAGTTTATGGGGTTGGAGTTGCATTAAAATAAGCAATGGCTACTGCCACAGTACTGTGGCACGAAATATAATTTTGTCTATTGCCACAGAGCCAATCAAATGTTAGCATTTGGTACTAGAGCCAATCGGGATACTGTTACATGAACTCACTGACCTCTTGTTACCACAGTACTGTGGTGATATGTGGCATACACTTCAGTGCATTCTTTTGTGCATTTTGCTACACATTACTGTGGCAATTGATGGAAGAAACAACAAATAACGATAGTATATAGTATAGAATAGGAATTATTGTCCAAAAGGCTCTATATATTGTTGTTTTATAATGTTCTTTGCTCTGTGCGAGGCTGGAGAAGGTGGGTGGAGCTACATGTGAGATGCGGCAGTGTGCCGTGTTACTTCTTAGTTCTGTGTCATTTCAGTGTATTGAGTGCTGTGCTCCAAATTCTGCACTCTGAACGTTATCCCAGTGGCTGATTTATATCAGTGTCAGATTTACCTACTGGCGCCTTGCCCCCCCTTTTGAAAATCTGCAGGAAAAAAATGCTGTTTTGACCGGGAGTCAAACCTGAGTCTTCCACATTGCATTCCAAAGCGTTACCTACTGAACTGAATGTCCGCTGTCATTAGGCCTGACCTATTTGCTATCTGATTGCCTAGGTACTTTTTGGGATATGATGTTTCAGGATGTGACAAGTTACAAATCAACACATGATATAACGAGGGTGCTGATTGGCTCTATGGTAATAGACAAACCGATATTTCATGCCACAGTACTGTGTCAATAGCCACTTCATTAAAATAAACCCTATATAGCAAACAAATCTACACTGTAACTGTGTGTCTGTTGTTCAGTCAGTTCCCATTACATTTAAAATGCAATGACTGATTAAATCTCACAAAATTTGGAACAAACGTTGTATTAGGCACAGGACTGTACTGAACTCATTCTGGTGCCCAGAGGTCAAAGTCAGTATAACCTCATGTATGTCCATTCTTTTGAGCATGATATTCCAGGAATACCTTGAAGGAATTTCTTCAAGTTTGGTTCAGACATCTATTTGTAAGAATGATCTGAAGATATTTTGGTGGCAAAAATGTCAAACTCATTTTCATGTCTGTCCTTTCGTAAGATATCTCAGGAACTTGAGGTATTTTTTTCCCTTATTTGACAAAAACAGTCATCTTGGATGGACATGATTAGTTTTTGGTGAGCAACGGTCAAGGTCATTCTACTTGCTAGAAATAGAGAGAAGTCCTACTGATGAGATTATAGTGCAAGGATAGTGGATGTTTCTGGTAAATTATTCGTTTTCCCATCTCTTCTACATTTATCATTGACGTAGATGGAGGCCCTTGTCTTGGACATGCAAGTTCAGCCGCATTATCTAGCTCAATATTATATAATAGGCATCAAGTGCATGTTGAATAGAAATGACTTAATGTGACTCCACTGGCACATAAGCAGCTTAATTAGTCTGACTCACGGGAAGTAATGTGTTGGAACAGCCTGCTATTGGCTAACTATGTCAGCATTCTCCTGATGTAGTTAGGTGTGTTTTTCAAAGTTCCTAACCTCTAAATTAGGCAGTTCAGGCCACATCCTGAACTGATATGTCATCCTTAGCATGGGAGGGGTCCAGATGCAGCCTCACAGTCTCCAAAACCCTACATGGCACACCCCTTCAGTACAGGATACACCAACCCTCTTTTTCTTACTCCAAATTTACAGTTAACTATTTCAAAGGTTTATCGTGTCATATACATATCCTGAAGTTACAATGACTGCAGCAAGACACTCTTGCAGTTGTTATTGGTTTAAAGAAGTACTAACAAACCAGTGAACCGGCAAGTTCAGTCTTCTATGAAGCCGGTTTGATAAAAGTGCACATATGTTGTGAGAAGTGATTTGGATGATGATCTTGACTCTGGCATCATCGTGCTCCACCATGTTGGCTGTCTAATATATTGACTTCTCTCCCTCTGACCGGTGGTTTTGCTGGAAATTAGGACTCTCCCTTCCGTCCTGTGAGCCACTGTGAAGAATCACTAATACAGAATATAACCATCTGTGAAACACCACACCGCTCGTAGAAATTGCTAACCTGCAGAAACCAATGCTGCATATACTCTCAGTGTGACAGCTTCTGCAATCAACGGGCTTCAGAGACAGATGCCCTTCCACACACTCACGCACACAAACCAAGACAGCTGTTGCAGTGTACCTTAATAGCTGTAACGTGGTAACTCTCTCTATGCTGCACACTGGTGTGTCATTAAAACTTAGAGATGGGCGTTTAAATGCCATTTCAACATTCTTTACTATTTATCAGCCCAAAGGGAGCATGAATACCTGTACGTGTGGGCGTTTGTGGCTGTGTGTGTGTCAGGATTTCCAGTCTGTCCACATGTTATTTATCTGGGTTGTTACATCTGTTTAGTCAGGAACAATTGTGGTTGTAGGTGTTATTTCTTGTGTATGTGCAGTATCACATGTTACTGTGTGATAGTTCCTAATAGTTACTATTTAAGTGTGTCTGTGCATGGAAAGCAATTCTGTTTGGGGGATTTTCTATTACTTGATGTCCGTGTGTGTGTGTGTTTAGCATGGGGTGGTTAGGATAAGAGTTTCTAGGCGATGCTGTGACACCATCTGGGCAGAGGAACATAAAGCTGTCGCCACCCACCATACACCAGATGTTTCTCATGCACACACATGCATACACATTCACACACAAGGAGTATCATGCAATACTTCTCTGGGAAAAAGCTATGGTAGATTACAAAGATCCATGTGTGCAATAAGTGCAGTAAATATACATTGCTTAGAGCCATTCTTAATTTATACTTATTGGAGTTAGTTGTTAATCAAACCAAGATGTGTAGTGTTAAGACATGAACACCTATCAAATGTTTCATTTACTGCTTGCTGCATGCTGTGTGTTTTGCTGCCGCAGTTATCACAATAGTAGAGACAAGAGTCCCAAAATGGTGGTTAAAACATGGTTTCATTTACAGCACCAGTCCCTCAGCACTCTTAAAAGTAATGCGTGTGTGTGCGTGCGTGCATGCGTGTGTGTGTGTGTGTGTGCATGTGCGTGCGTGCAATTGTGTGCCGGTTCATCTGTATGTGTAAGCGCTCCTGTGCCCACCAGAATGACTGTAACAACTTAAAGCTTCAGTCATTGGCTTAAGTTTACAACTATGCACCAGTGCATATACTATTAGTTGTATGTTTAAATTATGTCTGCTTTCATTGGCAGTACAAATCCCAGTATGCACATTTCTCAAAGATGGAACTATTGCTGCTAAGTCATTATGGATAAACACTTATGCTACCATATGTTTTTTCACCATTTAGACACAAATCTATCAGAATTATGCTGCCAAATACCATCTGTTTTAATACATAATATGACACTAAAAATGTATCCAAATAAGTTTTTTCTACTGTGTAAATACCGCTAAGGGATTGCTTAACTTAAATGGAACATTTATCCTTACTATGCTAAAGCTGTGTCATATATTTAATTTTGTACCTCCATATTTTTTCAGAAACAAATGTCAGGTGATGAAGCATCACAATGTGTGTTATTAGTTTGAAAATGTAATATTTGGTTGGTATTATTTTTAGTTCACAATAAATGTTAGATAATGTCAGATAAAACTCTTATACAAGTTTCCAAACTGACTGATTATATACCACTATTGCAGCCACTGCTATATGTGCATTTACTGTATAAATTCACATGCATTTCTTGGTAAGTGTGGTGATGTATGCCTTATTTATTGGCACACATATTTATAAATGAGCTGACCATTTTTCTTAGCCCCTCTCTTTCTTCTTTTTCTTCTTATTGTACTTCCATTCTCTGTAAAAGACTCTGACCTGGAGCCCTTCACCACTTATGAGTACAGAGTGAGGGGCTGGAACAGCTTTGGGCGAGGCTCCAGCGATGTTACAACAGTGACCCACCCATGAAGATAACCATGGGGAGTGGCACCGCCCCGGTGGAGTCGTATAGGTGAAAGGGATGACATCATCCAGTTGCAGTGGCAAGCACCTGCAAGGCCGAATGGTGTGTACCTCTACTCTCTGTTATTACCTCCACCACGAGGTATTGTGATCACTTGGCTTGTGTTTGTGTGTTGTTTGTTTGTTTGTTTTTGTTGTTTGTTTGTTGGTTTGTTAACAAGATAACTCAAAAGTTATGGACAGATTTCAGGAAATGTTGATACTGGCACAAGACAAATGATTAGATTTTGGTGGTGATGGGGGGGTAGATCTGTCTTGTCAGAGGTCTGCACTCTCGAGTGCTTTTCTGGTTGTTTAATGTTTTACTTTAACAATGCGTCATTGTGGAAGAAATGATCTAACAATAGAGGGGTTCTCTGATTAGTTATATTTCATAAAAGCAAAATGTTTAGTCTATAAACATGAAGAAATCATCTTCAAAATTACCTGTTTCATTTTAACAGGGGACATCACTCACTATATTATATTGCGGGATGGACAGGAGCGCTACCGTGGTGATGAAACCACTTTCACTGACCTGGTGGAATCAGGCCTTTTCAAGAATACAGCTACCAGCTACGGAGCTGTAATCAAGCCGGGTGCACTGACAGTGAACAGGTAGGGCTTTATGTGGTGTTTGAATTGAGTGATATTTCATTAGAATGTTTATACTGTACTTGAACATCAGTTCACAAGCTTGCCTGCTACAATACTTACCTCAAAGTCTTCAGCATATTCCAATTTCAGAACATGAGATGTGAGGCACATTTACATGTGGTGAGTTGCATCCTGATAAAAATAAATAAATGCAACTGCACAACAGCTGCTAAAGAGACAAGTGAGATTAAGCTGCAGTGTTTTTTTTTTTGTTTAGTCAAAAATAATTCTGCAGTTAGTTTTCAGCACATTGAAATTCAAGTGGTCTGAGAGGACACGAGATGTCTGCAGTTACTCCTTCCTATATTTTCAGGCTGCAAAAACTCTACCTCATGATGCAGACTTTAGTGCATCACAAGAGTCTTCCAGGCCACGGTGTTGTCTGATGTTGACTGTGACATTTCAAAACGCTGGTGTCCAGGGGAAATTATACTCAAATGTCACATTTTACATCATGTACACTGTTACCACTAGCCACAATTAAGGTTTCTCTGATCTGTCTTCATTTTGACCCTGTTTCTTCTTAGCTTGAGAGGGTCACACATTCAGATTTCTGCCTTTTAGCTCATGGCATTGTGGTGATGTTGACTGTAATATTATGGAACCCTATTTGGGTGATTTAGGCTTATTTGGGAAACTCTTTGCCAACACGTAGTTATACAGTAGGGCTTCCAAAAAGTTCATGGAAAAAGGTCAATTCGAAAAAAATAGTTTAAGTTAAGATGTTTATTTTCAGCATATGCTCCAGCTAGGTCAAATAACTTCGGCATGTGTTGATACCAGCCGTTAAGTCCATTTATTGTAAAACTGAGGGCCATGCGATTTAACCCATGTCAAAGCTATGTTCCTTTTCCACAAATTTTTTGAAGCCCCCTTGTACACAAGACACACCGACTTTACTCTTTGGTGGGACGTTGACAGCTTTCACCAATTCAAGCTTGATCACCTTCATTTGATACTGCATTATCTCTAGATGGAGTGGATCACAAAGTTCAAATTTCATTTGTCTAACTCATTTTATTGCAGATATTTTGACCATGACATTTACGGAACTCTGGCAGTGGAAAGTTATTCCAAAATATCAAACTTTACGCTTTGTGATTTGCTACAGGTTGACCAAAAGTAAAGCTTCTCTTACTGCCTTCATGTTAACAATATTAGGTTGAGTGGGTCACACAGTTCAAATTTCAACCCTCTAGACCTGGTATTGTAGAGATTGACTAGCATATTTGGAACCCCTACCCTTTCCAATGTAAAGCAATACCTAAATGTCAACTTTATTACTTTTTGCATAATGCAACTTTTCCACAAAACGTGTCTTACCTTCATTTTGATTGTCATTCATCCATTATTTGAGAGGGTCTGAAAAGTATGATATCAGCCTTAGGCCATAGCTTTGCAGAGATGCTCTTATGTGACATTTGGGAACCCTGGAACAATATGCCAAAACCAATTTTACATTTACACTGTTACCACTGATTATAAGTAAAGTTTCTCTACTCACCTTCATAGTTAAACTATCTGATTCTAAGGATGAGAGGGTCACACAGTTCAAATTTCAGCCGTCTTGCCGATAGCTCTGTGGAGATACTGACCTTGACATTTGGGAACCTCTACATTCAATACAAAGTCATACCCAGTGGTGATATTTTACAGTTTGTGCAGCAAAGAGACTGGCCACAATCCATTTTGACACTATTTAATCTTAGGTTGAGTCAGTCACACTACCATTTCAGCCTTGTAGCCCATAGCATTATAGAGACATGGATCATTCAAGATTTTTTCCTTTATTCTACTTACAGTTCATGCCTAGGTCACAAATGCCCTTACAAACAGCTATGAACACTGTGCGAACAATTTATGTACTATTTCGTACAACCTTCTCAAGGCAGCCTTGAGTGGAGAGAATGGAGAGTTTGTAGACTGTTCCTAAGTTTGTAGCCAGATGAATGATCTTGTGCAAGATTTTCTACGAATGCACCGCAAAATCCCCTGAAAGGGGATTCGTAGGGCACCCTGATGAATGCCTTAGGAACAACCTAAGAACAACGCACAATGTTTGTGGATTATTTCTGATCAGGAGGTCATTCCAGAACCCCATGTTCCTATGGTGGTTGCAAGTATATCACAAGTAGATTGTAAGAAGACATTACGTTCTCTTTAGGGGCCCCTTACAGTGTTCACATGAACGGACGTACAGATAGATTTCACATGACGTTCTTAAGGCGTACGTAAGGTGTCGTATACAAATCATCATTCTAGAAATTTCTATGGTCAAAAAACATTCTTTGTTTTACTCTTATACTTTCTAATTCAAATTTCTTCATTTGATGTCCTATTATGACTCCCAATTTGTATTATGTTTAACAGTACAGGTCAGTGTTTCCCCACATATTCTCTACAGGAGTGTGTAATTCAGCACCATGGACAGCGCATGATCCCAAACACATAACACACATGCAGGTCATCTTTCAATCATTTGATTTGACGTCACATTACTTCATATATCAGTGTTCCGCAAACTTCTACCTTTTTACTTTATTCTGTTACCTACGGAAAAATAACAAGAGGGTTCTGCTGCTGCCGGACCAAAACAACGGCCAAAACTGCTTGATCTTCCTCTTCTTTGTCTTGCAGCAGTAGCTGTAGAAGTTTCAGTCTTGTGGGCATTATTGCCATCTTGAATGCAATGATCATGACAGGATTTTTAAGAGAGTACACGATCACCGTTTATATACCGATCTAAATATTCAGAAAAGGCGAAAGATCTTCCTACCAATGACTTGAGAGTGCTGTGAGTTGCATATAGGGGTGCCATACGGCCACCTTAGGACAAAAAAATTCATGAAGTGGCCATAGGGATGATGTAGGAAGGTCTCAAGGCACCCTTATAAAGAACCATTAGCTAACAATGAAAATAAGCTCCTCAGCAAGATCTAAAACATTGAAAAATACTGAACTTCCCTTTATTCTGTTAGGTTGTCTTTTGTGAGATTGTCCATACTAGTTACCTGACACTTTCTTATTGTCAAGGTTGCACAAAAACTACCTTAAGTATTTCAAAGTATCAAGTCATTGCATTTGAAATTATAGGGGAATTTCAGCATTATTAGTTGATTGTTACTTGCTATTTCTGCACTACTACTGTGTTGTTACTGAGCTGCCAAGTGCCACCTACAAGAAGAATAATTCCAAGTAACTACGATTTTACAGCACTACAGATGTTGTACCACATTATAACTATTGTAACGTAAATATGTCCAAGTGCTACAAAACAAACATCTTTTGGTCAAAGGCCACATTTTGTTTTCTTGCATTGAAGATCAAGTGAAAGGGGCATGACAGTTCCGAAAACAGTTGACATAGACAGATAAGAGCTAATCAGCCAATAAATGCCTAAGGGAGGATAAATACAGTACACTGACGTACCTACCATCTGACCTACCTTTTCAACAAGCCTATAATCTCAGCAGCAGAATGCCTCTGACGTGTATTATTGAGGTTGCTTTGAGCAAACAGAAAGTAAGATATTGCTGATTCCACCTCAGGTTGGAACAGCAGTGTAATTCCTGTTGATTCTCACGCTGGTATCTATTTTTGTCTTCCATTCAGAGCTCTTACTTTTTCTGTTTCACACACACACCCACATGTATGCAACACACACATTTTCCAAATCTGCTGTAGCACTTTAGCAGTCACTTCATCAAGCTATTATTCCTCTGTATAATTATCTAATGGCCTCTCAGAATCACTAAAGTGCTACTTCACTGTTCATTCCTTTAATTTAGCTTAAATTGTAAAAGAAAAGGGAGGTATGTAAAGAAAAAAAAATGCATTGTTCAGTTTATACATGTACACAAACACAAATTGGTTGTTTACTGTGTGATTTTTATGTCTGTCTGGATGAGAAAGTATATATTTGGTGTAGTCTAGTCTCCGGTGCCATTCTTAAAAGCCTGATAGATACTGTTTACATTGTACTTGAAATGCTTGGTTGCCATGCAAGCTGTATTAACTCAAATTCATTGCCTGACCTTTCTAAATTAGATAAATTATAGTATATATGTCTCCATGCTTTGTGAACTCTGTACTGTTCCCATGTCAGAACAAGTTGTTATTTAGCCTTGTTTCCACCCCCAACCCCCAGATTTGCTGAGCCTACCTGATGTTTGTGATAGCGACCATCATAGCTTCACACAGAACTCCCTCTGCTATTCCCTGGCTGTAGCCTAGCTGATATCACCACAACAATAATTCTCCAGCTTAGAGGTGATGAAAGCTCCCGTTGAAAACTGTCTTTCTGGCTTTTTTAAAAAGGTAATTTAACATTTCATTATTGTGATGAGCACATTCTTACGTAAGGATGAAGTCACAGGGATGGGTGATGGATGAAAGAGGGGAGATGGAGGTACATTTTTTTTTTTAAATTGTTGGTAAATGGATGATGGAAGGATTACATTGGGGAGCAAATATGACATCAGTGAGAGATAAATGGAAAAAAATGGGTAAATCATGGGTGAGAAGAAAACAAAACCAATGTCATAATGTTCTTTAGCAAGTTTCGTGATCATTTATGTTGTAATCAGTAGGAGAGTTGAGTTTACATTATACTCCACATACTCCGCAAAGACTTACACACTAGAACTCAGTCTATTTTTTCCATGTTCTCCTTCTGTTGTACTTCCTGTTTCACACAGCTTACATACCTGTGTACCCTGCTGAGTGTAGAAAAGGAGTGAGTTGAATTAGTTTGTACACCACTGAAAATTGGCCAAACAGTCCAATTATGGGATAACTTGGGCTAACCTAATACACACTCCAATTACCTGGCATCAGCCCCCTACATACACACACCATACAGGTACCAACAGACAAACACACACACACAAACACACACCTGCTGTGACAACAGAAGGTACTGATCTAATACGGTTGGTCACTTAGAGAAGAAGAAGAGCGATTGGTCCACCTCTGTCTTTGAACGGTTTGTCCTGTCTCTCTCTGCTGTTTGTATCCGGTCATTCTGTTGGTCTTAACTCCACATGCTCCAGTTTCTCCCTTCTCATCTCCCTCTGTCGTTCTCCTCTCATCCTCCCTGCTTCCCACTGGCCAAACAGCAGTTTCTCTCCTGTCATCTGCTGCCCTGCTCTCTTTCTCACTCGTCTCTCACAGTTCTATTTTCCTCTGTCCCTGCCAGGTTTCATTTCTTCATTGACAGAATGATAGTGGATATCCCAGTATGGCATACTTTGATGTTAGTAGTAGCGTTTGATCCATACTGGATTCTAAAAGACTGCTATTATAATGATACTTTGGATCAGGAAATAGTAAATAGGCTGGCATCACCCCCACTCGTCATAAATGATGAATATATTGACTTATAAATAAACGTCTAAGTCAAAAAATAAATAAATACCTACTTAGATAAATAAATATAGAGCAACTTTGAGCTATTTTCCCTGAAAAGTCCAGTGGAGAGGCTTGATACAAGTTGTCAATCAATGTTAGAACCACATTTTACCAATACCACCATCAAGAATTATTCAGTATATACGTATAAATAATTTTGTTAACAGCTTAACGTTGAGGAATACATATTTGTATTTGTCAGAGAACTTGTATATTCTATGAAATAGACTGAAGATTAAGCCTTAACTGTATTATCAATTTTTCAAGTTTATACCATTCAGGCTAAACATACATACGTTCTGCAGACATGTGGTTATGTTGTTTTTATTATCTCTTAATTATTCCAAATCCTGACAGATACCAAAGTTGACAGCACGCAGAAGCACTCACTGATTTATTCTACTCTTCCCCTGCATCTTTCATCTCCTTTCTTTTTTCCAGTTCTCTTTGCTCATTCCTTGCTTTGTGTGTTTACGTGTCTATATGTGTGTGCCTATGTGTGTGCACATGTGCGTGTGTGTCTTCTTAGTTGTAGTAGCAGTGTTCTAATTGCATAGCACTGTGTGGGACAGGTGGGGGAAGTGCTAGTGACAGTCTATTAAGGCAGGATATCCCTGTTGCCATTAGCAGCAGATTGCTCTGTGATTCTGTGGTCTCCACATTCACCCAGCGTTCACAGGCACCCACAGATACTATGCTAGGAATTTACAATAAGATGGTCACTGGCAACACTGTACTAGTACTAATTTTTTGCCTAAGAAAAGTCCTTTTTTATTGTTTTTTAACCAATGGTAGTTAGTACTTAAATTCATAATTGCAGTTCTAATGGCAAATTACTTTGCTGTTTCATCTTTGTCAGGCAAAATGTAAAGTAGAAGTTGGTCAGTTATAGTTTGATGTCTGGTGGCTGCATTTAAGCTACTAAAGTGGAGAAAAAATTTGTAGACTCTTTGCCTTCAGTATTCTCACAAAACTGCAAAACTTGCAATAAATATCAGTATTCAATGAGTCAATTTTAACTTTAACCCAGCATTTACTCATTATGCACACATTTAATGTATTACCATCTTCCGTTCTGGAAAATGAATAAACAAAACTAGAATATCCTCCCAACAGTCTTGTGACCAAGATACATCTGTGTCTGTCCATACTCATGTATGTAGAGAAGGCGTTGGAGGCATTTTATAAAGGGTTCTCTTTGCATTTTTCCCACATAGTTCTATAGACATTGATTGTATGATTTAAATTATCATTTCCAGTGCAAAACTTCCGGTCTTCACTTATAGACTGTTTGAGGAATATGGTGGTGAGTAATCGACAGGAAATCATGATATACATTTGTCACAGTGAAGTTGAGGTTGGTCATGTTAGTTATAAAATGTGCTGATTAGCGACCTTGACTTTTGATCTTTGATGATCCAATTTTAACTGTTTCATCTTTGACATATTGCGTCTAATGTGTATTGCATAACTTGACATATTTACAGCTGAGCTTCCCAGCTTTCACAGGATTGAGAAAGAAGTCAAAGAAGAAAAAAGTGAAGAACAGTATGAAATGCGGTCAAAAATTACCTCTCTTGCCAAATGTTGCATCGGAGGTGGCAGAAAAATATTGCTATGCCTAAAGGCCCCTCTTAAAAAATAAAACAAATGATGGCACACTAATGTAGCGTATAAAAAGTTTGTACAATATTGAAATATGAGTGAATACATGAGCGTACTATAATTGCCAAGGAGCATTAAATAAGTTACTTGACTGGGTTGCACATTTTATGGATGTGGCTTTACAGAAATAGGGTGATAGGCTACAGAGTTTTGCAACTGAAGAGGACTGTTGACTTACACTCAAAACTTTTTGTGTTGTTAGATAAAGAGGAGGAGGAGAGATATATATCAGGGTAGAGACTGCGATCTGGTAGGATCGGCGATTCTACCAGTTGAGACTCCGATCGTAGTCTCTACCGGTAGAAACTCCGATCAGAGTCTCTACTGGTAGAAACTCCGATCCTGCCAGTAGAAACTCCGATCGGGTTAGGGTTAGGGTTAGGGTCAGAGACTCTGATCGGAGTTTCTACTGGTAGAGACTACGATCGGAGTCTCTACTGGTAGAATCGCAGATCCTACCAGAGCGCAGTCTCTACCCTGACATATACATATACAGAAATATAGAAAGTACACTGAAACAAAATTTGACACAGCATTTTGCCAGTACAGATCCAAATAGCCTTTACACTTTATGTTAAGACTCTGCTTTCTACTGTTCTTCTGGGTTGGCCAAAGTTCCAGTGTTCTAACCCTGCCCATCCATTTGTATCATGAAGATATGATGCTTTTCAATTACATTTTTTTCTAAATGTCCACCCTCATAGATTAGCAAATGTCTTCCTCTGTATTCAACAAGGCATTTACAGCCTTAGACAAAGAAGCCTTGAATTTCAATGCAGTTTTTTACTAGGTTGTGATCATGGTAATTGCATCCATAAATGATGACTGCAGAAATCCATCTGTTTTATGTAGCTTTTATATTCTGGTAAATATCAGAAATATGTATATTTTAGTTTTTTGTGTGTTTCATTCTTGTTGTGTGTGTGTTTCTATTCACATGTGTTTAGGTGGTGGCAGTGACAGTCTTAGGGGTCCCAGAGGGGTACAATCTCCAGTGGTCACAGCCTTGAGTTCCTCCTCCCTCTATGTGAACTGGTCTGAACCGGCTCAACCAATGGAGTGTTGCAGCGTTACTACCTGAATCAGACCAATGTTGGAACCATATTTTACAGTCACTGATGAACCCAGAAATTATACTGTGACTGGTAGGACACTTTATTATCTGTTTCATTTTTACTTTTTCTCTAATTTAGCACCTTTTCTCTGACTACTCTCAATATCTTCCACTTTTTTTTGTTTTTTTTGCTTTCCTCTATTTTTTCCCTTTCTTCCCTCCTCCTGTTCCTCACCTCCATGCGGTTCTCTTTCTCCTCTTCAACTTTTTCTCTTCCTTTGTCATATATTATCTATGTACTATCAGACAGCCTTGTTATGACAGAGTTTACACTTCCTGCCTCAGCTGTTTTTAACTGGCGTAACACAGCCACATATAGCCACAATAAAGCAACAAAATAAAACAACCTGCAGTCAAGTAAACTTCAAACACAGTACAGAGCGGCATGGACAAGATCAGACTGACGAACACATGCAAGAAAGATCAAAAACTACACAAACAACACTAGAAAAGCAGTGTGAGACCCAGTGCCCTGACAAAATGCTCAAAAGTGCAGCTTGTTTGTACACAAACTTGTCTAGGTATTGTGGGTCCACACACAATCGTGACGGTGTCAAGACTGGGTGATTTGTGGGTCTTGTTTTATCTACCCTGAGGAGGAGCAGTGTTGTTGGCCTGCTGCCATCCCTCACAACACAACCTTACATATGCAGACACAACACTGCATGAAGCATTGTAAACAAACATAGTTGTCTGTAAAAACACAGAGCATATTAAAGAAACAAGAGATATACCAGTAGAATCTTGTCCAACACACATGCCTATTTCTGATAACAGTAGCAATAAACTAAGTTTACAAGATGTTTGTACAAGTGGAACTAATGAGACTGAAATTAAACAAACAATAACAAATTGAATTAAAAAAAAATTACAGTACCAGATTTATAACAACCAACAGCGTAGTGCGTATAGTATCAAAACATAAGAGAAGACAATTATAAAGCTTGTGAACTGTATGTTAATTGTTAACATGGAGACCTGGAATTGCACACAAGTTACACATATATACAGTAGATATAAATAAACTACTTCCATAAAGATGCTGAAAAGTTTTTAGTGAACCTGGATTTCCCAGTCAATCATTCCACTAACTTTTACATTTAAAAACAAACTTAAATCTCCTTTAGCTTTTTATTTATGGGAATCAAGTGATTCCATCTTCTAAAGCCGAAATTCAGTGGCATTTTCTCTTCACAGCCCTCCTCTCCCCTCTGCCTTGGACTCAGACCAGGCATCAGCTTTGCCAGTAGCCAATAGACTATTCCCATGGTGCCTGTGGTTGGCTTGTATGGTCAGGAGGTTGTGTGCACACAAGCATGTGTGTTTGTATGTTGTAGGCATGAGGAAAAGCAAACAATGCCAAATAGAGATGGTAATGTGCTGTAATACTGTACCAGCCCCATGTGCCAGTGTAAGCAACCAGCATGCGTGTGTAAAATTCCCCTGTCCCCCAGTGAGACCCTGGAAAACCCTGCATATTCAGCCAAAACCACTACTGGAGCGATCTCCCTCACCCTTTATCTGTGCTCTCCCCCCATCTATCTCATTTTGCCATGTACTGTCTTTGTGTATGACACATTAATGCATTAGGAATATGTTTCAGTGTTGTGTTTGGATGGGTCACAGTGTTTTGACAGCAGACAAACTGAAAACAATGTTAAAAAAAACAATGAAGGGTCAAAAACGGATCAGCTTTTTAGGACCAATACAGATGAATTCACATAGGCCACATGTTGCCAGATGTCGTGAAAATCTGCTCCAAAAATTAAATAAAAATTAAAAAAGTGTATGCATTTGCATTCACATTTCACATTAATTGTATGTAATGGTAATGTAAGTAAGTAAGTAAATTTTATTTATAGAGCACTTTTCACAGACAGAGTCACAAAGTGCTTTATCAAATTAAATCAAAATCAAATCAGATTTACAGAAATGTAACCTAATGTAACCTAAACACATCATCATTGTGTTTTAAATCCATCATTTAATGTTATATGCTATGATCCTATTGTATTTTTCTATTTACACACTAGACCTTCACATGTCACAAGTCCTCTACAGGTACAGATTCAGACCGCTGTCATATCTTGTCAACTTTGTCTAATGAGTGACTGCTGTTAATAATAAAGAAAACTAATAAATCACTTTGACCTACAGCAAGAAAAGCATTAAGATGTGAAACAAGGAGAGAAGCAGGGATCCCCTCCAATGGCAAAGTGAAATATATGAGCAGACAAAAAAATATACAACACTGAAGGAATAAAAGGATCACAAAAATGTCATATTTGAGAAGGGAGTGGAAGGAGAAAAGGAGGAAGGAGCAGGACAGATGAAAAGATGGATGGATTGATCTAAGTGTTTTCAATGAAATAAGTAACAGAAATAATTGCTGCGCTACTCCCTCATCCTTAATGTTTAATATGCCATTTTTCATCTTCTCTGCATCTCTCTGTCGGTTCTTACCGCTGTCGAGACAGACGCTCAAAGAGCAACACACTCACTCACTCAAACCACAGAAACTGGATGGGCTTTTTTTAGCTGCAAAAATGTCGATTATAGATTGAATCATTCTCACACTGTTGTAACTCATTTGATCCATGACGTGTCTGTGGGGTAAAAGATACTTCTTGATGGAGAAATTAGGTTTATTTTTTGTTAAAACTACTTCGATCTGCAAGGTGTAAAGTGACAGTTGAGGTCAATCACTGGGTAAAAGAGTGCCTTCCAGTAGTTATATTAAATACACAGTTTATATACAGTGCATGTATTTAACTGTTAAGATGAAGTTATATGTATTTCAGATAGGACAGACAGCACTAGATTTAGGATAGATCTAGGCCGTTGCTTTGCTTTAAGGGGTTATCATGGGAGTAACATACCGTGCTGTTACATATCTGTGTTTTATGACACTAAAAAAATACAAGGCAGGCAATGGTTTCCATGATAGCAGACTAAAAATATAAAACAAATGTCTGGTTTTCACTATTTACTGTTCATCAATGATTTGCCTTAGGAAAAGCAACAAATAGACTCTTATTAATCGCATTTTTAGCAGTTCTGAGAAGTGGCACTTCATAGAAAGAATTAAGCACTACTGTAGAGACACCCCATGTGAATCGATATTAAGTATTGCTATCATTAGCTCACAATGAATTATTGCCTGCAATTATATAGATTATGGCATTAATCATGTGTTTAATTGGTCTTTTGTAGGCTCATTATTAATTCAGAACAGCAGGGAATAGAGTATGTTCTTTTATTTATTAATGCGTTTCCTACGAAGTCCATGCTCTAAATGGTCCATGCTATAGGTAGGAAGCATGTAGACATGGGAAAAGGTGCAGGGCACAAAGACGACAACTTCTGTCATGTATCAGTTATGAAGTGTTCTTCAGTCAGAGCTGTCAGTGCTGCAGTGTTTCATGTAGTTATCAGCTTCTTCTGTAGGTCCAAAGTTTTTTGCTGAAGAAATTGCATTAGAGTTGTTACATTTTTTTAAGTTTTTCTCTCAGATTGTGTTATATTTCTGGAATTAAAGTTAAGTTAATATAATAGCACACAATTGATGTTAAGCCACGGATGTCTAAAGAGGTGTTAAATCTGTGCATCATCAGTATGTGTGTGTTTTTCTATCCACTGTTTGTCAAACGCATGCACTATAATTTATCGCAAGTATGGGTTTGCTTGCTGAGTTGATGTGTGTGTATGCATATGTGAGTCAGTGTGTGTGTGTGTGTGTGTGTGTGTGTGTGTGAGAACCTGATCTCATTGTTCCATCCCAGACGGTCTCTGCATTAGGGAGCCACAGACAGGAAGTCAAACTCTTAATTATTTAGGAGAGGTGTTATCAAAGCTCTCACTCTCTTTCTCTCTCTCACTCACTCTCTCTCTCTCACTCTCACTCTCTCTCTCTCTCTTTCTCTCTTCCTCTCTGTCTCTTTCTTTCATTTTCATACTTTATCTTGATACATCATCTATTTTTTCTTCTTATGCCAATAAATCAAATTTCTTATCTCCTGTTTTTTTTTTTTTTTTTTTTAGCATTACTTTTACTTTTAGTGTCCTTTACTTCACTGTTCTGCCGTTCTCTTCCCTTTATCTTTCTATTTCAGCCTCTTCCATGTCTTTCTCAGTTGTCCTAACGTTTCTCTCTCCTCCTATTCCACTGCCTGGCTTTCCCACCTTCTATCCATTTTCTTTCACTTCATCCTATCTCTGTCTCTGTCTCTGTCTCTCTCTCTCTCTCTCTCTTTTCTCTCTCTCTCTCTCTCCCTCTCTCCCTCTCTCTCTCTCTCCCTATGTGGTGTATCAGGTGACTGTCATGGTATTGTGGCCTACACCCATCATCCTATCATATTCTCTAATGCAAACAGGGAACGGCAACCTGTCAATAAAATGCCATTTTAAATCAGTTATTTTCCCACACACACACCATACACACACACGAAATTAAGGAAAAGAAACTCACTATTCACTCTTCAGTATTGGCTCTTCCTCACTTTCTCAATCTAACTCACTGTTTAACTTTTTTACCTTCATGTAAGCACCAACTCTTTACTCTGTCTTTCTGTGTCTCTTTCTCTTTACCACTATCCACTGCATCCACCTCTGTGAGGACAGTTTCAGCCTGGTCTCACTTTCTGTTAGAGAAACCCCGGCTTCACAACACCCTCCGCCTGCCTCTCTCGTCTTGGTGATCACTGTTAAAATGATTGAAGCTTCCTCTTTCTTACCTTAATCAAGCACCTAAACACACATGCATATGATGGTTATGTACATACAGGTATATACACTCTGTCTTGCTGCTGCGCACACACAAACTCACACTCACCGTAGTAGATTGTCTTATTTCTCCAACAGAGCAACACTGCCCTCTTCAGGCTGACCATTTCAGGTAAATTCAAACACACCAAGAAACATCAGCGCTGTTTCTTTGTGTGCGCGTACACGTGCACTTTGAGCGTATTCTGGTTTATGATCATGAGGCAGATAGAAAAACACTGGGTTGTTTATGGAGACTAAACACTGTTTGTAGTTTTAGTTTCTTAGTCTCTGCTCATTTTATTGAGGGTTTGTCTGATGAATGAACTTTTACAAGCATGTTCTCTGATCAATATGTTGATTCTTTTGTTTTTTACACACAATGTCATCCTTAAATTTAATTAGCTCTGCTACCATTGCCTCATATACTTGGATAAATCAGGTTTGTGTTAGAAATCTTGTCGGACATTCTTCTTGGCAGTTTTTAGCGCTGTTCTGACTCTCTGTCCCTCTTTACTAAAATGCAGTGAAGGGCTACTGCTTTATTCAGTGTTGCAACAAATGACATCACTTGCAGTGTATCATTTACTATGCTAGAGTGAACACATGCATATACACATGCTTAGTTGCACAGTTAAATGGTGTAACAGAGCCTTGCACTTCAACCCTAGTACTTCAGTATGGCTGGCAGATTTCCTTTATTTAACCCAAATACAGGGCAACATTGTGAGGCCATTCGCACACACACACATGCATGTACACACTTCCACACACATGTACACACATTGATCAGAGGTTGGGTTAAGCGTGGTGGGCTGCAAGGCATGTTAAGAAGGCTAAGCAGTAGAAAGAGACGCATGGAAGCCGTGGTGAAGCGCTCCTCTGTGCATTAGGGTGTGTGTGTGTGTGTGTGTGTGTGGGTGTGTGTGTGTGTGTGTGTGTGTGTGTGTGTGCGTTGGTGTGATGTTGCACATGTTCTCCGCCATATGTAGTTGACACTGGGTGGGAACCGACACACAGCTGAGAAACACAATAGGTTCTCCTTCTCTGTGTTTCACCTTCAAAATATATCGTTATTATTGTATTTTTGGTGAATATTTTATGGAAAAAAAATAATTTACAAAGATACTTATTTTTTGCAACTTTAGTTTTTTATTTATTTCGCTAATTCACGGCTGAAATACTTTTTCACAACTAACATTAAAGTCACCTCGACATCTGGTAAATATGATAATGAGCAAACTAAAGGAGAGATTTTAAATAGAAGAAATTGTACTAATAAAATGGAGAGCTGTGTTTATTTTGTCATTTTGCTATGCTGTATTATCTTTTTAGGTCAAAATTATATTGTAATTAAATATGATATAAGTAGGTATGGAAAAAATTAAAGGTGTAAGCATTATTAATGAACTGCCTAATTCTGAATATTAAAATGTATAAGCACATTTACCAGGGATTATTCATGTATAAAATATTTATTTTTTCACTTTAAACAGTGCAGATGTAATGCAGAAATACAGCATAAAACACATTATGCAGTGCCAAAGCCTGTTGTTGCTGTCATTTGATATAAAGCCATTTTAGGTTTTTCATTTTCCCCTGGATGTGATTTGTAAGCTGTTGTATGCTGTCAGATAAGTGAATGACCATTAAATATCCAGTCATCCCCCGTGACAACATTAAACATTTGCATCCATCTTTCATCGTGATCTACTCACTTTACATCCAGACGGAGACAGGAAATAAAGAAAAAAGATTTAAGATAACCAGATAGTTGATAGTCAAACTTTAGGATAAGTCCCTTTAGTTATTTGTAATATTTTTAGTAACTTCCAGTGGTTATATCTCACCACAAAAATGATTTCCTGTGGTTGCAGTTAAAGAGCCACTCAGTCGCTATGAGATTTCTTTTAAACTGTATAGCAGGTGCCTATAAATAAATCATGTCTGGACGCTGTAGCCTAAACGCATACCGAGGTATCATAATTATCATAGATCAAAAGCTGATGACATTACAGCGTTGGACCGGTCCTATCCCATGTCAGTTCCGCGGCTGCCCATCTTTACGTTGTTTCATTATTGAGTTATGGCATGCATAATTTAACACCGACAGATATGGATCCATCCGTTGAGAGAGTGTGGAAAGAACAGAGGGAGGGAGAGTGAAACAGAGAGAGAGTGAGAGGAAAAACAGACTGGTGATACCGACTGGGCAAAAGGACGTCTTACTTTGTCTTTTACTTTTTACCTGTTTTTCTGTTATGCTTTTATCTGTATCACTCTGTTTGCTCTTGTAAAATTTCAATAATAAAGGTGGAAAAAAACAAAACAATCGGGCTTAATGATGTGTAGAATTTTGCATCTTTCTGTATACGTTTGCTTAATCTTTTGCACTGTTCTTGCATGTATGTAGTTATTTTGTTGTATATGTGTGTGTGTTTCTATGTGCTACAGGTCTGCAGCCGTACACTGACTACAGTTTCGTGTTGGTGGCCTGTACAGCCGTGGGATGTGGATCCAGTTCTCCTTCAACAGGACGCACCCTGCAAGCTGCCCCTGCTGGTGCAAACACACACTGTTTTTCTAATTTAAACAATGTACTGTTTCTCAGAATTAATGTTAACCACACGCTCACAATGTGTGCTGTTGAATTTGTTTTAGTGTAATATACAGTATGTAATCTGTAATTCGTAAATTCAGTTTATTATTACATCAACTCAGTTTAATTGATTAGCTGGCCCAAAACAGTCAAACTAATTTTACCTATTAAAATTTTTCAGTGATACATGAATTTACAGATTAAATTACACGTTTTTTTGCTGTTCGTCCTTTTCTCTGTCTTCTTCCTCTGATATCTTCATTTAGATTTTTTTTTCCCTTCTCTTTTTGCTTTTTAGTCCCACCGCTCCCCTGTTTTGAATCCCCCCTACACCCCCACCCTTGTCCTTCTTTGGTCTTATTATACAGCATCTCTTTACCCTTCACCTTTCTCTTTCTCCTCTTCCTCACTGATGGCTACACTGCTACAAAGCCACAAATTACTCAAATGGATTCATGGATTTTTATTTATCAAAAAAACTTCAATTAGAATAATTTCCTCAATCCGCTATGTGTCTCTCTGCTCCTCTCTGTCTTTACTTTTTCCCTATACATGAGTTTATTTTCTATTTTATGAATGGCTCTTTTCCCATGTTTTATTTCCTATTTATCTGTACATGTTAGTTTTCATTTAAAAATCTCATTAATTCCCTATTTCTGCCTTTAACCATTTTCCTTGTATATCAATGAAAATATGTCATTCAAATACATTAAACATGTCTTCTACATTTTATATTAGTAACAAATTTAGTTTCACACAAATTTCAGTGACTCTTTATGTCCCTTTTTCTTTTAATTCAGAACTTAAATAATAATTCTACTTTCCCTAGCAAATCCTGTCTTGATCTTTTGGTTTCAATTTAATACAAATATTTATGTAAAATATATGTCACAAGATAAACATCAGCCTGAAAGTGAGCATTTCCACACTTTTCTACAGGTACTTTTTTTCTGCTGAAATGAGCAGCCGTAGAACTTTAATAATAAATAAATGGATCTGCAGTTAATCTACCAATACTATAATAGTTTTATATCATATACTGAATGATGTGGAATTTGTTCAAAGTCTTGTTCTCATTCTTTCCTTTCCTTGCTCCTCCAGGAGTGTGGTCCAGGCCCAGACACCTGATAATAAACACATCAGCTGTAGAGCTGTACTGGGATCAGCCATCCCAGCCTAATGGACACATCTCCCAATACAGACTGAACAGAGACGGTCACACCATTTTTACCGGAGGCCACCGTGACCAGAATTTTACTGACACTGGACTCCTGCCAAACCACAGGTAGAGCACATGCACTTACACAAACACACATGCACACATTTACACACACACACACACACACACGCACACACATGCACACACATACACACATACTCTCACAAGTGCAAGCAAGTGCACAGAGATGGAAGTCACACATGTATAAACACACTTCACTTGTAGCTTCATAATTAATCATCCCTTTAATTCCTAGTTTTTTCCATTTGAGTGTATGCATGTGTGCTCACATCGGGGTCACCCTGTTTTAAAAGCTCTCCTATCATCCCATCCATGTCTCTCTCTCAGGACGGTACTCTGTATATGTCTGTTTGTACCATTTAATGAGCAAATATTTGGCATGCCAATGACAGACACAAACATTACCCCACACACATTAAAATCACGAATCAGATCTGGCTTTTGCTTACAGACCGCAGTGGAGCGTAGATTTTATTTATCTGTTTATTTTCATTTAACCTTTATTAATCCGTGTTTTTTTTTTTTTTTTTGCCGAGATGGATCTTCTGTTTTAATTATGGGAGTGTAAAATGATATCCTCTCTCCTCCCCCTTCTCTATGCCCTGTCTCCTTCTCTCGCTCTTCACTCTTTTCTCTCTCGAGACAATTTCTCTTTACTACAAATAGAATTCTTGGGATAACACCCTGCAGTACTCCCATCTCCTCTGTGTGTGTGTGAAAGGGGAAGAGAAAGGAAGGCAGACGAGAGGACTGTATGTGTGTGACGTTTAATTTTCCCTAATTCCAGATAGTCCGCCAGAAGGCAATCCCGTCCCGACCCTTTGCTTCTCATTGCGTGTCTTGCTTCCTATTCACTTCCCCTCTCCTTTCTCCCTTCGTCCCCTCCCATCCTTTCGCTCTTACCTCATTCCCTTCCTCCTTCCCCTTCTTTTCCCAATTTAGCCCTGCGCCAAGAATTACACCGGGAGCACCGGCCCCATTATCCGGGCCGACTTGTGTGTGTTTTTGCCTGCGTGTGAGAGTGTGTACCCGCACATGACTTTCTGTGTGTGCACGTGTCTGTGCGTGAGACTGCTCAAAGTGGCCATTGATTATTTATGACAATGTTGATTAGCTGTCACTTTGCTTCGGCAGCCCAGGAAGTGTCTAAGATGACGAGAGAATTAACCTATTCCCTCTGGCTGGCCCCGCAGGACACACACACATGCACAACCACACATGCACACACATTCACATGCACAACTAAACAGATGCAAATGCCCCACTCACAGTTTACCTACCACACACACATACCATTTTACTTTTGATATCCCAAGGCGGTGTTTACATTTAAGTAAATATCTTCCAGTGATGAAGTGTATAAATTCATTCTCCCTCTGAAACCTTATGCCATGATAAAATTCTCCCACTCAATCACACCCAGTCTCTGCCTCGCTCTCTTCCCCTCTTGATTTCTGTCTCTGCCCCTCTCTTTCTGCCTCTTCTTGACACTGTTGCTGTATATGAGGTGTATTTATTTGTGTGTCTGAAAGTAACAGACGAGTACTTTAAATACCTTTTTGGACTGCGTTCTAACCCACTGCAGATGTGCTAATGGCCTCCTGTTTAAAACTCTCAGCGAAGGAACAATAATCCAACACCAGCGCCTATTAATACATGTGTGCCTGAGTTTATAGCGAATTAAAGGCTTTTAATGTTAAATGGTGGTCCACTTACACAGATAATGTAGGCTTTAGTACCAGGCAGCCACATGCTCTTAAAAGGGGAATCTATCTTATGATGTCATGCAACGAGAGCAATCGAGAGTGCGACAGAAACAGCAGTGAGATGGATAAAAGGAAAAGAGAAAGATAATTGGAGTAGTTTCAAGTAATGATAGACAGATTAATCTGTTTGGCCAACCCACTGACACCTATAGGATGTTTTGCAAACTACGACCACCGTTACAACTTGGCTCCGATAGTGGCCAGTAGGGCTGGGAATCTCAGGGTACCTCACAATACGATACAATACACTACATGATACATGATACATGGCTCACAATATTATTTCGATATGGTGATACTGCAGTTATGTATATATTGCTCCTAATACTCTACAATATATCTGTGTGTTTACAGGGGTGAAACAAAAAACAAACAAACAAAAAATTTGAAGTTTATATTTTCCAACATAATTTAACCAGAGTACGAACAACAGTAGTGCAAAAACAATGACACTGTTTTAGTGCAACATAACTGTTAACAGGATTTATTTTTTAGGTGTCTGACAAACAGTGACACTATTTTAAACTCATTCAGAAAACACTATTAAGTGTTAAATTAAGTAATTAAATCTATTAAGTAGAAGCAACAAAAATAAAATAGGTGGCCGTGCATGTTTGTCATATATTTTCGTGAGACAGTTCTTACATACTGCAAAGTCCTTATCCAGCTTTGTCCCATCCACACTATAAAAGCCAAAGTGAGTCCACACTTTTGATTTAAACAGTGCCAGTGCATCTTTCAGTTTAACTTCACCGCTTGAGTCCACCATATTAGTTGTTTTTTCTTCTTCTGTGATTACAGCCCAATTCTCAGCCACTTGCACAATGACTGTTCCCCGGTGATTTGAACGGTGACTTGACTCACTAAGGAGGAACGATGAAAGAAGTTTATAGCAGTTATATTTTAATAATATTTTTTTTAAAAACTGATACGTGACGAGAGCACATCGATAATCCATCGAAAGATTAATTATCGCGATAGTTCACCATATCGATATTTTGTCACAATCCTAGTGGCCAGTGGCTATTTTCAAGCTTCTGTACTGGAATGAATGACTTTCATGAAAAATAAAATGTTATAATGTCACTTACATCCCTCTTACATTTTTTCATGGTTAGTTTGATGTTCAGTCTCAGATTCATTGATGAATTACTTGGATTTTTGATCAGTTATCCAGATTTTTTTTAATGTACTTTGACAATTCAGCTTCTAGTAGCGTTCAAAGTGTCCATTATTAGGGAGGTGATATCATCTGATATCAGCTTTATTCTGATCCTGTCATTGTTATATCGAGCTGTAACAATAATCTATTCATCGACCCATAGTTTCAAGAGGCCATGACTGTGACATTTGATATTTTGCTTCTTAACTGACAGTTGTGGGATTCTGTGATGGTAATAATAATATTCTCATCTATAAAATGTGGCACATTGGATTCTTAACGGAAAGAAGTGGTCACTACTTTTGACAATGTATTGTGAAATTATTTTAGTCAAATAGGAGTAAGAACTTTCATTATATATTCAGACAGCACAACATTATGGCAAGCTCGCTGTATAACAGGCTATAGCGTGTGCAGCAAGTGATTTTGGTCTTAGTATTTCTGTTCTTGTCTACAATTTTTGTCTGTTTTTGAATTTTCTTCTTTCGTCACTTCCTCATTCTTATAGTTCTTTGTGTGCTTCTTTGTCTCCTGTTTTCTCTTATTTTCCACCTCGCTATCTCTTCAGGTATGTGTATGAGCTGGAAGCCACTTCAGAGGGCGGGACTAGTTTGAGTGACAAATTTATTATACAAACACCAGTTTCCTGCCCCACTGGGATCCCGCCTCCCCACAGTGTGACAGTGTCGGGCCCCCACTCCATCTCTCTTGCTTGGACCCCTCCTGGTGAGTAGCGATCTAAATAGATGGATGATTGCACCTGAAACCTTTTTCAGCAGTGTGTCTTTTAGTCTGCATCAGAAGGGCATCCAAACTTGAGCACTTTGTTTTGATGAGAGAACTGAACTGTTCAGATCAGTTCGTGTTGATTTATGTCGGTAGAAATCTATCCTTCTGTATATAACAATGTTGAACCACATCTGTAAATACATTTCTCTTTGAAAATATTACAAAAAGTATATTGACATGCGACAGATTAATGCACCTAAGTCACATTTACATCTAAAAATTCTAACATAAAGGAAAAAAGAGAGCACTAAATGGAAAATGGTGGATTTTTACCTATAAAAAGCCACCAGGTTCTAAATGGATTAAAACTTAGTCTTCATGTGCTTTATTTCATTATTTATTTGATGATTTATGGTACTTTCAACAAGCTCCCGATGTCCTTTAACAGCCTGAAAGCTTCCAGATATTGAAGTCATAACTTTAGAAACTTCATATTGACTAATTTTCATTATACCATTACCACTGGCTGTATTTGTGGGCCTTCCTTCAAACCAGCCTCCTTTTGATTCTCATCATGGAAAACCCAGAGAAATCAGCCAGATTTCTCTGGGTTTTTCTTTTTCCCTCTAAGCCAGAACCTTAGAGGGAAAAAAAATATAGACACCCACAAGACTGGTTTCACCTTGGGAAAAACTTCCACATGTTTCAAAAAACCTCACTAATCTGTACAAACAATAGAAACAAATATAAACGCTCTAGGCTCACACAGTCATTGAATCATTCAGGAAGAAGATGCATAGTGACTTCTATAGATAAGATGAACAGATTGTAGTGTAACAGGTTGAAAAACATCCTAGGGCAGCAGTTTTGATTTAGTAAAGATGTGCAAGGTAACAAAAATATCTGCCTAATATGCAAAGAGTGTGGAGTATGAGCTCAGTACTCTAAAGGCTAAAGTTTGACTATGTGCGCTGTGAAACAAGAACAATGTCCCCTGGTTAGTTGAGACAAAAATATATCTGTAATAACCATAATGATCATAGTAATCCGCTTTATATATGGAGAAAGAAGAGGCTCAGATCAAGAAATATCTATCTGGGAGTAGTGGTGCACTTCATGAGACTGATTGCATTTCAAAAAAAGTTTATTATTATTATTACTTTATCAGAAATTTTGATGTAAATGGATCTTTGAACATTTCAAGCATACCTCCAAAGTAGCAACAACATTGCTTAATTGTTTTGGACTGACAATTACAAACCCATGACATTAATCTAAGAGATGTTCATGCATGGAGGTCCATAAACCAGACTTATTAGTATGTATTCTGCAGGAGGAATAGAAGTCAACATGAAACTGGTGCAAGGAGCATGTTTGGTCCAAGTTACACAAATTAATGACAGGACTATTAAATTGTATGTATATTTTGACCCTCTGAGAATGTAATAAAATAAATAAAGGTTGAAATGGACAACTCCTTCTACTGTTATTCTGAAATTTGTCATCATACTTACAGCTCTGGATGTTGATTCTGCTCATCATACAATCCACTGTAAGATGAGCAGAATGAGGAGGTTTATGTTCATCATTTCTGGAGTTATATTTGCTCAGATTACTTTGGAATGTTTAATTGTTGAATGTTTGTGTCTTCCATCTTAAATGGTGATATTTACTCACTAAAATAGCATCTATTTCCTAGAAACGAGAGTACGCATGAAGCAATGTACCAACAAGTGGTGCCAGGCACAACAAACCCCGCCCCTCGCACATATTGTAGCTTATTTTGGCATCAATCCAGCTGATGTCATCATGTCTATGCATGTGGTGATGTCACCATATCAATTGCCTCTATATATGTGCCAAGTTAGATGTAAATTGAAACAAAATTGATATTTTTATAGACATTTGAAGTTTTGCTCGTTGTAAGTAAATGGGAGAAGTAAAAAGATTTTTAAAATTCATAAAAAGTGTTAACTTAGACCTACTTTTCCCAAAATGCAACCACGTCTATTCTGGGCCATTGGCAATCTCTAAACCCAATTTGGTATGAATTCAATCAAGAGTTTTGCTGCTACAGACATTTGAAATTTTGCCCATTATAAGTAAATGGAAAGAAAAAATATTTAAAAAAAAATATAAAACATTTGAACTTTGACCTACTGTTCTCAAAATGTAATCAGATCTATTCTGGGACACTGGCAATCTATAAACTCAGTCTGGTATGAATTAAACCGATACTATTGCTGCTAGAGTGTTAAAAAACAAAGAAACAAACAAAAACCGAACCAAAAACAATACCCCTTGTCTCCCCTTTGGGGGGCGGGGTAATAATGTAATGTGTATCTAACAAGAATCGCTGCTTCTTCATGTATGAATAGACAGAGAGTGAGGGGTCAGAGTGAAACAAAAGCCCTGAGTAGTTTTCCACTCACCTTCTGGCCTCTCAGGACCTGGACACACACACACACATACACATGCATAGATGAGTATACACCCAGAGCTGAGTTTCATGCTTATGGGGCAGTGATTGTCTGCCCTAACCCATCTATCATCAACTATTACACTCTCATTAGGTTGATTTCCTATCTCAGAAACTGCTTATAGGGCCAACTAGCAAAGACACTTCACTTTGTTGCATGTGTGGGTTTGTGTGTCTTTTTGTTGCGGTATATTTGTGTCTGTGTTTATGTATGCATTTTTATACATGTGTATTTGAGTGTGTGAGTGCATATGTGTGTGCACACACTTCATTGTGGAGATATTTCCATAGGCAGGCCTATTCTATCGTCATTACTGGTTGATTTTAAAGGTGAGGAAATATCGGCTGGGTTCTCACGCTTGGTTAACTCCCTGAGCCCGGAGTCTGGAGTGTTTTCGACTTTTGTGTGTATGTGTGTGTGTGCGTGTCGTGCTGTCTGACAGTCTATATATGTGTGCGTACGTGCACATTTTTATTTTCTGTTCTCATATACATACATTGACTGCCAAAGCACTGACGTATGGCTATTAAAAAGACATTTACTTTAGGATCAGTTCCACCATTGGGGTGTTTGTGTCTGTCTATGTAAGGGTGTGTGTCTGTGAAAGAAGCCTTTGTGCTTTCAGTTTTTATTATGTATCTAAGCATGTGTTGATGAGTAGCTTGTTGACTGCAAATAATAGAACTTTAAGTGTGTTTGTTACTGTGACAATTAAATGAAAACATACTGAAGAAAGTGGTGTCACCCGTGTGTTGGTGTGTGCGTGTATATGTGTGAAATATTCCTTTGTGCGTGTGTGTGAGTGTGTGGATTAATGTAGCCAAAGTGTGCCTGAATAAAAAGCTGCATGTGCAAAAGCCAGAGGTGTGTAAGCGTAGGTGCATTTGTGCATATGTGAGTTGGGGGGTGAATAATTGAAGTCTTTCATTTGTCTGGTAATCAGTTCGTTCTCGAGATATCCAGAGTTCATGAATGTTGAATAACCCATCACAATACAGTTGGCCTGAATTATGGAAAAACCACCGGTGAGAATATTAACAAAGTCTAGGGTGCTTGTGTGTATCAGTGTGGGTGCTTCTGTATCTATACATCTGTGTGGTTTTTGTCTGGTTGTGGGGCCACAGTATGGTAGAACTGGCAAAAGTAGTGGTAGGTAAGAACAGAAAAATATTAGCAGTTGTGTAGATCTGTGTAAGGATTAATGTGATATATTTGATGCAGTACAGAGAAAAAAATTTCTTCATTATTGTTGTGTGTTTTGGTATTTCTTGCCTTTATTTTGCAGGTCAAAGTTATTACAAGTTCTTACTGTTACTTACACATATTTTTTTTCTTTTGTTTTAGCTGTACTGATAACCTTCAACTAAATAAAATTAACCAAAGATCGTTTGTTTTTCCTGTATTTCAACAGCTCAGTTTAACAGAAGCCAGGCTATAAACTACAACATCCTGTTAAATCCAGAAAGTGGCAGCGCCATAATGCATCGACCTGGACACGACCTGTATCTCACTGTGACCGGTCTAGAACCTTTCACCTCCTACCAAATCAGAGTGCAGGCCTGTCAGACTGGTAAGCATTTCATTAAACATCTGCATTAGTTTTCAAATGGTGTATCTGCAAAAATATAGTATAAATACAGTGTGCATCTTTAAAGCTGCAGTATGTAGGATTGTGGCCAAAACTGGTACTGCATTTACATTCAAAATACTGTAGAACGTGGTATCCTCTCCTCCTCCCCCCAGGCTAGGGGTTGCCAGATCCCGCATGAGCATCCACTACTAGCGTTTCCTCTAATCCTTGCCACCACACCATAAATTTCATACAAAAAAATCATCACCAGACTTACTCTACATAAGTCTAATATATAACAGGCCAGAACAAACGTCCTGCACAGTCAAATGAAAATTTGCGAAGATTCAGGAGCTCTAACCCCACCACCACCACCACCGAACCACGGACGCCGAACTACCGACACCCCCACCACCACCACCACCGAACCATGGACACCGGACTACCGAACCCCCCCCCCCCACACACACACACACACACACACACACTTTCCGGACTACTGATCCCCCCCACACACACCGAACCACAGACGCCGAACTACCAACCGAACCCCCTGACCGAACCACGGACACCGAGCTACCGAACCCCCCCCCCCCGACCGAACCACGGACCGAACACCCCCCCCCCCCCCCCGTTCGGATTACACACCGCTAAATGAACAGGTCACTTCCACAGAAAACACTGAACTACAAGGAGCTACCATGGCAGTAGTCAAGTCCTACACCGGTACCCGGTCTGTTCACCAGTCCCGGACCGGCAGTCTCTTCACCGGGGCCAGGAGAAGAGACTGCTGCCCGGCCCCGGAAGAAGGGACCAGGTGAAGAGGCCGCGACCCTGGCTCTGAGTGGCTCTTACCGGTGGTCAGACTAAGGCAGGGCCGGCGTCAGTCTTCAAATCCTTCTTCTCTTTCAGCCGTCTCCATGTTTCTAAATCATCTCCTATACATCTCCTTGTTTTATTTCTCACTTTGTCACGATGTATTTGGGAATAATAAGAGTCCTTTTAGGTTTAATAACGTCAGACATTTGTGATCAGAAATGTTCCAGCTGCAGCCCACGGGGATCTGGCAACCTGGATGCTGAAAGGCTTCTGACTCTGTGATTAGCAGACAGGTGATGGGCGGGGCATCAGACCAAAACACACAATGTCAACATAAACATCATTTCAGGGCTGACACTGAGCTTTTCAACTGCACATATTCTGGCTGGACTACTACTGTCAGTGAGATCAGTATTTGAAATGAACATGATTCCTTAATGTCTGGTGACAGTCAAGGCAATTTTACAATTACTTAGAACATAATTCCTACATACTGCAGCTTTAAGATATGCAGTGCACTTTGGTAGACGTGTCTGTTTATGTCACTTATGCTTAAATTGTTTTAATACAATACCAATACCACCAACTAGAAGTGTATTCAGAGCGATATCTACAAATGCCAACAGTTCACTGCTTTATGTTATAAACATTACTATACTAAACCACAAATTAGGATAGATGATTCCTTCCTTTTTGACAGTTGGTGGCACTGGTTAGTGACTGTTATTATGGGAACAAATGTCTTGGATCTAATTCATCAAAATTTTACCTCTCTAAATAACCATTATATATAAATATTGAAAAACAAACCAAAAAACATTTAGATTGTCCTCTCTCTGCTCCAGTATTTAATGTGTTCATTCTTCTCCTATTCCTCACTCTACCCACCAAATTTCAAGATGATCAGTTTCATATTTTTTGTGTAATTCTGTTGACAGACAACCAACCAAATACGTGTGATCACATAACTATTTGGCAGAGGTAATAAACATACAAATTATTAAAAAATGTGTGTTTTCTGATTCCTTTTTGTTATACAGAGGGGTGTGGTGTTGGAGATAGTGTGAACGTTCATACTTTAGAGACTGTACCAGAAGGTCTGTCACCCCCTACAGTGAAGGCAGCTGGGGCCAGTGTCCTGGAGATCCACTGGTCACCCCCCCACAAACCTAATGGAGTCATCAACTCCTACCATATATACAGGTAACAAAATCCACAGAAACACATAATGTATACTGTATGATAAAGTGAAGTAAACGAATAACAATGTCTGAAAGGGTTCAAGTGGCCTTCAAATATATATATATATATATATATATATATATATATATATATATATATATATATATATAAAACCTGAAAAATGTAACACATTGTTTCAATGATTAAGGCTGTTAATTACTTTACTTACTTACTTACTTACTTACTTTAGCTTTTGTCCTCTTCATGCTGGGTAGCACATAAGGCCTTGACCAAGGAACAAAGGCTATTAATGAAATGAGAAAATTATTTTTAAAACATTACGGTGAATGATAAAGTATCAAAAATCATCCTATACACAGAAATGCATTCACATTTTCAGATGTGTTTATTCATATTTGTTCATGTGTTCCTATAAATTGTTCAATATCCAATACATCAAGGAAATTACATACATCATCTACTCATACATATACTCATCAATGATATTTTAGATATATGTTTGTATACCTGACTGTTCAAAATAGCCAAGAAGTTTTGTGTTTTTTCTCCAGGCGAATGTCCTGTTCTAGTTACATGGTGTGTGTGAGTGTGGATGCATGCATGTGTGTATTAATTCATGCTGAAGGTCGTGGTCTGCTTGTTGACCAAAGAGTGTGTGATCTGTATGCAGGGTCAGACCAGACTAAGCCCTTTAAGTCCTCAGGAAACACGCATTAGCATAGCAGTACACACACACAAAAACACAGCCACACTGACACACCTGGCATGATCAGACTCATGCAGACAGGGACTTGGTTCAAATAGGAAAATCTCTCTCACACACACCACCAGAAAAACCGCAAACCCCACGTACATTCACAGACAGCAGAGCTTACCAAGACATCGGTATGCTTGCATCAGCCAGTGACACAGACATGATGTTGAAGACGTGATCTTACATTTTTCATTTCAAATGAAGACAAAACAGAAGTACCCACATTCAGAACAAAGTATACAAAAGTAATCTGAAGTTTACTAAGGTAACCATACTTGACCCTATAACATTGTATTTATAGCCTATATACTTATCTTACTATAACTTCATACTTATACTAAGCATGAGGCCTAATTTGGCTTTATCTTTTTTTAGGCGTCCAGTAGGAACAGAAGATGATCTGCTGGTGTTCATCTGGACCAGTGGGCCACTACAGTTTTTTGATGCAAGCCCTGCCCTACGACCTTTCAGCTACTTCCAGTACAGGATTCGTGCCCAGAACTCCAAAGGCTCAGTTCTGAGTCACTGGACTTTAGCCCAGACCCTGCAGGCACAACCACAAGACATGACTCCTCCTACTGTCACACCCACTGGTGAGTTTAACAAGTTACTTGAAAAATGACATTGTATGGTTAAAGTGTTCCCAAATTGTACTGCTGTAACGGTGCCACATGTTGTGCTCTTTGACAGGTGCTTACTCAGTCCATCTGAAGTGGACTGAGCCAGGACAGCCCAATGGTCTCATTTCTCATTACAGACTGGTTTACAAGAAGCACCAACAGGACCCAACACTCAACTCAACCGCTGTTACTGCGCTCACCGTACAGGTAAAGGCACACAAACACGAACAGGTGCACAAACATATACAGTGATAGCTAAATGATGGGGGACATTCTCTTTTTCTCCTCTTTGATCTCATGTTATTTATTCTTTTGTTATTCATTCAGTCAAGAACTACACAGGCCATGCCTATAAGTATGAATGTGCATAAACACAGAGTCTTTACGCTATAAAGCACCTAATTTCAAAGAAATATTAGATTTTTCTCAATGGCAAGGGCCAAATAATTGTTTGATCCTGTTTTAATTGTCATCGTTTACACGTATGATGTTTGTCAGTTTAAAAAATGATTTGACAACTCAAGGGAGTTGCAGTGGCAAACTGTGACAATACATATCAATAACATACACTGTTGCCCATAAAGTAGTAATAACTTTGTTTTCAGATACATTAGACACATGAAATACATATTCAGATCAGTAATCACCTTTGATCAGGTGCAGTGAGTCTCAGTTACACTTTATCTATCAAGAATAAATCACATTTTCACTCTCATTTCATGAGAGGAGGTAAAAATAATTTTTATCCCAATTTTATGGGCAACAGTGTATAATAGAAAAACAACTCACCAGAAAGTTAAAAAAAATTGCAAAGGTTACATCATTGTAGCTGTCTCTCCAGCTTCCCTGTCAACAGATGAAGTAAAGTGTGCCAGGATAACAGTCAGTTTGATGTTAGTGATGTGTATCATGTGTGAGAAGAGATGCAGTCTACTGAGCAGTTTCCCACAAAACTACTGTACATGTTAATTTATTATCTTTATCACTAGGATGCATGATAATTATTTTTTACAACCGATAACTTCCTGCTTCTTGTTACCTATGACAAACAACAATAGTTCCCATTCTTCAAATTCTTGTTATTGTTATTATTTGAAGTCAGTGGTAAAACTCAGTTAATAGTATAATAAAGGCTTCAACAGAACCAAAAGCCTATGGCTGCTTGAGACAGACTTCCTTTGTATGTAAACATACATAATTTGGTGATGATCGACTGCTGTTTTCAGACACTAAGTTGCATTAAGCTTTTTCTCTATAATGGAGACTGGTCACATGAAATCGTTTTGTATGTCACACCAGTTCTTATGGCATTTGGCATGCTGTACATACAAACTTTTGACCTTTTATGTGTTATTCAGCGCCATTTGATTGCGTGTCAATTTACGCCAAGATCTCCAGTTCACATAACCTGAACCCTTAACCCTAACTGTAACCCTCAGTGCATGGTATTTGACACGGCATGAACATACACATGGAAAGCTTATAATGCGTAAATATACACACCAATTAAAAGTGGCATGTATATTTATGCGAGTCATGATATCATGTTGCTATAATGTGCGCCAATGGCAAGGAAAAGGCTTAACGTGGACAACATCCATTAAATTGGGGTTGTCGTTGTGATTTTTGCAGAGGTGAAAATAGGCTGGAGATGACTAGAGATGTTCATATGAACTTTGTGATGGTTGGTCACTGTTCTCGGGCATTAAGCTATGTTAAGCTTTTTTATGATAATGTCTTAGATGTCAAAGTGTTTAGAATCTCCCTCTTCTTCTGCTGCTGCCGGACCAAAGCAGCGACCACAATCGCTTGATCTTTGTCTTCATCTTGCAGCTGTAGCAGAGAGTAACTGAAACCCTTTTCTTTACAATGTACTGATCCAGAACTCTTCTTCTTCTTGGTTTTTATGGTGGTTGGCAAGGCAACAACATGCACTGTGTTCTGGTGAAATGCGCAAAATCTAAGCAATTTAGATTTATTATTTTGGGCTCTTTTTATCGGTGAAAACTTTAATTATAGGAATTATCTGAATGGCATAGTTTTTTTCAATATTGGATTGATAATTATTGATCCCGATAGTTATTGTGCATCCCAGGTTATCACAAACTGTGACTTCCTTGACTTGTAAAATTATCTTTTAAATTGACAAACATCAAATGTGTAAATGATATTGTGATGATATGACTTGTGATAGAACCCTCCAGTCACCATCTGTTGTAGTTCTCCAAACTACATCCAGTAATAATGAGAAGAGACTCTGGACCTAAAAAGGCGTATTTTTCTTTGCTATGGCAACTTCATAAGAAATACTTTTCCACAACTCACCGACATACAAAACTTAACTTCTGCGATAAATATTTCTTAAGCCTCATGGGAAATGCTAAGCCTCATGGGAAATGTAGTTCTTAATAGAAGTGAATCTTAGCATTCAGCGTTTCTTATTCTTATCTTCTTTTAACATAAATGAAATGTATCTTACCTTAGAATCAGAATTTAATTAACTGCGTTTACATATGAATTATAAACTTATTAATAACTCTCAACACAAATGCCTTTTAACTTAAGCTTCTCCAAATAAAGTCACAACACCATCAGACTGACACCACTTAATACAAGTGTCGACAGGGTTTCATGCCATTGGCTAAATATCATGAATGTATGGCCCATGCATTCAGGACTCCTGTTCTGATATTTCACATGTTTGTGCAGTGGGTGTGAATTTCAAATAGAAGTCAAATGGTGCATTGTGTTCAAAACAGTGGCTTGCCATGTTTTTATCACCATTGGTCATGACAATAAAAATGCAGTTCATCAAACAGCACACATATAAAACCTCGAACATTGAAAAACAGCTTTAAAAATAAGTATGATATGGTGCATAGTCTATATATTAGAAAGTATGTGTCTGTGTGTTGTCATTTGTAATGCATGTGAAAAAATGTGGACTCTACCTGTGGCGTTGGTGCCATCTGTTTTCCAGTCAGGGGCCTAAAGTCACACACACATACAGACACACACTGATACACATGCACTGCCCATGGCGAGCTATTCTCTGGGGCATTTTCCACAATTTCCTGCCACTGTTCTATACCTGATGCTCCAAGACGGAATAACGAACAAGTGCCCCACAAACACACACACAAACTCCCTGTGTCATCGAGTCCAAATATGAGTTGGCAGCTCAGTAAGCAGACTGGGTTCACCCAAAGCTGCAATGAGGCATTCGCCAGCAGTAGCTAGCATCCTCTCTGCATGCCACCACACACCTGTGAATGTGTGTGTGTGCATTACTGTCTCAAACCGTAGATGTGTAAGTATGCATAAAATTTATTTATGGATTACAAGATGAGACAAAAAAAAAGTCACAGAGAGACCAGATGAATAAAATCAGATGGTGGAAACAAAGAGAGGAATAAAAGAAAAATGTAAAAATACTGAATATATGAAACAGTGAGGTAATTAAACATGAAGAACAGATATGATGTTGAAAAGAGAGAAAATGAGAAAGAAAGATAAACAAGTGAAGAAACACGAGGGCCAAGACAGAGTGATAGATCGGAGAAGGAGAGAGGAAAACAAAAGGGGGAGAGGAGGCAGAAGTATAGATCTATATTCTGTCCATACGAGTGGCCTCTTCTCCCTCAGTGACCTTTGGCTTGTCACTCATAATTAATACAAGATGTAAATGGAGACCTTTCACCTTCTCATTGATATGGAACACTCTGTGTTTGTGGGCGTGTGTGTTTGTGTGTGTGTGAGTGCGAGAAGCTCATTGACATGGCATAGACTTATTTTGGTGGCGGTCATTTGTCACACAGTTGCCTTTACCACATGCGCTCCATTGTTTAGGTATACACAAAGAAAGTGAAAATGAGCAACAAAGTCTTAGGAAACTTGAGAAGAGTATGAGATGTAAGCATTTTGTTACCATATATTATGTTGTTGTTGTTGTTTCCCTCTGTAATTAGCAATGCGCAGTTAAACATGAGTAATGAATTTAGGTGATTTGAAGGGATCATGAGCGGCCAGCTGAAATGATGACGGTTTTCAGTGAGGAAAAATAAATTGTTAGAAATTACTATGAACTGACTTCAGCTGAATGTGATTTGGAATTATTTGGTTTGTAATAAAACTTGCTTCAAATTCACAGTGAGTGATTTTTGAAATTATGCAAAGTACTTACATTACAGTATATTTCAGCATAATACTTATAATTTTGTTGAAGCCAATCATCCTGAGAAGTTTGGTAAAATAATAATAATTTTTATGTTTTAGCAACTTTTAGAAAAAACATTTTTTGCAAGGCTGAGAATCATCACAGGTTAAGCATCAGTAGCAGGATGATAAGCAACACAGGGATAGAAAGCTTAGTTGTATAGATGGTTGGATTTCTAAAAACAGAGATTGCAATTGCACTATTGAGAAGGGAGTAAAGAGTGACCAACATGCAAAAACGGGAAAAAAAAGCCTTTAATTTATGTATGTGTGCTGTCATGCTGGTAAAGTTGAAATTTGTCTGATTTATAGTTAAATTTGAGTCAGGAGATGGAATGTTTTAGCGGTGTTTCTTCGATGAAACCCTTTACTGTTACGTACAGAAAAAGCCCATTGGAAAAAAAAGCAAAGAAATTTCAAAGTGTTGTCTCTTGTTTGCTTTTCCTTCTGCTTAATTATGATGCCTGTGTTTACTGAATTCACTGGTTTTGATGCTGACCATTATTTAGTTAGTGCGTGTTTTGTTGTGCATGTGTGTGTCCACTTGAAGTGTGTGTGTGTGTGTGTGTGTGTGTGTGTGTGTGTGTGTGTGTGTGTGTATTGATCTCAGGCTGGGTTGGGAACCCTGCTCTGTGCCAGCTTGGCTGATTAATGGGGTCGTCATGGCAATCGGACGGAATGAGGGTACGAAGCGCAGGCGGCCTGCCTCACTAGACCCCTGCGCACTGCCTGGCACACACTCTGTCTCTCACACACACAAATTCACTCTCCATGCCTTACACCTTTTTGACAGACATGTTAGTCACTCACACAACCCTGTCAGGATGCCTTACGTGTGTTGTGGCTCTTTTTACTTCTCTATTTACCTACATTATATTTGTCTCATTTCCCAGCTTCATCTTGTTTAATTTCCTTCTTCTGTTGCCCCTCCCGTGGAACCTCATGTGGCTGTTTCCTCTGACCATTAGACCACCATTAGTATTACAGCTAATAAGAATCCTATTGCTTTTGTCACACTCTGGACAATGCTTCAGCGACTTACTAAAATTCTGCAGTTCCATGCACCTCTCTTTTATATTTCCCACAGTCCACTCCCCCCCTGCATCTGTCACCCTCTTTTGCTTTTTTCCCCCTTTTTCTCTTCTGCTTCACCCTTTTCTGGTCAGTTTTCTCATTTTTCATTTGTCCCAGTTGCCCTCCCATGTGCGATTTTTGGCCTGTTTTGTTCCTCACCAACCCATTACGTCCTTAGACTTCTCTGCATCTTACAATCCATTTCCATTTCTGTGCTTTGCTCCCAACTTTTACCACCTTTATTTACCTCCTTCACCCTTCTCTTCACCTTCCCCCTCTTCTATCCCGTACTCTACTGCATTTGCACTTCTTTGCCCTATTCCACTGGTTTTTCTTTCCTGCGTTGCATCTTGCACTGATCTCTTTTTTCTCCGTCCATCTCTTTCAATCTCTGCCTCCTGTATTCCCTTGCCTGCTGCCTCCTGGTTTCTCCTCCTTTACTCTGTCCTTTCCTCTCTCCCTTGGCTCTTCCAGATGTTACACTGTGGCCCATGGGATCACCGGTGAAGGGAGACCACGTGCATACATATATATGTGTGTCTGTGTGTGTGTGTGTGTGTATGTTACTCTGTGCTCATACATATGTCTTAATATGGTTGCATGTGTGCTTGCTTGCGTGCATGCATAACATATTTTTGTTTCTGTGTGTATGTGCAACAGTATGTGTGCCCGTGCGAGTGTGCATGTGTGTGTGTGCTGTATTAATACATCCCATTGATCAGAGCAGGACCCCTGACAGTCATCATCCCTGAGAACCATCTGGCCGACGCCTGACGCTCCCTCACCCAAACACAAGCTGACACCCTATTAATCTGCTACCGCCATGCATACATACGTGTGTGTGTTTCTGTGTGTGTGAATGAATGAATCTGCGAGAGCATGTGGAAGAGACAGTGTGTAATGTGTATGTAATAGGTTATGTGTTATGCATTAACATTTTTGCCATATCCAGGTTTCAGCATATGTGTATGTGTGTGTGAATGTTTGCGTGAGTGTATGCGCTCTAAACTCAAACTGTGCACGCACACATGAACGTGTACACGCACCACTCTGCCATCCGCCAACAACAGCCGGCGCTGAAGGGAGCTGAAGGGTGCTTGGAAATTAAGGTTATTACACAAATTGAGCCATATGGTCTAAATATTTCAGAGCTGAAATTTACTAGGCAATAAAAATGGCCCCTACCTCGGTAATGGTGTAAATTACAGCTTAACCACCAGCGCTAATGATGTCCTTCTGTACGCCCCGTAACCAACCGTACATGAAGGACACATTGTTTAAAAAATACCCCAGGAAAAGCAAGAGAGGGAAAGAGAGAGAGAGGAAAAGGAGTGAAGGGATAGAGATAGAAGGGAAGGATGAAGTAAAAGAGGGAGGGAAGGAAATAAAAGTAAAAGGTGGGAGTAAGAAAGGAAAAGAAAGAGAGAACAAGATGGAGAGGGAAAAAGAGTGTGATTAATTTAGGGTGTGGGGAAAGAGAAAGGGAGAGAGAGAGAGCTAGCAGCATGTTTACAATCTGTTAGTTTACCATTAAGGGCCCGTCAGAGAGTGCGGGACAGCGAGGGCCAGCCGGCAAACTGTGTCTCAAAGCCAACACGGTGTGTGTGTTTGTGTTTGTATGCATGTGTGTGTGTAAACCTGCACACTGTGATGTTGCGTTTTAAGGCATATTTTAATGGGATATCTCATTAACAGAATCGGTCAATATCCAATCATTCCAAAAATCTAAAATGCCACACACTGTATGCATGAAATTTGTGGACATAAAATAAAACTGAACTGTTGCATTTAATGCCTGAAAATGCCACAGATGAAGTTGGGTTAAGTTAAGACACAACAGAACTTGGTTATGGTTGAGAAAACTTTGAGTTAAGTCTTAAAATATTGAAGTTACATGACAAATGTTATAAAACAAACAGCATTTACCTTAATTTGCTGAATTTCACCGAGTTGTCAGAGTCTGTTATTTTGATAAATGTCAGAATATTTGTCTGTATTTAATGATGTCGCCTGACTAGTACTAGATTTTTTTGTAACGTGCACTTAGGGTTACACTTATACCTTCAAAATAGGCCACATATATGTTAAAATCTGTCATTTTAACCCCCTTCAGAAATCTACTAGTATTGTGTTTTGAAGAGGTCAGACTGGAAGAACTGTACTACATGAAATGCACTTCAGTGCCACAACTTGTTATATTAAACTAACTGACTAATGGTGATTTACTGTGAACTAAACACTAGTACAAGTCTGAATAAAAACCTTGAACAGACACAGTTGGCAGTTTATAAAGCCGTAACAATGAAGCATCTAGTATTGCAAGGTTTAAAAAAAACATACTAACATTAACCCAGACAATGATCAACTGAATTCAATAATTATAATGGTATAAATACAAATGAGTTTGGACATTTAGTTTTGTACTTGATTTTTATTAATTAATATAATCATTTTTCAAAGACTTTTTTTTTTTTTTTAATATGTCTTGTTTTATGTGCTATATATTATTGTGTGTGGACCCCAGAAAGAACTACCTGTCATCACAGCAAATGGGAATCCAAACATGGAACAGAACACAGTAATATTTTATGAAAGTTATGCGTGAAAGAATGTGTTGTCTCATCTAGGGAGATTCTAGAAAGGGAATATGGGATGGATGGATGGATGGATGGATGGATGGATGGACAGCAAAGGTTAAATGTCAAAGTATTTCTTCTAAATGTATCTATCAATATGAGAGGCCAATATAAATTGATGAACATGCTATGAATTAGTAAAAGGCCACCATATTGCCTTTAGTTAATATCTACAGCTAATGGTAGTACAAACAAAGAAATTCAAGAATGAAGAGAAGACATGTCAGTCAGTGCCCATATATGATAACTGAACAGTAACACATCTGTAAATACTTAAACCACAATGTTCTGTTACGACATAGACATAGTGTGAGGTGCCAACTTTACTCATTTACATGACTTTTTGCTCAATTGTCATCTTTGTGTAAACTCAAAGCAGTGGAAGTAGGGTGTAGAAGCTGGTCAGAGGAATAGGAATGACAAGGCTTTGTCCTTGTTCTCAGTGACACCATTTAACAAATGAGGGAGACCAAGGAGTGGAGGGAAGAGGTAAAAATGCAGAGATAAGTGCACAGAGGGTGAGGAGAGAGGGATGAGGAGGTTGAGAGGGAAGGAGGAGACAGGTGAAGTGAGGAAGGAAAGGATTTGAGGAGTAGATAAGGAGACTCAGATGCAGAGTTCGTTAGGCCCTCGGCCTATCACACCCCTTAGTTAGAGGTCTCTAACTCTGATTGGAGGGCTCTCAGCATTCTGCATAAACAGCCAAATAATCATGCTATAACACTTTTTTCTGTCACTTTTTCTCCTCATCATTTTCACAGCTCCTCCCTCTGTGTGTCAATACTGCGCATTCTTTCTTCCATCTCTACATTTTCTTCCGTGTTTTGTCTACCTCTGTCTAAAATTACAGTTTTTATGTCATTCTCTCTCGCCATCTTACCCATCTTCAATTCCCTCTTTGTCTTTCTCCCTCTCACTCTTTGAAGTGATTTTTTTCAAGTGAGTTTTTATTCTACTTCCTTTTCTTCCCTCTCATATCTCACTCACTCCCTTTCTCTCAGTAATGACAGGTTGTATGTTATTGTGTGTCTGTGAAGCGGCCACACCATCTAGTGTAGAGCTTTCCACTTGTCTTAATGGGTGTTTAGTGCTGCAACCATGATATGATGGTCACCTCTTCATGGGAATGCTGAGTGTGTGTGAGAGAGCATATAGAAGCAAAAGAAAAGAAAGAGTGTATGTGGAATGACTTAGTGTAGTCTTAGTTCAACGGGAAGAATCTGGTGTGTGTGTGTGTGTGTGTGTGTGTGTGTGTGTGTGTGTGTGTGTGTGTGTGCCTGTGCCTGTGCGTGTGTGTATTTAACTGAGTCCTTCTCAAGTGTTTGTTTTGGAAGTGTGTAGTACTTTTGACCATAGTCTGACAGAGGTGTTCTTGCCACCCATAGTCTGTCTGATGCTGCCTCACTGCTTGGACATGAAAAGCAGAGTTTTTGAGTTTATGTTGAGCAGTTAGTATACATGTGTCCATTGATTGCAGCTGGACATCAAGTTCAATTTCAAGCAGGATAAATGTTATCATAATTATCTTTGAAATTACAATTTCTTTGAATACTTTGAGTAAGTTATCTTTTTATCATGTCAGTATTTTTTGACTGGTCTTTAGCCACATCAGCCACACACATACAAAGATGCATGTATACTCTCCAAATATTCCATTCCTGGGGTCTAGAACCGCCAAAGCCAATCATAGCTGTCGGTGTGAAGTGGGCATGCTTGTTCCAGACCCCTGCAGTCCCTCTCTAGTTCAGTGCTGGCCACAGACAAAACACATGCCTAATGGCACTCTGTGTGTGTTTGTGTGCATGTCACACAAATGCCTGTATGTGTCAGGGTTGGTCTAACACACACTGACTAGCAGGGACACCCATGCAGGGCATTTACAAACAGATACAGGGCATTTGTTCCAGCAGCATTGAATTAGGCATGCACACATAAATATGTATACACACATGCACACACACTTGGCTTGAGAGCTTGGCATGGGGTGCAAGAGACCAGCGTGTGGTGTACTGGCTCACCTCAGATACAGAAAACAATTACTGCTCTCACAGGGCTGGTCAGGACACAGCTTGTACTAATAGACTGGACTAAAGAATTGAATTGAATCGAACTGAATTGAATTGAGTTGAGCTGAATGAACTGAGATGAATTTGGTTGAACTGAATATAAGTGTATTGAGTAAAGCATGTTTTACTGAACACTTAAAGAAGAAAGAGACATAAGAAAATGTGAGAAGAATGGTGTTCTCCACTGACTGAATATATCAGAGCAGAGAGGCCTATGGTGGGAACATCTCTAAGGTACACTGATTGGACCACATTCACCCATCATTAAATATGGTTCTTTCATGTCTGTTCTTATACTTTTACTTTTACCTATTTGTGTGTATGTAAGATACAAAGAGAGAGAAAGACAAAAAGAGTGTGTATATATATGTGTGTGTGTGTGTGTGTGTGTGTGTGTGTGTGTGTGCGCGTGTGTGTGTGTAAGCCATATGCTAATGTTGGTCCATCTCTCTGTCTCTGTCTCTCTTCGGGGCCCAGTGCCAGGGCCTTTGTGAGATAATCAGCATAATTCTTTTGACAAATACACATGGTTATTCTTAATTAGTATCACACACTGTCCCCCCGGCCGCACCATGCCTCTCCACCTGAATATCACACACACACACACAGAACATCTGTGCACACACACTAGGGACACATGAGTACAAAAGAAGATACAGATGTGGTCTTGTTAGGACGCACCCAAATACATACACATAAACACACTACAGACGCAGAAACAGATACGTGCACACGATCCTCCTACTTGCGCTATATGTGCGGACACACACACACACACACTGTCCAGAGGTTTCATGCCGTAGCTCCACTCACACACCAAAGAGAAGACAGAATGAGGAAATAAAAGATTGAATAGATTGCTTTCTTGCCCTAAGAGCTAAGTTGTGTTGAACCACGTAAGATCTAAGAACTCTTTAATGTATAAATTAACAAGACCACTTCCTGTCTCCACTTTTCTTCCCCTATCATTGTCTCTTTCAGTCTTTTTTTGGTCTTGTTTATACTTTCTCTCTCTCTCTCTCTCTCTCTCTCTCTCTCTCTCTCTCTCTCTCTCTCTCTCTCTCTCTCTCTGTGTGTCTGTGTCTCTTGCCCTTCCTCTTTCTCTCCCCTCCTCTCTCTTTTTCCATTTCGTCTTGTTGCTCTCCTCTCTGCTCTTCTTCATTTGGCTTGATGAACTACTAACTTTGATCATTTACACACATGCTCATGCACACTGAATTTAAGTCGACTAGAAAGCCTCTCCTTTCATATTTTTCGTTGTAGCTATTCATGCTGAATTCATAGGTTTAGATTTTCTTTCTTTAGATCGGCTTAAGGAAAAAAAACATCATTTATCAAAAGCGTCAACAGTGTTTGAGAGTTAATAATCACTCTGCCACTATAATGCGGTAGATGCTGCAAGATGAGTAGGGAAAGGATTCCAATTTTCACCTCAATTTCAGTGAGATCATAAATGTCTTGAGTTTTTGTACACCCAATGTGATGCTGGGGTAAGAATGTGTTACCAAAAAGCAAGCAAGGTTCCAACATATTGATAAAGAATTTCTGAAACCTTCAAATTATAGAACCTCATGAAATTATAGAGAACCCATCTCCAACTGTGGTGGAAGAACTGTCTGTATGCTCTTATGTGTTTGATATTTTTATATGTATGTGGCTATCTTGTGTCCTATAAAATACCTTTAATTCAATAAAGTGTGAGCTTTGTATTTAAGCGTGTACCTATGCATAAGTGAATGTATGTATGAGACAGAAATAGTTATTGAGGGACCCATTAATGGAATGTAATAGTAGTGTTCTCGCACCATCTGATTACAGCCTGTCTGCATGTATTTTTTTTTTTTTTTTTTTTTATTTGTGTGTATTTCCATGTGTTTAAGTGTGTGTTTTTAACTGTGTATGTGTGTGAGATGGAATGAAACTGTGTGTGTGTGTGTGTGTGTGTGTGTGTGTGTGTGTGTGCGTGTGTGTGTGAGTGTGTGATGTAGCGAGAAGGCCATTAATGTGGTGTGTTTCAGTGATAAAGTGTTTGAATGTATTGCCATCTAGAGGCGTGTAGCAGAGTCTCCACGCTCCTATAAAAGCTGCCAGCGCCAGATGCTGCTATTGACAATGTGCATATGTTAACCGCTTTATAGGCCACATGCCTCACATATTTCACTGGCTTTTAAGGTAGAGAGATCTCTCATTCTCGCTCACTTAATCTGTCTCTCCCTTTTGCAACATCTATCTTTTTTTCTCCTCCACTTCAGCTTTTTTTTTTTTTGGCTTCTTTTTGCCCATACACTTAATCTCTCTCTGTCTTACTTTCACACAGTCCTCCTCTGTCTCTCCTTTTTTATCCTCCACATAAGTTATTAACTTACTCATCTCTTACTTTTTTCATATCCCTCTATCGCCTTACTTTTATACTTCATTTCCTCCCAATCCCTTTTCTTTCTGTCTTCATTTCTAACTCCAGCACCCTCTCTCTCTCTTTCTTTCTCTCTCTCTCTTGCACCACCCCTGTCTCTCTTTTGCGTTCCTCCCTCCCTCTCCCTGTTACGAAGTGCTGTGATTTGCAGGAGGATTTAGCTTGTGTCTAGGTGTCTAGGGGCTTATTAATCCTATTTTACTGTGGATGAAAAACACGTTGGCTCCCAGACATGAAAACAGTGAATACATGCATTCTGGTTGTTGTTCAGACAGTTCATCCTTGGTGCCACGCTACGGTGATTTGTCAGGGTTTTCATTTGATTTAGTCTGAATTGGAGCCTTTTTGATCCTCTTGCCGCTGCATTGAGTGAGTTACCAGTTAATCTCTTTACATATGCCTGCTTATGTGACACTATAAAGTCTTAAACAGACAATTTCAAAAAACTGCAGACTCAACACATGAAAAAACACAGCCGTCTATGTTCTACATTCACTTAAATGCACAAACGCACAGAGGAACATCGCACTCATAGTTGCTCTAAAGCTCACAGGCGTAAACAAACAAACAGGCTGTTACATCCTGGAGCTCGGTGCTCCCTGACTACCATGTCATCGCACGCCAGGGCCTTTTGAAACAACAGTGTCTCTCTTATCAATTAGTAAATGGTGTTCCCACTGTATCACACACACATACACACTGTCCCTGTGTTTGCCAGGCTGTTGGGCTGGGTCCCACTGCCTAAAGCTACTGGCAGACACACTGTGCCTGTGTCTGTGTGTTTGTGTGTGTGTGTGTGTGTGTGTGTGTGTGTGTGTTTGTGATATGAAAGGGTGCATGTGTGACATAAACACTCAATCTGCGAGCTTTGAATTCACCCATAAGGGACAGCTGTCTGCCTGCCAGTCTCTCTCTGTCTCTGTCTCTGCCACTTCTCTGGTGTCTACTTACTTTACCATGACAGAGCCTGTATGTTGAAACGCTGATATCACAAATCCCATGTCATGTCATCTTAGCTTGCCATTGTATCAGTGCTCTTTTCATTCCCCATTTTAATAAATATTGCACTTATTCACGCAGGATTTGTTTGTGTAACTAATTTCCTCTCGCTTTCTTCTCTTGCTCTGCCATGCTTTCGTGTTTCCCACTCCCTCTCTCCTCTTTTCCCTTTCTTTTAACTCTTGCCCAGTCACCATTTTTTGTTTACTCCATTTCCTCTGCTCCTCCCCCTGCACTCTCCCTTACCTTATCGTATGTCTCCATTTTTAATTTTGTTTTGACTCTGCGCTCTTACTTCTTATTCTGTCTTTCTGTATTACTTTGTTGGTGTCTTTCTGTCTCTTAGGGTTCTGTCTCCGAAGCAACAATTTTTGGTCTTGAGCCATACGCGGAGTATAGTCTACAGGTGGAGGCTGTGAATGGAGCAGGTAGGTTGGATATAATCCGTAGCACAAATAATAGCTGTGCTATACCTAATGTGAGCATCCAACTGTTGAACCTTTTTATCTTTTCAGGCAGTGTTTTCAGTTCGTGGGTAGGCACTAGGACCCGTGAGGCTTCTCCAGCAGATCTGGCTAACTTCACAGTTGAGCAGAGAGAGCAAGGCAGGGCTTTGCTGCTTAGTTGGGATGAACCACGGTCTCCAAATGGACTCATCACGGTAAAAGAAAACACAAAGCATGTAATACACAACATAATAGATGCAATGTTATTACAGTCAACAAAAAATTATATAGATATTTTTTATATTATAGTGAAAAGTTCATGTAAATTTCTATCATTATTTATCTACAGTTTTCATAAATATAACAATTAAATGAAAACTACAGTGTACCATGCGACACAAGCTAAACTGAAATTAAGATGCAAGTAAAACCAGCATCATTTTTGTTCTTCCCTCAATTTGAGTGTTTCATATGGTACGAATACAATTTCTTTAGACTATATGGGACCTCCTGTAGTTCTTTAATCTTATTTGATGTTAAAATAATGTAAAAATGTATCTGAAAATACTGAATTACTCATCAGAATTCCAACCAGAAGACTAAATAAGAAACAAATTCATTTTATTCATTTAATCTTGTTGGTATAACACCACATACAAGCAAAAAAAAAACATTACAAGGTAACTAACATAGACCAATGGAAAGCACAGTAAAATTTACAATACAGAGAATATTTTTGTCTCAGTCTTCAGTGTATTCTTTCCTTTCGTCTACACCCATTGCTGACCCCTAAAATAATCTACAATACCTAATTTTTCCCCTTTTTTTATATCTCTTTCTCCTGTACGTTTTCCATTTTCTTCCTCCCAGATGTACAACGTGTACAGTGAGGGGAACTTAGAATTCAGCGGACTGTCACGCAGCTTCCTGTTTAGGCGTTTGGAACCATGGACCACGTATACTTTGGCTCTCGAAGCTTGCACCTCAGCTGGATGCACACGCACTGCTCCTCAACAAGTCACCACAGCAGCAGCTCCACCTGCCTCCCAGCCTCCTCCCAGACCACTGTTCATTGGTCCAGACCGTGTGTCACTCACCTGGGGCCCTCCCTCACAGCCCAATGGCCCAATTGGAGAGTATTTTTTACTTGGGAGAAGTCTGGAAGAACTGGGGAGGGGAAGAAGTAATGAAGAGGATAGTGAAAGGGGGAAAGTAGGTGAACCCACAAGATACATGTAGAATTAGGCAGTGATTCCCAATTACTGATCAATCTGTCCATTTGCCAGTTGCCCTGCTAGAATGGCCACATGTCACATTTTATTCTCTTTCAACTATATATTTTTTTCTTTGTAAATTATCTTCAACAGGTCCTGTTCAGAGAATCTTCTCCACAAGCTGACTCCTTCTCCTATACAGTAACTGGTCTGCGTCCCTGGACTGAATATGAGTTTAGTGTACGTACTCACAACTCTGCCGGCCACACTCGCAGCCCCTGGATAACAGTAACAACCAGACAGGCCCCGCCTCGTGGCCTAGCCCCGCCCATAGTCACTCATCTTCAAGGTCGACCCAGTGAGGTGTTGGTGTCCTGGAGTCCTCCTCTTGAACCCAATGGAGTCATTCAGTCTTACAGGATTCAGAGAAACAATGTGACTTTCTCATTTAGTTTTGACCCAACTGTTCTCAGCTACAGGGATGAAGAACTTGAGCCATTTTCAACATATAGGTATTGCATGTCTTCATCTACACCATTTACATCATTCTATAATCCTTCAAATAATTAAACCGAACGTTAAATCACAAACATTCATAATAATCACCACAAACAAATGATATTCGTATTAAGTTTGCAGTGCTTGCCATAATTAATCATTTGAACTGTGTTATATTCTGCTTTACAGCTATGCAGTAATAGCCTGTACATCAGAGGGATGCATCACTAGCCCTCATACAAACATCACAACTTTGGAGGCTCCCCCTGCCACTGTGGATGTTCCCACAGTGGGTAAAATCACACCCAACAATATAACCATATCCTGGAACAAACCACCGACGCAGAATGGAGAAGTGACAGAATATCAGCTGAAACTGAACAATGAAGAAGTTTATCGTGGGACAAACCTTCATTATGTGGTGACAGATCTGAAGCCCCACACTTCTTATCAGCTGGTCCTGTTGGCTTGTACCAATGGTGGATGCACAACCAGCGCAACAATTTCCACCCTGACTGAGGAGGCTCCTCCCACTGGCCTGCCTCCACCAACACTTAAGGTGTGTTCATTTATTAGTGTGTATTGCAAAGACCAAAGTGCTTGTATCTGTGGCTTAAGTGGTGGGATAAAATAATGCTACAACAATATATTGGACTGCTTTCTTTTGTGATACACTGATGTCTAATAGTGATATATTTGTGAAACTTAATGACACGTGTGTTAGAAGCAGTTTCATAGAGTCACAGTCTGTGGAACATGCATCATAATGCAGCAAAGAAATACATAATTCTTGTATCTTGTCTTGTTGGAGACATTTTTTTTCTTCTTCAGTTGCAGAGACCTGATTTATCATAGATGATTTTCTTGGTACCATTGTTATTATAAGATATCATGGTAGTATTGTATTGTCAGTTTTGTTTGTTTTATACTAGTAATTTGCAACATGTAGTCGATGTAGAGTACTTGTGAAGAGTTGGGGAAACACTTTACCTTATCATATATTTAGAGGAGTAAAATACAGTTAAATAACAGTTAAATGTTCTAGTTTGGTATATAAAAAATAGGAGCATACATATGTCTCTCAAAATTATGAGACTTTTTCCAAACGTTTTGATAGGCACTGTACTGCTGTGTTATACTGCATATGTGTAGGGCAAAAAGAATAAGAACTGCTGAAAACTTTGTTCCATAGTTCAGCTGAAATTTAAGATTAAATGCTACAATGGACTGTGTTTGATGTGAACTTTGACCTGTCTGTTGAAGGTGACTGGGTCAGAGTCAGTGGAAATTAGCTGGAGACCACCAGAGCACCCAAATGGAATCATCACAAGCTATGAACTCCGCAGAGATGGTGAAGTCATCTATGTCGGCACAGAGACTCATTACCATGACTTTACACTTTTGCCAAATGTGGAATATAGCTACGTTATCAAGGCCAACAACAGCAGAGGGGAAGTTAGCAGCACAGCAGTGACCGCGAAGACCCACCCTTCAGCTCCTTCAGGTGTTGGACTCCCCATACTCACACCTGTGGAGTCAGACCAGGTCCATAAATCAGTCTTTCAGTATATTGGACTACTGTTTGAGATGTGTTTGATGTGTACATTGATTAGAGGTTTTTATGCTTACTGTTTTCCAGGTAAAAGTGGAGTGGAGCATTCCAGCCCGTCCAAATGGGGACATTATTAGTTATACTGTGTACAAACGAGATCCTATTCAGCTCAGTGTTACCAGCACTGTTTTCACTCCAGAAGAACGTACCTTCTCTGACAGATTCACCACACTGCATGGACTGGCACCTTACCACAGGTTAGTCAAAGCAGACTCTCACTTTTAGTATGGGTATTAAAATACGTACATGTTAGAAAGCAGTATTGAGTTTTGCACTTTCATTAAACCAAAAGCTCATTTAGTCTTATTTTCTATTACTTTATTTTACATACATCATAAATTCAGTTTTTCAAAGAAATCCATATCCCAAAAGCAAAACACAAATCAACATTAAAAAATAAACCGATGCATCTTTGTATTTCAAAGAGAATTGGAGAAAGAACCAGAAGAATAAAGAACAACTGAAAAAGAATGCTGTACAATTGGATAGTTCTAGGGCTGTATGTGCAGTATTTGCGTCTGTGTATAAGAGTGCATCCTCCGTGCATGTCCAGTTGTGTGTATCTGTTCCTGTGTTTGCATGTCAGCATGCTGTGCTGGAATATGTGGGTGTGTATGTGTTAGCCTGTGTACGTGGTGATAAGATTCAGACGATAAAAACTCATCAGCCTTATCATGTATGGATCACTTCCACTCTCTTAGATGACCTTCTATTCATTCGACTTCCCTTTATCACTTTCTTTGTTTTCCTCCGCTCTCCTTCTGTCTCCTTTATTCCTATCTTTCTCTAAAAACACATAACTTGCATGTTTTATTGTTCTATTACACGAGCCATGCAGTTGTCAATTTATGTATTCAACAGGAAGCAAATCTTCTAACATTATGAACAGTTGATCTATACAGTGAAAGCATACAGGCATTTTTAGTTCTAGTGTTATATAAGTACTTTTTATTTTTCTTAGTGTGTAAATATGTGGCTGTATGTTCACATAGATATGAGGTGCGAGTGGAGGCTTGCACAGTGCTGGGCTGCTCCTCCAGTGACTGGTCTTCCATACTCACTCTGGAGGCTCCCCCTGCTGGACAGACTGTGCCACTGTTAGACCTCCAACGTGACACAGAGACCAGCTTTCAGACCACCTTTCTGCTCACCTGGTCACCTCCAGCTCAGCCACATGGTATCATCCTCTATTATGAGGTCTACCGCAGACTGGACGATGCAACTGAAACACAAAGGAGTGAAGCAGCAACACTGGTTTACAAGAATGTCTCCACTGTGTGCAGAGATAGAGGACTCCAGCCATATACTGAATACCAATACCAGGTATAGTGCTCTGTGTGTGAATGTATTATTCCAGTTCATCTTCAACTGATATAACTCATATTTATATAGATTACAAAAGGACACATTCTTTTTTGTAGCACCATATTGAAGCAACATCAGATAAAAAAAATAATACCAAAGGATTTTGTGTGCGATTTCATGTTGCATCCCTGAAATGTTCAGTTGTTTTGTTTTTTTCTTTTGAATTAAGAACAATTTTAAAAATTGCTTTGTTCCTGTAAGGCTTTTTAATAAATGTAACAACATATGGTTTCATTAATGATATAGAAATTTTAATAAAAAGAAATAATAAAACTGAACAAATACCAGAAAAAAGTGCATATGGCACAACACAATAACTTAATACTGTTTGATGCTGGAAACTGTAATTTTACTTTGATGGAAATATTTACTCCTTTTTGTCCTCTACAGGGGACATGTGACTAAAATTAAATGCTTTATTGTAATTTGTGAAGCTCATTTAGAGATGAGGTCTGATGTGACTGACAGATCACAAGATATAGCCTGTTTTCACAATGAAATGTTTTATATAGGTTTCGTTACACACAAACACAAATCATGCACACTCACAAATCATGCAAACACATCATCAACCGATGTTGTCTCCCATACATGCCAATATACATGGACATACTGTACACAAAGCAACACACAAGACAAGTAATCAGACAGGTGTTAAATGGTGGGGTCCATATTCATGGTGTTGCGCTTTGCGTTTGTACACTAATTGACAGGCTAGCCCTTTGGAAGCAACAATAACATTAGCATTCGTGCCTGTCAGAGATACGAGCTGAGGCCAGAGAACCTGTGTAATTGATTGAGTTTGCCTGATTGTGGTGCCGTCTTTATTTACGAGGGTCCTAATTTATGACAGGAGGAGGGAGGGAGGGAGGAGCTTGGGGAGATGACGGGCGGGCAACAGAGCCATTAATCACTGGGCCCTCAGAGCACTCCACTTCCTGATTACCAGCCAGCCAATCGAATTAACTGTTAGCCCCCTTGGTAACAGAGCTTGTATTGGAAAGACCTTTTAATGGTGACCGCTACATGTCCCCTGAGTGTTTGCCAATTGGGGACTGGGGTATGTGAACAAAGTAGAGGTATGTGTGTTGACCATGAGCACATGTACACAGACATACTCTGTTTGTGTGTTCATGTAAACATGTGCGTTTCAGAGACAGAGGAGCAAAGGGATGTACTCTCAGTTATATTTTAGGCTTTTCTTCATGTACTTTGTCTCAAGTTTCAAACACTGACATGCTCATTGATCCATCAATTCACCAAGCAACCTGTTTGTCTGTCTTTCTACCTGCTTTTATTTTTATCTATCTGCCTGTATACCTGTTTGGCTCTCTTCCTTTACCATGGTTGAGGCGTACACAAGGACGATAAGTCAGTTCAGTTTAGCACACCACAGTGCAGAGAGAGAAATCATATTAGGCTAATTACACTGGGTCATAAGCTCCTATTGACAGCTTTATGCTTGGTTTTAATTACTGCCCACTTTCACACAACTTAGCCCCATCACCCTAAGTAGATGCACCCGCCAAGTTGCTCTGAGGGCCTATCAGAGCGCTTAAAACGTGTCCGCAGTACAACTGTCCAATAAAACAGCTCGAATACTGTCTGGAAGTTTCCTGAAGTCGTTTGTTGCCATGGTGGCTCATTTGCTGCCATGGCAGCTAACGGGGTATATTTTTATTTTGTGTCTAATAAGCCAAATCATGGCCCAATAGGAGAGGAGAGGACAAGGGAGGAGAGAGAGCAGTAAAAAGTCTGTAGATGATATAAGGACGAGAAGATGAGCTTTACCTCTTAGCACTAGATCAAGGGCAAGGTGATCTAAGCCGACTTTAACTCTGAACTTTTTCTTTCTGTCTATGTGGCACAAAACTTCTTTATCAAGCCAAAACCCTCATGTCACGTTGAGTCTTGAAATGTTTTGCTGCCTGTGGAAGAACATGGTTGTTGCTGGGTAGAAATATTTTTTTGAAAGTTGTAATTCTATGTGATGACAGTATCTAATTAAAGTGAAACTCTCAAGCAACAAGTCATAGTTAAAACCCACTTAAAGAAAATCTCATTCTTTCCCCTGTTTCAGAGGATTAATGTAAGTATTTAAGTAAAAATTTTTGCAATGAAGCAAAAATCAATTCACTATAAGCACAAAAGTGTATTATTGTTTTATTATTAATCTATGCTTTATTTGGTAGGCACAGAAACAGTATATATGCACATGCTGAAAACAGGTACCAGATGCAAGTGTCATAGTGTTGTATTATAAAGGTTAATTTGCAACACTCATCCCTACCGCAACTTTTATGGGACTAAAAGGTTAAAACGGTGAGATAACAAGAAATTATACTCAATGCAGCGAAATGCCATAAAGCTAAATAAAACTAAGTGCAGCAGGACACAAAAAGGTACACATTTATAGACCTCACATATAAAAACAGCCAATCGCATCAGCTCCTCTCATCTCCTTTAAAAGCAGCACACAGATTCATGAGCATGTCTCCGAGGAGAAATTGTAGATACGGCATCAAAAGTTACAAATATACAACACAATAGATTGGGTTGAATTTTCCTCTGTGGGTAGCAGTGTGAAATAATATTGAAGACATCATCAGTATAATTGCAGTAAGTTTTCATTTACATATAATGTGGTTCATCAACAAAAAAAGTATCTCATATTTATTTATATACAGATGTACAAAAATCAGATGTTTGGCTTCTGGTATGTTGGGATGTAAGAGGACTAACAATAAGCCATGTTCAGCTAATTTGTGTTATTTTAATGATATTTTTTAGATTTTTTTTTTTTGTTTTTTTTACATGAAAATTTCGTCTGTCTTTCACAGAGATCTAAACACTGATTTAACGTAGCCAGCATTTTATTGTCAGATCATTTTGTCAGATTTATCAGGAATTATCTGCTGAAGTGTGTCTACCTGTACACTAGCTGCTTCATGTAAGCTACACAATCACTAAGCAGCAACAAGCTTTTCGTTCCTCCTGGCCCTCCTCCTCTCTTTGTGTCTTGTCCACCCTTGCTCCTGTCCTCCTCCTCCCCATTCCCAGTCTCTTGATCTTTCATTCTTCTTTCCTCTCTCCCATCTCAGTCCATCTGTGCTGTCACTTAGATCAATCAGTCTGATTGATCACAGCCTAATTGACTATTATTGAGGTTAATTCAACTCTTAACACACATGCACACACATATACACACAAAACTCACTATCATAGGCACAAACAACACACACACACATACTTTCCACACTAAAGCTCAGACCCATCCATCTGCCTTCTGCACTACTTCTGACAGGCTACAGATGACTTACACATGCAAATCTCCACCCTGCCTGACCCTGTGCTGTGTACACCCTCTAATTATACCTAACACAAGCACACAAATAAGATTACTCTGTGTGTGTCTTTGTCTGCACGTGTGCGCGTGTGTGTGAATGTGTGAATAACTCCTTGATGAAGGTGAAAAGTAATTGTCATGCAGATATGTTAGTGTTGGGTTGCATGGTGAAAAGGTTTTGCTCTCAGTCCTGATGGTAGTTTTGATGGATGGTCCAATGAATTGACTTGTATCCTTTTGTTGGTCTGGTGGATATCGAGTAATTAAGAGAGGCCTTCATCATTAAGAGTTCATAAAATGCATCTTAAATAATAAGAGGAGAAAAAAGTTTATTAAATCAATCCTACACCAGTTCTGGTAAATCACTGAGCAAAGAATTTGAGCGTATACGTCTCTTGTTTCCGTATTACGTCAGTTTTATACTGTTTATGCAGGTAATTTCATAATATTAATGATTCTAATAAAGTTGTGTGTATCTAACCGACAGGTGTGGGCAGTGAATTCAGCTGGCCGCTCTGCCAGTCCATGGGTAAAAGGGAGAACAGGACCTGCCCCACCTGAGGGTGTAGGCCCACCCATTTTTCTAAATGTTTTAGCGACCTCAGCTGTCGTGGACATTCCTCCTCCAGCCCGACCCAACGGGATTGTCAGCCTGTACAGAGTGTTCTCACTGGACCACGACAGCCACAATCTGGTACATAATACTGTGTTTACTTATGAATACAAAACTAATAATGACTGATTGAGGGGTGATCTGGTTCACTGACATTCTGTATTCCTCCTCCCTGACCCAAATCTGCCCTAACCTGACCCCACACTGTTCCCCCGGTAGCTCTCAGAGGGAACATCCCAACAGCAGACCCTCCATGGTTTACATCCTTACAGCCAGTACTGGGTAGGAGTAGAGGCCTGCACCTGTTACAAGGTAATGATATGTTAACCCATAAAGACCCAAACAGCCACTGGTGACCAGAATAATCTACTGATCTAATATGTTTAATACCTGTTGATCCACTTATCCTGTCAATCCATGTAAAATATTTGGTGTAAAATGCAGTTTGTCATCTTTTCATGGTCATCAGATATGACCCATTTGGATGTTCAGAGGCTCTGTAGTGAACGTGAAAACACCGTCATCTTCTACAACACTGATTCACCAGTAAAACCCACTGAGATGGATCAATGACAGTGGATGGAAACACTCGGTTTATGTTCATTATTGATAGATTTTACTGAAAAAGTCACTTTTTCTTCAGTTTTTTCTGTTTTGATATAATCTTTGGATTTACTCTGAGTTTTCCAGAACATTTAAATTGAATATAGGAAATTAGATATAGCTAAATACATGATTTACAGTGAAAAATGCAAAACACAGAGGATAATATTATAATAAATTGTGAAAAATTAATTAAGAAAGGTTAAATCTATGGAAAAATTAATTTGGGAACAGTCACAAAAGAAGCACTGGGTCTTTATGGGTTAACAAAGGAAGCACGGGATTTACTCTCAACTCGTGATCTCACACATTCAGAGCTTTTATCTTTTTAGCAACGTCATTATCATCTACAGCTGTGTTTCAAACAGATAAATAGAACATCATGAAGTATACAAGTATATACTGTTGCAAGGTATTTTTTACCTCTTCTCATGAAACGACTGTGATAATGTGATTTAGTCTTGATAGATAAAGTTTAACTGGGACTCAAAGTTGATTACTGATGTGTATAAATAGGAATAAAAAGAGGAATATCTCTGAAAACAAAATTATTCCAACTTTATAGGCAACAGTGTATAAATTAGATTTCTGTGGGGATACCAAAGGTGGAGATAGAGACGAGTAGAGTTTTCTGAAATGTGTCTGGTCTAACTCCAAACATTCAACACAAGTTGTACTTTGTACTCCATACATTTTTGAGGAAGATTATGTATTATTTATTTTTTAACCTGAATGGATGTGACAACACATAGAAAAGTCAATCCACAACAGGACTGCCTTTTATGATTTTAATATCAGCAAACACTGCCATTTGCAATGGGTTAAATGTAAACAAAATGTGTGCATTATGAGTTCCTCAAAAGTGACAGAAAAGATGAGAAGTGGCACTTTTTTTTAACGTTGCAGTAATTCGAGACACGAGGTTCAGTTTCCTTTGCCCAGAAACAGCCAGTAGAAATGCTCCTTTAAGGGATAGTTTTAACTTTTACACTCTGAATTCATTTCAGAACTTGTACTTTTTCACTTTCACTGCAGCAAACAAGTTTAGTCAATACTTCTACCAGAGTATCTGTTCCTCTGTTTGAGTACAGAAAATGTGTATCTTTTCCATATCTGAAGGTTGCCACTTGTTTGAGAATTTTCATATGTAAATAAATGTCCTATACTTTAAATTGTCTGTTACTTGTTAAAATTACAGAAATGCTGCCTAAGTTGTACTATTATTTTACTGTGTGAGAAGTTTTAAGACTTTATTGTAAATGTTTGGCAGTGCTGTACCAAGGGTCCCCTGCGTGAGCTCTTCACCCTGGCTGCCCCTCCAGCCCAGCAGCCCCCTCCCCGCCCCGTTACACTGACCTCCCGCTCTGTTCAGCTGGAGTGGGATGAACCTTTGGCGCCAAATGGAGTCATCGAGAGGTGATTACAGAGAAGTCTGAAAACCTCATTTACAATACATACAAAAGCATGCGTTACACATAATTTAACTATCACTCTTTTTTTTTTCTAGCTGTGAGCTTCATCTGAGATCACCCTGTCCACAGCCCCCCCAGCCTGTGCCCCTTACCTGTATTGAAAAACAAGAAGAAATGTCTTACTTTGGAAAGAGGCGCAGCTTCAATGTGACAGGTGACTGTTGCAGGCATTATTTCAGTGGCTTTTGTTTTAAATGTACTGCAAAAGAAATGGACATACATTAGTTGACTTTGTGTCACTTTCCCAATATTTCTTGAAGACAGAGATCTTAATTTGTCTTAGTGCAGGGTATCTAGTCCTTAAATGAAATGGCTTAATGTCAAATAAAAACATTGCACTCACAAACTCAGTGCATGCCCAGAAAAAAAATGTTTAAAAAGGGAAAATTAGGAGATAAATATAAATATGATAATATGACATTGGATATAAGATATTCTGTGATTTGTGTCTTCACTAAATAGATACTACAGAGGTAAATGTGAATTAAAGGACAGTCCATGGGTTTTTACATCCTCCATAATGTCTGTATATAGCCTCACTACAAGGCTGAATGAAGTCATTGTACAATAACAAAAATGTGGACAATTACCATGACACTGTACAGCGTTACAGTACTACATATCTATGAATGAAAGTTGCAGAGGCAGAAATTAGGGAAAGTAATGTCAGGATATTGAATTATACCTCTTCCCTCTGCAGCTCTCCTCTCTGTCAAATAAGAAGACTGATTATAAAGACAAAAGACTTGATGTTGTTTCATGGAAAATTTAAGTCAAAACATCACACTAACATGAGTTGCTATGTTGCTTCAATGATAAATCACAGAGCAGACCCAGTAAATCTTCTAGGTTTTCTACAGTTTGTGAATAGAGTTGACAGGAGGTGCAGAAGTCTTGTTTCCTCACAGATCAACTGCAATATGGGATTTTTGCCCAGCAACACCAAAACAGTATGACTCACTGAAGCTTTTAATCATGTGCCTTTGTGTGCTGTGTGTTTTGTGCAGGTCTCCAGCCGTACTCCACCTATGAGCTGAGAGCTGCCTGCTTCAACAACATGGGCAGCACTGCCTCCAACTGGACGACCGTGACCACACTCTCTGAAGGTAACACCTATGTCTAATCCCTCATCCTTCCCAGAAAACCAGTCATAAAATTCTCAGAAATTTGACCACATCTGTTGTTTCTATTGTTCTTTCTTTCCTCCCAGCCCCCCAGTATGTTGCCCCTTTCTCAGTAGGCAGTAATCTGACCATCATCTGGTTGGACTGGTCCGAGTCCTTCTCTCTTAACGGCTATCTGAAGGAGTATAGTGTGACCGAGAGCCAGCTCAGGGTCTACACTGGCTTCTACAGTTATCTCCACTTTCGACGCACCTCACAGAAAAGTGAGCTCACACACAAACAACAAACTTGTACAATAAAACTTTTCATGGACTTTATTATTATTTGCCTATATTCAACCAGGAAGTCCCACTGAGATCAGAAATCTCTTTTGCAAGAGAAACCTGAAATTTTACACACCATTCATGTGTACAGGGCATTAAATTAAACTGGCCAAAAGATACACAAAAAATAAAACATATTGTTTGGCTGCATTGTTAAAACATGAAAATGGTGCAGATTGATAATGCAAGTGCAATTACTCGTATCTGTCTGTTTCTATTATTTTATTTTTACATCATTGCATTGTGATTCACCAAACATTCATCAGTTTCATATAACTCACATCCTAACATGCAGACTCACACCAAAAAGACTTTATTAGATCGATTTTGCAAATGTTACTCTCAATAAATGCATATAATCTTTTTAATTATGAGATTTTTAGTATAGTAAGCAGATAAGGAAACTTTATTCATTTAACACTTTTTAACCCTTTCATGCACGAATTATGAGAACCTTAGTCAAGATTTTTTTCTTCAGTGTTTAGCCATGAAAAAAACAATGCGATCGAGTTTTTTTTTTCTATGGAGTTACAAAAATATCCATGCATTTAATTTTTGAAGTAAAGAAACGTGTTTAAAATCCAATATCAGAAAGTGATATGAAAACAATGAAATAAAAACATTTTTAATGCTGCTAATCTGGTGTCTTCTCACATTTTAACATATTCTAATGCTAGTAATTACTCACTTCATGGAGATAATATGCAAAAAAAAAAACCTTCTTGTCTAACAAATAATTGATTTACACTCAAACATATTACTGCAGATCAGGTTTATCAAGAACAGTAAAGTTACAGTAATGATCTGAATTACAGTGTATGGGATGGTGCATAAGCGTCCACTGTGTTGGCTGATATGGAACTAAAACAACAAAACCCATTAATATACAAGAGAACAGCTGGAGAAGAACTGTCCACTGGAGTGGACAGTGCATGAAAGGGTTAAAGTTGGTTTGTGCTTAACAAGGCAAACAGTATGGATAGATAAACACAATGATACAGTGACTATGAGGAAGGTTCAGATGTGCATGATCTTGTGTTTCAGGAGGTGTTTCTTCAGTCATCTTAATGTCAGCCAGTCTGACTTCTCAACTGTTCTAAGCGATAGAATCTGAGTGAGTGAACTCTACTAACATTGTTTTCACTTTCTTTCCTCTGTTCGTTTAAGCTCTGTTGCTTCAGGTGACTTGTACCACTGAAAGTGGCAGTGCTAGTACTCCCGTCATCAAATACAGCCCTGTCACAGGCCAAGGTAACACACACAAACACTCTACGATTATGTCAAATTGTAAAGTGAAATAAGTATTTGCATATTCAGTAATAATCTGAAACTCTTGGATTGTGTCTTTTTATTTCCTCTCCTTTTATCCCTCATTTATGGAAAATACTTGAAATAGTATTGTCATATGTATTTTATCAAAATCTGTTCCTAAATTTTAAACACAAAAGGAGGTTTACTTACAACTTATACTGGAAATGTAATATTAATACACAGTTCATAGATCAGCATCAAACAGTTTTACCTCTGTAATGTGTGTTTCCCTCTTAGATCCTGTCGATCCCACTGATAATGGTAAACAGGGTGTCAGCATGTCAGCTACACCTGTCTACTCTGAGCTCTGGTTCATCTTACTTTTTACTCTCCTGGGTCTGTTTTTATTAGCTCTGTTGCTTGGACTAGTGCTTCAAAGGTACGACTCTTACACCTTAAAACAAACAATAGATCATTAGTTTTTCAAGTTTCGTTTGTTGATAAAACTGGAATGAAATAAAAAAAGAAACTGGTGATATTTTTGCTGTTTTTTCCAGAGCTCTGAGGAAAAATACATCAGCCAGAGAGCGCCCTCCACTGGTCATGCTTCAGAAGACAAGGAAGGCAGGGGGAGAGATGTACATGGTGAGAGGAACAGAGACGAGAAGTAGAACAGAGCAAAATAAAGTGAGAGGTGGTTAAATGGGAGGATGAAACACAGAGAATCAGTTAAGAAGGGCAGGAAACTATTAACCTGAAAAGGAGACAGAGAACAGGTTCTATGTTATTTGAAATACTCAACATAATTTTTTACTCGTTTGTGCATGACCCTCTTTGACCTAATGTTTGAGCCACCAGAGGGGGATAAAGCAACAATATATATGTGTTTATTTTTTTGGCTCCTTCCTAGTTCCTAGTTTAACACTGAAAATTATTAAACTATTCAACATGTCAGTTTATGTTATGTTGTTACGCTTACATGTTAAATATTTCTTGCATGCAAAAATGTGCAGCTACATATTTTGTCTTTTGCATTAAATTAACTCTAATTCTAAAAAGGCTCTTGTTCAATATCATGATGCTTTACCTGGTTGATAACTTTCACAAGCCACTCATACAAAACCATCCGCATTTTTCAGCTGTTTTATCATCTTCCATATTCATTTATTTTAATTTTCCTCATTTTCATCCTCCTACTATCTTTAATTCTTTCTTTTTTCCTTGTATCTGTTTTCCTGTGATCCTTTTCTTCCTGTAATACTTTCCTCATCTCCTCCACCTTCTCTCTCTCTCAGAGGTCCTGTCCTGAGTTGTGCTCTAAACATTATTCCGGCTCTGTGCTCCTCACTGATCGACCCACAGTAAGAATACACTTTACTTTTTTTGTACTGTATCGACCCTAAATGTTTACTTTATTGTCCCCCTGCAGTTTGACACTGTAGCAGACTGTGTTGAGGTCAGCAACGTTATACTTAAAAGCTACACTGTGTATACTGAGGTATGGGATTGTGCATTTGTGCGGGTGCTTCTTTAACCGTGTTCGTTCTGTTTGTGTGTGCATGCTTTGCGTGTGTGTGTCTGTTGTTGATGATAACAATAAACCCCTTCTTCTGAAAATAAAAATAAGTTGCATGTGTCATACTGAGGAGTGCAGCACCCATATTTATAGCAGTGGTTGATTTGTAAAGGTAAGGTTTTTACATTTTGTTATTTTGTTATGTTGAATTTGTATATGCAGAGTTTTACAGATGAGTTTATATGCCACGAAAATAACTTTCTTTTACTTTGCTTCGTGTTATTTTTCTCAACATCCTTTGGTTTTTTGTAAAAGCATCAGGATAGTCTTTGAACCACTGTGTGACTGATAAACCTGCTGGTATTTCTCAGGGTTTGTCTGACACCAAGATAGTCGGCAGTGGCTCTCGCTTCAGCCCCATGTCGGTCCTGCGGGTTCCTAGCCAAACGGACCTCAGTCAGGCTTACTCCCAGCAGTCTCTGCACCGCAGTGTCAGTCAGCTGATTGACAGGAAGTCACTAATGATGGAGGAAGGAAGCTGGGACCACCCTCTGGGACATGATTCTGGACTGGTGAGGAAAAACTGTTTTTGTGTTACAGCTGAAGTCAGGGGATTACATACACCTTTACTAAATGCACAATTAAAAACCTTTCATTTTAATTTAGATTTCCACTGTTCACTCAGTTAGCCTAGCTACTTAATTCTGATGAAGTTTCAGATTATTTCACATCACCTCATGATGATGAGCAAAAGGACAATGGGTCTGAGGGGAGGGGGACCTTGAGTCCAATTGACACCCAGTCATGACATGAAATTTCTAAAATTAGGGCATGTATTTCTTGAAGCGTCTAGGCTGTTTAAGGACACAGGAAACTTTATGCGTATGAACTTTTGAGAATGTGATGCAATAAACAAAAGGTGAAATTTGAACTAAACCAGTAGAGCTAATGTTACACCCCTAAAGTTCGGAAACGGTGGAAAAAAGGCAGGGATGACAAATCCAGCTAGTCTTTACTCCATTAGCTCAACACAAAGAACAGCAATGGAACCAAATGAAGAACTCTGCAGGTATTTGGAGACTCTAACAATCAACCACAGGTCAGTAGGTCAAGGCTAAATAAGCAGATCACAGATAACTGCATCTCATCTCAGATTAAACATAGGACTCAAACAAACATACCCTTATAAAAAAAAAAATTAGCTTTGTGGCTTTTAACCCATTTTTATTTACTTTAACTTAATTTACATTATTTAAGTTAGTGACCTTAGGTGACTGAATTTACTCAGAAATATCCTGTCACACTCATAGAGCTAAAAGCGGGAATGTTTATATATATTGAGATAAAATGTTCAGAAGTGTGGAAAACCATAAAAATATAAATTAAAGACTGTTGCACAAATGATTTATCTCATGTTTTCCTCATGACTGGAGTTAATTCCCCATGTGCATCTTTGTAGACCAGGGTAAAGTCACTGACACCATGAATTCACATTCATGGCCTTATCCATTTCCAAATGATCCACAACTGAATGAGACTATGAATATCAAAGTAATGCATTTAAATACAATAAAGATGATAAAGCTCTCAGATCAGTATGATCAGATCAGGTGAACTGTCCAGTGTTTAATTAGTGCATCAGCAAAACCTGGTGTTTTAGTTTAAAGTAAATTTACCAATAATGTCCAAGGACAGAGTATCTATGTTTATAGAAAGCCACTTCAGTGTGTCTTATGGCAATCAATTAGTCAAAGGAGCACAATGGCTGCATTTGTTTTTAGATGTTTCAGTTTGTGGCTCTTCAGGGACACTTGAATAAATCTGAGCCATTGTTAATGTTATGAGTAACACCTGTGACAACATTTCTCCTGCCAAAACAGTGATGTTTGTGTTGCCTTTGTTTTTTGAGTTGCAGCCTTTTCACTGACTCCACATCATGTGTTTTCTTTCAGTATGTGGAGGAGGATGAGTTTGTGGATGCCATCAAGGTCTTAAGTTCTGGAAAAAAGGAGCACACCTCATTCACCGACACTCACCTTTAAGAAAAGACGTCTGATGGGGTAAAGCATACAGTCATAAATTAGAGTGTCAGAGAAAGGCAGTAGAATAATCACACCTGTCATTAGATGTTAGCAGGGGTCTGAGGGAGGCAGGTGAAAAAGATTCAGTATCAAGTGCTTGAAAATGTATTTATGTCTTGGGAAAATATATATAATGAAATACTGTTCTCTATTAGTTATAGTCTCAGTCAAATCCAAAGTTTTTATAGGAATCCAAATACAAACATACAGCTCAGCCTCTGCTCTTTTAGTTTGTTGAAACATGCACAGTTATCTGCTCCAGTAGGTTTATACTTGTTACCATTCAGTCAAACAGTGAAAATCTAAATGTTTCAGTCAGTTCTCCTGCTTCAACATGTAATTGTGCCTAGTAGGATTACACTTGATGAGCAGCAGTAGTCTAGTTGTATTTATGGCCTTGGTGTTAGTTTTGTACTATGACAAAAATGCCAACTCTTGTTTTTTTAATGTGTTAAATGTGGCTGGGAATCACAGATGTGCCGTCTGATTGTGATAATGTGATGTAACTTGAAAGCACAATCTGAGATTTTTTTTTTTTTTGTACCATATCAGTTGTGGATTAATAGTTCACTCTGCCATTTAAATGTAAAATGAGTTAGACTAAAGAAATCATGCCTTTTGCAATGTTTTATGTGTGTAGTAAAACTAAGTGTCTGTGTTTGTTTTCATGGTTTTAGCTGTTAGTGGAGTTCAGCAGCGCTGTTTGTCTGTGGCCTAATTTTCATCTGCATATCATGAGCAAAATCAGCTCAAGAATGACAAGTATCTCTGTAATGTCCTGTTTTGTTTTATTATTTATTTAAGAGAAAAAAAGTGTTCATATCTGAACTCTACAGATTGAGTCTATTGGTTTAGAGCAAAATATAGTCATAAATACCATCATAGTGATGGCATTTATGAGAAGATTTCTGAGTAATGTTGCATTTTAATGTTTTTGTGTACAAAATCTGATGTATTGTTACAAACACTTTTCTTTTTTTACTGGCAGTATTATTATTGTATGATTGTTATATAAAGATAATGAATTGACTGTGTTTTGGTAAACTATAAATAATGGCCAATGGTCAAGGAAAAAAAAAAAAATCTCCTGCTCTGGCATTTTCTTTACTTTTGTTTCATATTAAGAGATTAACATGTAATGTTTAGACAAACCACATTACACAAATGACGTCCAGCTGGTCTCATACAGTAGATGATATGACGCTCACATCTATTCAACTTTGTTAAAAACTGCATTTGAGTAAGAAAACATCAGCACAGCATAACATTAACATACATTCCTACTTCCATACATGTGCATCATTTGGAAAAATGCTTCTAAATCTTTCTAGTAAGAATAACAGGCTGAAATTAGAAAGCTAAAAATAACTGTTCAGGAGTCATTATATGAAGTATCTTTTGTATCCAGGTGAGATCAGGTAAGAAAACTTTTTTTGTGCCGTAAGACATTTATCTCCTATTTGATAAATAAAGAGACACAGGCAACTTTTGTCAGGTAAATATTGTTTTACTCCATCGCAAACAGAGGAGATGTCAGTGCTTAACAGCAGCAGCTTAAAATAAACACACAAATGTACCAGTTTCATGTTTCAACCATGAACATCAAACCAATGTGAGAGGACAAAAAAGCATTACAATGACAAAGGAGGACATGTGCATTCGTATAGTAATACATGAGTATTTATTTAGTTAAGGCGGTCAAGTTGCGCCTCAGTTTAGTCTATACGATTAGAATTATCAAAGGAAAATGGTTTGCACATTGAAGGATTTGTGTGTGTGTGTGTGTGTGTGCACAGTGTGACTAGCAGGACAAAAATAGATGTTTTGATTACTTTAAAATGGAACGCAATATAGTTAAACCATAATATTACATGTAAATATGTGGCCCAAGCCTAAAAATAAAGCCTCTTAAACTTTCTTCCTGACAAAAACTCAGACCAGTTACAGCAGTCTGAGTCATTTTAGGAATCGTCTTCTGCTGAGTTAGTAAAACACAGATGTGTAATCAGCTGCACCAAGATTTTGTTATCACACACACTGGCACATTCACACAGAGGGCCAGTATCTCCATCAAAACTATGCAGCAGTAATTTGGTTTTGCTCCTGCGTCCCTTAAGGGGACATCAAGGCGAGTTAGAAATTAACAAACTGGCAGTAACAACAGTGCCCTCGCTCAAGGACACCAGTCTGACAAGGGCACTTCTAAAACATTCACAGCCACATTCACAGCTAATGTCAGCCACAGAGGGAGGGAGAGGTTGTGAAAAGGGAGCTCATGGAGTGATTGTAAGGGACAGTATGGCCCTGAGCTACACACACACACAAACACACACAGAGTTTTATTAAACTCATAAATCACAATGACGACAGACGCCGTCTCAGAGAGCAGACTGTCTGAACAGGAAGGTTAGTGAAATGAAAGCGCTGGGGAGACACATACACACACCGCTGTGACACTCAAACAAAACAAAAACCGTGCACTTTGGCAAGTTGTCCACACAAACCATGCAATAATAACTCAGCAATGACTGGCAGCCTCGCAATCAATTATTTTCTTCTTCCTTATTGAGTCTAGTTTTGTTGACAAAGAAAAAAGGTAAAAGAAATCATTTGTTTCAATTCAGCTCGTCATTCTGGATATTTATGGTGAAATATCTCAGATCCCAAACCCATTTCTGAAACCTTAAGTGAAGTTAATGAAAGTGGAGCAACCAATCAGTTCAACTTTATATTAACCCTTAAAGACCTCGAAATATGTTTGTGGCAACCTCCTAATTATAATTTTTTTTCTCTACATTTAAGTGATTTATCGTTATTTATTATAATATTCAGCATTTTGCATTTTTCGGTGAAAATCAGGTATTTTCCTACATTCAATTTACTGATTATGTAGATATGTATTAAAGCTCAAACTAAATTCAAAATTTATTACATCAAAACAGAAAAAATGTGACTTTTTCATCTACATATATTACTAACTGAACATAAAAACAAGTATCTACAACCGCTGTCATTTGTCCGACTACTATTTGTTTTTCTGGTGAATCAATGTTGCAGAAGATGGCGATGTTTCCACGTTCATTACGGAATCTCTGAACATTCAAATGGGTCATTTCAAATGCCACTGAAAAGTGAGAAACTGCATTTTACCCGAATTATATAAATGTATTGATAGGATTAGCGATTGAAAGGTTATGAACATTTTAGATCAGTAGATGATTGTGGTCGCCAGTGATTGTTTAGGTCATTAAGGGTTAATAAAGCATTGAAGCATATTTTGTAAAGAGCATAATTCTCATACATGATTATTTAATATTATAGATGAGGAGCTATTCAATTCATTTCACCGTAATTTTTCAGCTAAAAAATATCCAGTTCAGAGCTTTTTGTCCACACAGTTGAACAATCACCGAGTAAGTAATTCAATGTATGTAATAGTATTAAACTATAAAGCATCACTTCTAACATAGACAATGTAAAATGATATACAGGGCAGTTAGAACAATAGATATGCTTTTCTTTTAGCTCACTAGAATCTGGCTGAAATATAATGTAAACATAGCCAGAGAGAAACTGCGAGATGACAGATAAACACAGATGTGCATGACATGGACAGACAGTTATGTGCATAAATACATTTTAAAATTTATATTTTTTTATATAAAATAAACAACAGCAAGGTACTTTGATACTAGTCTTAATAGTGCTAGTGCAAATGCAGTTAAATACGAATATAAGCCTTATATATTGAACAACAGTTTAAGTAACAACAGAACATCACATACATCAATGCATCCATGATAGGATATTGTTTTGAATGTGCATGTCTATTTTCCATACTGTTAATTCATGTAGAAAAATGTGCATCTTTGTACAGGCAGGGACCACATAGTGAAACAATGTGCTATAAACAACTTAAAATGTTGTATAGATGCTGGGATTTAGCAATTAGAATTGCCATTGCAGAACAGCATATTGAGATGTATTTACCCTTTTATTTTACCCATTTTTTATAGTATTTGCTTTCTAAAATACTAGCGTACCATAGGTCCAGTGCTGGCCCCAATCGCACAGGATCGGTGAAGAAGCAGAAAATGACTATGTTCAATAAGGCTGATGCCATTTTACTGTCCTTTTCAAGCCTTCACAACTATTATTATAAAGGTAAGATGCTTATTTTCCTTCATAGTATATAATCTTTGATAGATTTGCCTCAAAATAAAACAAACATGCTAGCAAGGAGGAAGGACATGCTCCAGTTATTTCAGTTACCACTTCCAGCAGACACTGTAACATCTAATGCTTTTCAATTCAAGTGATACCTCATCAATGATCTGCCACAGTCCTGAAATCTAATTTGTCTAAATATAGGCTATCATAAGACGATTGCAAGTAAAACCAGAGAGGACAGGTCCATAATGAGGCTCTGGACAGAGCTCAGAATTCACAAGCCTTTGGTCAGATTCCTTTTCCTTAAAACACACAACATACAGGCTGAAAACTGTCAAAGATATTAAATAAGGCACTGCAACGTCCAAAGTCATCCAAAAGACAACACAAGACACAGTCAAATCTGGACTAAAGTGATGTAGTGTTGGTAATTGTACTGAGTTTAGAGTTATATTATGATACTGTAGAAAAAACAAAAAAAAAACCAAAACACTGAAATAAATAATCACAGGCACTGCTCCTGGAAAATCAGGTTAACTCGGGGAGGCCTGTGGTTGAGTGTTTAAGGGCGCCTACCATGAATCACAGTGTCTCCAGTTGGATTCCCAGTCATGACATTTGTTGCAAGTCATTCCCCTCTCTGCCACTGGTATCGGACTCTTCACTACTATCTGCTACTGGAAAAAGGCACAAAATGCCTGAAAATACATATTCATATAGAGAAAAGCGCTAAATTTAATCAGAAGAGAAATATGTGTTTTTTGATAAAATAAAGAGCTTTTTCTTACACAAGGAGCAGCAAAAATATGTAGGAGATGAATTAATGTGTGTCATCTTGGTGGAAAAGTGTGAACCTATGAAATTGAAGAAATCCAACACAGTGCCATGTTTTCAATTCACATTAACAATATTGTAAACTGCATTTCCAAATACACTGTCTCACATGTTGCTACCATTAGATTTGGAATGACTGAAGAAATGCAACTGACCATTCACTGAAATTAAATCTTAGACAGTTGCACTAACAAGTGGGATTATATTCACACAAGGATTCATTTAAGCCAAATGCCCCAATGTAGGAACCCTGAATCCTTCATGTGGAAACGAGTTAGCATAGCAGTTGTTCTTCTTAAATTCACTGTTGCATAGCTGTCACAGTGCAGTCAAACCCAGAGGTTTTACATCATGATGGAGCTGTGGAATAAACAGGTTGCTAAAGGTTTTATAGTGTTGTTGGTTTAACACAAACCTGTACTGTATCTCTGACTGCAGCAAAGTACAAATGTGTGCTTGGGTTCAAGTAGCTGCCGATCAGTTTAATCTGCAGTTATGTGGCCCAGCTATACACAACCTTGCCAAACAGACTGATGTCTGTTCCTGTTCCTCAAGATGTAGACTCAACATCTGTTATCAAACATATGCCTCAAAGCACTACCATCACCAACAGTCTGAGACAACCTAAAGCAAACACCAGTAGACAGCTGAGACAGCAGCAGCTCCAGCTGAACCCAGCAGATTTGTGATAAAGTGTGATAAAGGCTAAAAAAGAGAAAAAAAAAAGTGCATTCCTGCTCTGATTGAGATGGCATCTTGTTAGTGCTGGGATGTTACAACTGCTTCATTATGTCAGTTCTGTAGTCGAAAGTAAAAAACACAAATTAATGAAAGCGTGCAGGTTAACTAAAAGTTGTTATAATCAAGGAAACGGAGTAAAAATAATTTGATCCTGAGACACAGACTAGTTAAATCATTACGGGGCTTACTATGTGAAATGAAATAGGTCCTTTAGTCGCTTCCATCCTAAACCACAGCTCTAAAAACACAGCTCAGGGCGACAGAGAATGAACTAAAAGCAGATAAGTGTAAATTAGAGTTTCCTGCATTTATCTCTTACACTTTTTCCACTGTGTAGCCCGGCCTTGTTATGTCCTACACACAACTACAGCACAGGACGCATCTGCAAGAAAACTGGACGGGCTCACCCCACCGTCACAGGCTGCTGTCCTGATTGGACGGCTCAGGGGCCAGCTTCCTGTGTCGCGGGGATGTGGAGGAGCCCAGTTTGGTTGGGGAGGGGGAGGCAGTGGCTGACGAGTCGCTGCCACCTCCTTCAGATCCAGATGGGACGGAGGAGAGGTGAGGCACTGGGGGGGCCCTCTTCCTCCCAAGAAAGCTTCCATCTAGCACCCCCCTCTTCTTCACCCCTCCCTCAGTCTTCCCCCCATCTCCCCCCGATGCTGCACCCTCACCCTCCTCTGGCTGCAGGTGCACTTTTCGTCTAACATCACCTCCAACAATAGGGCTATCTGGCGGTTGCCGTGGAGATTCTTGACCACTTTCTGCCTTCATCCCTGAACCTCCAACGGAAGCACCTGTGTTTATGTTAGAACTTGCACTGGAGGTTCGACAAGCCCAGATGTCCATGGTTGAGGCCCGCCTCTCACTGTCTTCTGGACCAAAGTCACAGAGAGAACGGCGGCCATCGTGCACCTGACCAGGACCCTGGGTGAACGACTGGCTCGCACCATCAAGAGCACCTCGGCTCAGGCTGAAGTTCTGAAAGTCTCTGTATAGAAGACAGATGGAGATGGATGGGCAAGATTACCAACAACAATGAATTAATTTTATCAGTCTGAGAGAAGTGGTGAAAACTACTTTTTTCCCACTGCATAGAGCTACCTCAAATTGACTTCACTTTTTCTTGTCTTTTTTGTTTTTTCATTGACTCCATTGACTCATTATCCATGTCATGGATAATACCTGGCAATATGTCATGATGAAGACCACATCATGATAAGTTCATGCAGTGTTACTAAAAAAAACATGTCACTGAGGGTGAGGCCGCATAGTCTGGTGAGAATGTTAAAATGTGACTCCTGTGGACAATAATTGTAGTTCTTGGTATATATGAAAAATACACAGATAACTGATTATTTTAAATAATGTAGTCAATGAGTCAGAATTAAAAAATGACAGAATCTTGCATTTTGCACAATGGTACTGAGACCAAAATTACACCATGCATTCACTGAACCTTAAAATTGCACACTTTTGCAATTCTAAAATTGCACAGGTTGACATTTTATTTTGATAAATCGTGCAGTTCTGATTTAGGGGTACTATGTCTACACTGAGAATTGAAATACCTGGTACCAAAAAGTGGGAAGGATCAAGTCAAACTAGTTTTATAGAGCGGACAAGTGTGAAGATATGTCATTTACAATATGGATGAAAGTCGACTTTAACTGCACAGCCAAGCATGATTTTACCGGTAGCTGTGAAAGGACTCAGTTCTCCGAGCCCGGGCCAGCAGTGGACTCTCTCTGTAGGGCCGCACAGCTCCATAAGTAGCCTGAGCCTCTGGAATGGCCTCCTGTGCCTGTAACTGGAGGCTGAGTCCAAAGAGAGCACAGACAGGTAAGATTCACTTTGTATCCTCTTGTATGTGATGCACTGGGTTGCATTCTTTATAGTGATCACATATAGGAGGCGCAGTGAAAGGACACACAGGGCGTTATTTGTATGTCAACGCAAAATGTGTTTGACTGTGAAGCAGGAAGAGGAGAAGTAGAGGCAGCACTTCTTCCTGTTTTCATGTAGTGTGTGTGTGTGTGTGTGTGTGTGTGTGTGTGTGTGTGTGTGTGTGTGTGTGTGTGTGTGGTTATGTCATTCTAACCTGGAGCAGGACTCTCGTAGGCGCGTGTGGTGCAGCACAGAGGGGGCGGGGCTTATGTTAGGGGTGGCACAGCGAGAGGTGCTCAAGTCGCACTGATCCAACAGCTGAAGTAGCTCCTCCTCAGTAGGTCCACCAACATCTATCAAACACAGAAAACACACACTGCACTTTCTCATCTTGGACATTTGACTTGTGTTTTGCATATATTGCAGAACCAGCTCACTGATTATTATATTACTGCAGTTCTTTCTCTCCTCTGTCATCAATACAAGTGAAGCTGTCCTTCATGTTCCTGTCTTTCTGTTTCCCCTTTTTCCTTGCATCCTCACCCTCTTTCTTCTTCTCCTCTCCTTTGTTCGCCGTGTCCATGGCGGTGGTCAAGTCCCACATCTGAATGCTGCCGTTGCCGTGGCCGGTGAACAGATAACGCCGAGGCCGTGACCCCATCCGGCTGGAACCCTCACACTCCCGTACCATAAAGCAAGTGATGGTGGTGCCGTCCACTGATTGTACTTCACAGATCCTAAAAAAAATATAATCCACAGTAAGATGTAACATGGAAAGATAAAAACCTCTGTACTGGATAAACGGAAAAGACAAATGAGGACATTGTACCTTTTTCCAGTAGATGAGAGTCTTACAAACAGTTTGTTGGTGATGGGGATCACCTTCTGAATGAAAACTTGCTGGTCGTCTCTCTCTCCAAATGGACCTGGGAGTAGAAAAGATCCTCAGTCTAAACCTGGATTTAACAGGACAACTCAAAAAAACTGGCGTATTACTAGAGTGAGGTGAATATGTAGAGGGATAGTGTGTTTTGTAGATGGGTGCTTCTATGAAAGTGATCCCTAGAAACAGGACAGAGGGGCTAAAAATTCAAACCAGATGTAGACTAATGTTATGAAGCAAGTTTGGAAGCACTTTGGGTCTATTTTAAAAATAAATACTTACTGAGATAAAAGAGAAACTATTTTACAGAGAAAACACATTTTTACATTATTTTACATTAAATTTAATACAAAAATCTGCATGTAACGCAGTAAAAAGGACATGAAAATTCCATGCTACTATTTTTTTAATATCTCTTTATTCTCTCACAGGTACATTTTGGGAATTGAACTAGTTATGCAAGGCATACTGTTCCACAAAATGACTGCTGTTGCAAAAACATTTGTGATATATATGCGTTTAACTGGGCAGGTTCTGCATGTAACTCAAGTGGACACGATGGGTTACATACAAAACCTGGAATGAGACTGAGATTCATGAAAAACCTGAATGTCTGGATTAGAAAAATCACTGGGATCGACACATTTAACACAGTGTCTTTATTTTTAGTGGCGTATAAGACCTTCTCAAGCCATGTGGTCCAGGTAAAATGCACTGACACCTCTGTAGCTTTTCATGTCCCAGTACTGGTCCTATTTTTGGCCCCAGTATTTTAGAAAAAATTCATTAATTTTGGGATGGTTCAGAGCAAGAGTATTATTTTTTTGCATTTATCTGAAATCATCATTAGCTACATCCTGGGGGGAAATATGTCTAAATTTCTCTTTTATTATTGGGTCTAAAACAGCTGGCAAAATGCCAGGTACAAAAATGAACCCAGTTTCATAGAAGCACGTAGGTAGGATGCACAGTTAATAGGACTTACCTTGTTTATCGATACTGAATCTGAATGAAATGTTCAAACTGTGTCTGTTACATCATTTGCGGTCCTGAACCCTGAGTTCTTTACTATACACAGTTACATCCTCCTTGTAAATATACTAATATAACCATACTAAATTTTGCCTTTTTCATTTTCTTCTTAAACCCCCTCTCTCACCTATGTCATTTCCAGAACAGTAGCTGCCATGGCTCTCTGTCTCCTCCAGGGACAGTATTTTGAAGGAGGCCAGAGGAGTGGAGCCTGGCTGGGTGGAGATCATCCCTCTGAAGCGGGTCACCGTCCACGTCCGAACATGATTGTTGTCGGCACACACTGATAGAAACACAAAAAAACATTTTACATACAAGAGGCAGAACTCCAAATGATTTCAGTTTCCAAATGCACCATTTTGATGCTTGTGTTTTTCTGATCATGATTCCTGTCCCTCACCTGACACCAGATGTTTCTCAGACAGCATAATCTTTGTCACTGGGCTCCTGTGCACAGTGAACGTCTGAAACAGCTGAGGGCCCGACCCAACTGTCTCTGGATGTTGCACAATTACTCTCACTGCACCACTACTAGTCCCATAGGCAATCTCAATCCAGTTCCCACTCACACCTTCAAGGAAACACAGAAAGAGAATCAGGCAGTTGATTTTAGGCTGTCACTGTAGGTGTTTTTGTGATTTCATTACAGGTACAATTAACTGTTTAACAAACTGTAAGGGCAAAGTACAGGTATTTAATATACAGGAATGTAGTTTGTTAAATGTATCATCTTACACATTTAGAGGAGAAAAAAAACCAGGGGTGACGACATGATACACTATTGTTGCATTATTGTGTCTCTGCAATAAGAAAGTGGGATTATAGAGGTGCATGTGTGTGCGCGTGTGTGTGCGCACGCGCACTTACTGGTTTTCGGTGTGAGGTAGACAGATAGTGCAGTGATGGCATCGTTTGATGGGTCATGATAAAGCTCTGTCACCAAAAGATCATTGTCTTTCATCCTCAGGGGAAACTTCTGCATGTCTGAAAAAGGGGAGGGGAATACCTTTGTATTTAGTACAAATCCAGTGTGAATCCACTTGTATAGTATTGTACTGTATGTGATTCCCTCTGACAAAAATGACTTTTTGGTGAAAGAATTCACCAAAAAGTGTCCTGAAATACAATTTCCTCAACTATATCCTTTAAATAAAACTGTGATTTTATTATATTTCACTAACTTAACATCTAGAAATGAAGTCAGACAAGGATAGTTCAACTTCTGTTCATACCTATGTAGTAAATAGAGCCATTGTTACAGCCCAATAGTAGGAAGGATCCTGCTGTGTCACAGCTAGTGATGGGGACCACGTCTTGAACCTAAAACACAAATAAATGAACTCACAATAGGTCTATTATAGTCAACAATCACACGTATTGTAGATAATCCAACAGATGGTGGAATAAATACAAAGTAAAATAAAGTACTGAGGAACGTAGTGAATCCCCCTCCCCCTCCATTTGAACCCAACACATGTGCACAGTTGCTCTCCTACCTGCCAATGCTGTGTGACAGCATTCCACACCCCCACCTTCCCTGTGTGACTTGTTGCCACCAGCTGGCTCCCGATGAAGAAGAGATCATCCACAGGTACGCCTAGACTGAATACACCTGCAGTAGGAAAATAGGAGCACTTAGTTTGTTTTAACAATGGTTACACTTTGCTATCTGTAAATAATAGACATTAAATTGATATTTTGAGTCTCAAGCTGAAAATATTTGTGAAGCCCTGTTGTACAGTAAAATTACATATTTTTCTATCTGTACCAAACTCTAATATCCAAGAAGTGTGGTGTTTTTCTACAGGGTCCCTTCAAATTTTCAAAAGTTACATTTAAGACTTTTTAAGACCTTTTTAAGACTACCTAGAACAGAATCTAATGCCTATTTTACATACCAAACCATACAGGCAAAAAGTTGTGACTCCTAGAATTTAGGAAAATGTATTTTAATAATGTAATCTTTTACATATTACATATTTACAATGTAAATACTATTAATTTTTTAAATTCCAATTCTCTATTTACATAAATATTTATATAAATGCCAAATTTCTCATTTTCTTTTATATTTCATTTCTCACTTGTTTTGTTTTTTTTTCCCTACCCGTCTTTTTCTTTGCACTTTTTTGTTGTATGCTGCTGCTGTTTAACTGAAATTTCCCCAGAGTTGGATCAATAAAGTCATATCTATCTATCTATCTATCTATCTATCTATCTATCTATCTATCTATCTATCTATCTATCTATCTATCTATCTATCTATCTATCTATCTATCTATCTATCTATCTATCTATCTATCTATCTATCTATCTATCTATCTATCTATCTATCTATCTATCCTAGCGCCTTGATTCCCACCATTATGAGTCATTTCTCACTGGGTGCCAATAATTGGTTCGTAATTTCAACATAAATTGTCATGTTGGAACAAGCGGAACTGAGTCGACTAACGTTACTTTCTTTGCAGTTTGGACATTTAACAGACACATTTAAACACAATACAGCAAACACATTTACAGCAACATAATGTAAGACCTACCATATCAAATTTAATACCTTTTAAAGACTTTTTTTAAGGTATTAAATGCAGATTTGTAAATTCAAGACTTGTAAGACTTTATAAGACCCCCTGGGAACCCTGTTTCTACCTATCTCATTGCCGCTGCCTCCGTCTTGGATGCTCCAGAGGATGATGCTGCTTTCAGAGGCAGCTGCCACCATCTTGTCTTTGTCTCCATGTGGGCCACCCACCACTTTAGCATTCAGTGCGATGCGTTCAATGGTCCAGTTAAGGTATGGAGAAGAAAACACCTGCTGCCATCCAGAAGATTCTTTTATCCTGCAATGACAACACACACACACATCCAAAGAAACTAAACTGAGACAAAGGTGACAGCTGTATACTGGCACAGATACAGTAGGATTTAGTGAGTCATATGATCCACAGTAGATAATGACTCCATACTCTATTTGGATCATAAATAATTGAACGCCACCCTTTATCCATGACACAGTGGATGAGAAATGGTTGTGGTAATACCTGTAGCAGATGACAAAGTGTGCGTAAGCTGCCACGATCCAGTTGTGGTGTCCCGCTATGATCAATACTTTCCTTGGGTCAACCACAGGACCTATAAATACACACAGTCAAACAAAGCAAACATTCAACCTAATATTCAGATTTTTCTACAGATATTTACAGTGGAAGTACTGTTGACTATAATATCCGGCAATGTTTACTTAGACACTCCTTAATATGAAAAGACATTACTAATGGCTCAGTCCAGACTAATCTAGTCACTGCATCCTCTGCTATCATCATCAACAGAGGACAGGCTGATGTGAAAGTGTGTTATCTGACTCAGTGCTGTTAGTCAGCGTACTAACAGCATGTGTCAGGTCACATTATGTCCAACATTAATACTCCGTCACTCACACACAGACACATGAATGTAAACAAAGCATAAGGATCATAGATATGTTCTCGATCAGACATGCATACAGTAGATGTGACAAACATAAATAAATACAGATGCGAGGAGTATTCATGCAACAATAATATGATGCTGTAAGGCAAAAAGCAGAGAATATAGCATTACATCTTTCTACTGGTAAGTCACTCTCTAAATTTAGGCTGTTGTGATTAAAAATATAGTATGTTTTTATATGTATTGTTGCTCTTTTCATTGTCTATGTGCTCATATGCTGACTTTCAGAATACCTGTACTTCCCAGTGGCTGTGAAAATAAATCTCTGTAATCTTGAATCTTGTTTCTGCTATTTGTGATGGGATGGGGTTTATCTTTTCAGATCTGCTCACCCAGTTTGTGGTCATCGTCAGTTCCGGGCGAGCCAGAGAGAGAAGGGTGAGGAGGGGGACCGACACGGCTGAAACCCTCAGCTCCACTTGGACCTGGTCGCTCATCGGAGGTGGAGCCCGAGGCTGCTGATGAAGGGCTGCACTTACGAGCTGGAATGGCTGACGAGGAAAGGTTCAACAAAGGTTCCATGAGAATGTTTCTACTGCTTTATGTCTTTAGTGGTCAGATGCCATTATGTTCATGGTCTTTACCTGGGGGCGGCAGGTAACCATGAAAGAGAACGCTGCCACAAGATGAGCGGTCCAGTTCCTCACACAGCAGCAAGCGGCGTACTGTCCACATGCACACATACAAACAAAACCAAATTTTGTTAAATCATACAATTGTGTTGATTACTTTAAAACATAAAAAGCTGCGAGTGAATGTTTATATTGTGTTGTGTAGATATTGCTTTGTATCAACAAAGGAGTATTATTGTTCATGTTATGAGCAGTGCATGTTCAAGCTGCTGATCAGTTATCACAAGGGAAATTTTCCTATTCAAGTTCACAGACAATGCAGGGAAGTTCAAACACTGAAAAAGGAAGTAAAACAACACTGGAGTACATGGAACTAACGTTAAGGTTTTAACACTGGTCAAACATCTGGCACTTAAGGGGTAATTTCACCTCAACTGTGACCCCGCTTAAACTATTAAAATAAAGATCTATTCAGTTTATATGCAATACGTGGTGCTAAAAACTGTAATGCCTATTACACAAAGCAGGTGAATTATTAATTGGGGTCCGTTGAGGTTTCCCTCGTGCAAAGAAGTTTAACTCTTCCTTCCATTTCCAAACTCTACACAGGAACATACCCAAGGGAGTTATCCCATAAAACTCTGCTTCATGTCGCAGAATGCTGATGTTGACACCCCTGAAGAGAATAAGAAACATTTTTTTTCTGTAAGACCTTGTTACATCACAATATTACTCCTAAAACAACCATTAAAGGATATTTTCTCAACTTCTTACCGCAAATCCAGTTCTTTGGTTCGAAGGAAATTGAGAATTGGCGCAAAAGCTGTAGGGTCTCTGTCAATAAATATCTGGAAGCAGAGGAATTTAGGGCTTATTTACTATTAAGCAAAAACAAGTGGATTTTAAAAAAAAAACACAGATAAACTGAAATGTATTAGATAATTAGTTATTTCACTCATTTTACAAAAAATAAGTGACAATGATTTACATTAAAATATACTGATTACATTGTTCACTGATTATTCACTAATTCGACAACATCACCATGGGGAATTACAATAGATTTTTGACTACTTTGTGACATTTTATACGTTTAAATACTAAAAATCATCATTAGTTGCAGCACTACACAAAACAGTGTATCATCCAACATCTTAATGATGGTTCAGTGACTGCAGGCCACCTGATTTATTTAACATAGTCTCATGTCATATCTTTGGTATTCTTATTACACATTAACATATCAGCTAAAGGCTATGTAGCATATTTCACTACATTGCATCATAACAGAACAAATGCGATGTTCTCTCTGCTGGAAGCTTTAAGGGAATTTCTTTGTGGACGTCAGATTTGGCCTGAAGATGCTGTCCTAGTTTTGGAGAAAGAAACAACCAAGGCTGTACTTACAGCTCCAGTTTCATCCCGAAGAGTGGATATCCTTCCACTTAGCAAGCTGGAAACACATACACACACAAACACACACACAGTGCTTCACTTAACAACAGCTCCTCTTCATTTCTACTTGCAAGCAATGTTACCACTGATTGTAGTAAACAGCCACATGTCAATTTGCACAGTAACAAATAATTATATCTGTTGACAGGGTGTCACTGTATGTACATATGTTAATATTTGCCTTTTAAAGGTTTTTATGTCTGAACTATGACGTTATAATGACTTTAGTGTATATATGCAGACAGCTGGGGGTTCAGAGCGACAGGCGGGTGGACAGACAGGTGCACTGGTAGACAGACGGACAGGCATTTAGCAATACTTTGTCAGCTGTTGTCAAACTGTGAGCTCGGTTCAGTGTTTGAGTAGGTTAAGACCCTGGTATTTGCCCAGCCCTAGCCTGTATTTCACATCAGCGTTTACTCCTATACTAGAATTACACTCAAATACCTCAACAAAAAAAGTCTGCTGATGCACACTAAAAACACATTTATCCCAAAATGTATGTACACACAAATTCACAATGTGTGATGTAATGATACAACCAACATAAAAGACTTTCAGCTTCGCAGAGCAGAGTACTGTTATAATCTCCTGACATTTCCTGTTACCAACATGACAGAAGAAAGATAAGCGAGAGATATGAGATAATGGACCATCCCTTGGCATTAATTATGTAATATGAATTTGTGTTGTAGCACCATTATGTGAGCACTAGGTCACAGACTTGTTTTGGACATTACTCCTGCATGGAGTTTAACTAGTCTGATATAACAGACCTAAAATGTCTCTAGGGGAATTTATAAGATATATTTACACAATTAGATGAAGTGCATCAGTTTTCAATTATGTCTAATGTCCATATACTCTGATAACAGAGTAGTTAAGCAGATACATTCTGTCCAGTGTTTAATACCAAATGTGTACCAGCACAAAGACATAAAGTATATGTATACACATTTCTGAATGCAACCTGGATAGCATTACTGTGACAACACATTGGTTGGGAAGTGTATGACTAACCTTGAGAAGAAAGAGTCTGGGATCCACATCAAAGTCTGTCTGGAAGTGCTGAATCTGAAAACATACAAGAACATGGTCATAACACTGTTCTACAGGACCATTTGGTCACTTCACTGTGTATGACATAATCAAGACTGATGGAGCTGTTATAACAAGATGGATTATGCCAAGTTGTGCAAATAGAAAGATATCCATGGGCATAACAATGGTATGATTTGATATGAAAAATATCCTCATATACATTCATAGCACACCGATCAACCATCGAAGCTGACCTTGTGCCACCGACGTTCAGCTGGATGATCTCTCCCATCCCGGTCGTTAAACTGTTCCCATTCGTGGCCATGATGTCAGACTAAAGGGGAGTTGTAAGGAAAAGTCACCGTTTGGTTATAACGGTTTCTGTCACGAATGCTAGCTTGCTAACGTCTCAGCTGATGTCCAGACTCCCCAGCCTCAGCCTCTCCGCCGCCTCTGCTTCCATAAAATATCTGTTAGAGACGATCCACGCACAGGCCCTCGGTGTCGCTGAGCCTCCGCATAGTGGGCAACGACAGACAGCGGTCTTTTTATCCAAAACGCAACCACACAAGAATTCCTTTATTTGCCAGCGAGCCCGTTTGCATCATTGTCGTGCATGTAAATCGTGGATAACATCTTGCGCAGGATTTTAGCAACCCGAAACAGCTGTGGAGACAGTCTACAAACGAGTTAAAATGATTCCCTGTTAGTAACTTCCGGGTTCGCTTCAATATGGAGGCCGAACGAGGCAAAATACACCTTATGGCAAGCTGTACCCTCTGCAGCGAACTATCTCAGTTCTTCTTCTAGTTGATAAAATATATGAAGTTACGGCTGTTAACTTCTCTTCTTTATTTTATCTATTTTTCACGTGAACGAGAAAAATTTTAAAAATGAGTTTATAATGATGTATATGATCCGGAAATCATGACGACACAGCACAAGTTGAGAAGAGTAGTTTTGATGATTTAGCTAGATACTAATATGTGTGAAATTCACTTTAAATGTTTATATCTTTAAGTGGGACCATTAAAATTCCCAACAAATACAATGTTAATGCAAAATAAGCGTCAACAGTACCATAGATGAGACACACAAAATAAACACGTAAAATTTTGTAAGGACGAGTCAATCCATATTTTATTCTTTTTTTTTTATTTTTTTTTTTTGTGCCATTTTATCCAACAATTATTTCTCCCATAGATCCATTTGTATCAGTCGGGTTATTTTTTTTTAGGTCTCGTAATTAACAAATGCGTTTTCTTCACGCAAACCGACCCTCTCGAGACGCAGCCCCGCCCCTCCCACTCCTGGCCAAGAGAAGAGACCTGAAACCCAACAACAAATTTTATGACGATCTACAATTTCTACATTTACTGTCTGTTAGCATCTCCCTCAGAGCTTTTCACCACTATGTGAAAGCTAAGGAAGCTGTAATCATCTTCTGCTAAACGGTAACATTTTATATCTTATTCCTAAACTTCATGTCAGATATCTCTTTATGTACCTGCAGTAGCTCGTTAGCCGGGAAAGTTAGCAAAAGAGTGGGAGGCTAAACTTCTTTAAGCTAACGTTGGACATGATTAATCCATTTAAGAGTTTTAAAAGCTAGCTAAATAGTTGGCTTTCAGAAATTAATACTTTAATGTCCTGTTACGTGCATTAATACTCTGGTTTTGAGCTTAAACTACCGGTAACTACGAGTTAGTTTTACCTTTTCATCCCAGTAGCTTGTAAAGTACCAGTTTTACAACGTGATATTTGTATCTCCAAAGTTTACCGGCTGTGCACAATAGTAAGGTGAACCCCATGTCTAATCTAATGTGTCATCTGTTCCCAGTTCTCCATTCCTGAGCTCTGCTTTGTTAAAAGTGAAGCCTGAGAAGAAGATGTATTTGTGAACAGCCAAAAGGACAGGAAAAGGAGCTGCACAGGCCTCCTAACCACACTTGGTGCAGCGCATTGAACTTTACAGAGAGGAAGAAAGCAGGCGTGCAGGTGTCGGCATAATGTCAGAGACGGGGCCTGAGGTAAACAAGGTGGAACACGTGTCCGCTAATGTCCAGCAGGGACAAGGTGGAGTGTCCGTGACTCCACAAGCGGCTACCCTACACCCTCCTGCCACCACAGCCACTGAGGATGAGGATGAGAGTGAAGACGAGTCTTACATCTTGGAGGAGAGTCCCTGTGGCCGTTGGCAGAAACGAAAAGAGGAGGTAAGGAGAGAAAGGGAGCAGCATGGATGGTAATGAGAAGATGATGGACCAAATACGAGCCATCACAATTATGGATGATGAGTCTCAGCTTTCTGTGACTTGTTGCACAAGTGGAAAGTTGCAAGTTCTTCAGGATGCTGTCAGTCTCTGTCAGTTATATTTCTTTTTCAACACGGTGCAGATGTGACTGCAGTTAACCGTTTAAACAAAACTAAGTCCATGTTTAACTTAAAACATATTTAATTATGAAATTTTGAAAAGACAGTTAATTTTTACTTCAGTCAGGCCAGTTTAAGTGTTGTGCATTTGTAATAAATTGAATGTCTTACTCTTAATAGTTTAAAGTATAGTTTTTAATTGTTATGGTGTTGTATTTTTGTTCATATTATATTTCCAACAGCCCATGAGGTTATTGTATTCATGCCTGTCTTATCTGGGATCATGATTTTTTTGTTTTATTTTTTTAACCATTGGAAGATTAGGCACATTTTGACATTTTTGTCATTTTCTCAAAAACATATGCAGGGTTAGGGTTAGGTTCTGAAAAAATGTCACGCACATGAATGCATGACAATCTATCAACATGATCCCTTTCTTGCAGGTCTAGAAGGTAATCCAGAACTGAGAGCACATTTTCATTTCTAAATCCACCGTAGTTGATGAACATTTTTGACCTTAGTTTGATTTGGATTCAGTTTGACTCAGATTTGGTATTGGTACCTTCAGTAGTATTGGTATTCTTTGACACTGAAATCACTTACACTCTATCTTAAACAGATGATAGAAACATGAATCCAGGTCCTGGGAGTGTGTTTTAAGGGCTTTGGGATTGATTTCCAACATATACAGGGTGTCCCATAAGTCTCCATACATAGGAGACATAATACATTCCATGGTTCTAATATGTATTTCTTTATATTTCTTCTTTATAGTTCTTCAGCAGTGGAGGACACACATTGAAATGTGTTCCTGACAAAATGGCAGTCATATAGAGCATATTATATAAATAAAAATTGTTTATGTCAAGAAACGTTTATTTTTCCTATGTATGGAGACTTATGGGACACCCTGTATATATATATATATATATATATATATATATATATATATATATATATATATATATATATATATATATATATATATATGTATATATATATATATATATATATATATATATATATATATATATATATATGTTTCTAGAAGTCTATTGACAACATAGTGGAATCATTCAACCAAGTGGATGTAATCTAAAGGGGTGAGAGTCTGCATCTGTGATCGTCTGCTTTACTCTGCAGGGGGGTTTAGCTTACCGGCCGACAGACTGTAAACTATTGTTGTCATGCGGCGGCGTCTGTCGTCCGTTACAAAACTTTCAAGTCTAGTCTTCTTCTCCGAAACTACAATTCCGATTGACTTCAAACTTGGTATACGGCTTCTTTATGATGATGTCATCAGAAGTTAGTGAAATTATTTGGATCCGGATCTGATTCTGGATTTGGTGTGACTTTGAAAAATTTCCCCATTATAAGAGATAGGAAGTGGATTGATGCAATAACTCAGTAAATATAAATGATATCAAGTGTAAATTTCTACAGTCCAGCCCTGATGGGGAGATGACCAAAACATAATGGCCACATGCTGATCAGGATCTTCTTCTGGATCAGGGAACTTACGGAAAATTTAACATGGGCTCTTATTGGGAAAAAATTTCAATAGTCTTCTTCTCCCAAACTACAGTTCTGATTGACGTCAAACTTGGTATACAGCTTCTTTATGATGATGTCAACACAAGGTATTGAAATTGTTTCGATCCGGATTTGATTCTGGATTTGGTGCCACTTTGAAAAATTTTCCCATTATAAGAGATAGGAAGAGGATTGATAAAATAAATCAGTAAGTTTCAATGCTATCAAGTTGGAATTTGAATTTTTTACAGATCTGATTGGAATATGACCAAAACATGGGCTATTTCTATAATATAATAAATACATATAATTGAGTGATAATAAATGACATCTGGATACATTTCCCAAAGCTTTTAATTTGGCTGGTAAGCTACAAGGCCGTTGGTCCTATTTTTCATTATATGGGTGGAGTTGAAATAGTATAGCTCAGGTAAGCTGCACCAGTTTCATTGTGGAATGTTTTCATGGCATAATGACAAATAATTTCTTGTCTGACCATAATTTAGTTTTATTATTAATACATGTTTAAGTTGTAAGACACAGACTTTGAACAATCCATATGACTGAATAAACACTCAATTGATGTCAGAGATAATTCCTTTGGTTATGTGAGATTATTTATTCTATGTAGAATGTAATATGTGGAAGTCAACTTAGGCTAGAGACTTTTTCACAAAGTGACATTATTAAAGGAATGGAGAAAAGTGGAAAAAATCTTCACAACTGCATCCATTCATCATCTGTTCTTATATTCACTTGTGCTGTAGGTCAATCAGCGTAATGTCCCAGGGATTGATGCTGCTTACCTGGCCATGGATACAGAGGAAGGGGTGGAAGTGGTGTGGAATGAGGTCATGTTTTCAGAAAGGAAGAACTTCAAACTGCTGGAGGTGAGGTCAAGTGTTAATTCTGAAAAACAAAATCACTTCAACATAGTTTCATTGTTTTTATTAGTATCTTTACAGATGCAGGTATTAACTTACTAAACATTTGCACATTTCATAAACAATCTCCTCTTGTTCTGTACTTCTAAAGCATGTATCTATAGACTAGATTTGTATATATTCTACTGACTGTGTGTATGCACGTTTCATTAATGTCATATAATACATCTGGTGTTCCTTGGCGTCAAACAAAAAGACCAGAAAGCTGATACTGCAGTATAGGAGCATGAGAACTGTGACTGTGATTTGTTCATATGAGTGTGCGCAAAAGTTAAAAAAAAAAAAAAAAAAAGAAGAAGTTTCAGTCTGTTTTGTTATTTGTTATCTCATGTGATTTTTAGGAGAAAGTGAAGGCTGTGTTTGATAACCTGATCCACTTGGAGCATGCAAATATTGTGAAGTTCCACAAGTACTGGGCTGACACAAAGGAGAACAGGGCAAGGGTGAGTCTCAACAAAATACACCTGGAACCGAACAAATTACTCACCAGTGCTTTGAACGTGTTGCCATAAAGGTACTATTGAATCATCTGTCAGATTCATGAATGGTAACACATTTTAAAACTTGTGGAAAGTGAACAAAGACTCTTCGAAATGTTTCTATTTTTTTTTAATTTTTACTCTTTTTCCATTAATTCCTTCTATTCCAGGTAATTTTCATTACTGAATATATGTCGTCAGGAAGCCTGAAGCAGTTTCTGAAGAAGACAAAGAAGAACCACAAGACCATGAATGAAAAGGTAATCCTGCATATGAAATTGCTTTTATTGCAAAAAGGATAAATTAAAAGGTTTTTGTAAATGTGCAGCATTTCTGTTTACCTCTGCCAAAAGGTAATAAAATCACTTGCTTTTTTTCTGCGGCATTTGGTACTTTGACTGTTGGCAGCACTGTGCAAAAATCACAGCACTGATTTGCATAAAACTTTATTACCTTCTGGAGCAACTCTATTAAAAGGAGACTCCCGTTTTTTCCACCTCTGTTACATTGTGAGAGAGAGTGACGGGGCCTGGGCTCAGGATTTTGCTCTTCCAAGTAAACCTCCAAGTTATACCTGTTCAGTTTATTACTTCACATTATGTATACATATCTACCTCTTGGCTTCACTTTGTGATGTCTGATTTAGAAAGCCATTCTAAACATTAACTTCACTGTATTTTCCAAAGCAAATGTTAGCATTCATAATCTAGTAAACACACTAAATGGCATTGAAATTGAAGAGAGACTGCCAAATTATTTCTATGCAAGCCTGATGTGCTGTATGGTCCTACAGGCTTGGAAGAGATGGTGCACACAGATCCTGTCTGCTCTCAGGTTGGTTTCCCCATTTTGGACATTAATAGAAACAATATGGTCACTCATAGAAAATTGTAGATACACGCGGCAGTCTGATGCCTTTCATATGCAGTTATATGTGTGATTTGTTCATTTTTTTCCCCATATTTTTTCCTGCAGTTATCTCCATTCTTGTGACCCTCCCATCATCCACGGCAACCTGACTTGTGACACCATTTTCATTCAGCACAATGGGCTCATCAAGATTGGATCAGGTATAGAATTACTGGAGTTTGGTCCCACTGTATTACACACCGGAGCTGTAGGACTGCTGATGGTTTCAAATGACAGTTATAATATAATGGAGGTTTTACTACATTATTCTTCAAAGTCACGTGTAAGTCTCACTATTTGATATACAGTAAAAGTTTAAGTAAATGATACCGACAAATTGTTTGACAGATGTGAAATGAAATTGCTTCTTACTATTTTCTTTTCCCTCCATCCTGTCTATGTTTTTATGTATAACCTTGTGTTACATCTGTAGTTGCCCCAGACACCATTAACAACAATGTGAAGACATGTTACGAGGAACAGAAGAACTTGCACTTCTTTGCCCCAGAATACGGAGGTAGATGTGGCATAACAATCCTCCAATACATTTAATATGGACACTATTTATGTATCATATACGCTTGGTAAATTAGCTGTTTTGACAAATAGTAGGTGCTTTATTCAAATGATCAGTGACAAGAGTTTGATTTTTTTCAACAATGATTTCCATGATGGATTGATGCAGGCCAATAGAATATGTTGAGGAATTAGGCTAAACATCTCAGATCTGGTCAATTGCACCTTTGTGAATTTTTCAGTTTGTCATGTTGTCCTCATCCCAGCTAAGCTTTGATTTCTTTCAATAATAAATAACACCCAAATGGGGCTAGATGTTGGATAATGTTGCATCACAGGATTATGAGAGATATCCAGCCTTAGTAAATACCTACTTTTGCTGTTTTTTGTCCATTTTAGCTGTTGCTGGTGTCACCACAGCTGTAGACATCTACTCATTTGGCATGTGTGCCTTGGAGGTGAGATGATATTTACAGTACATGATAGAATCTGTGATGCTGCCTCTTGGACAGGTCGCCATTGTAAATAAGACCTGGTTCTCAATTGCCCTACCTGGTAAAATACAGGGTAAATAAATAAAATTAAAATAACAATATATATTAACACATTTTCATGCGTTAAAGTGTGTATTTTTATGTTGCAGATGGCGCTTTTGGAAATCCCAGGGAATGGAGAGTCCTCTTATATTTCTCAGGAGGCTATCAACAGTGCCATCCAGCTGCTGGAAGACCCTGTGCAGAGGGTAATATACCAGATTACATTTTTGGAGTATATTCATGTGCGGTAGCCTCTTGTGTATTCCTTTATGTTTATTGTGCGCACACTTGTCTTTGTAGGAGTTAATTCAGAAGTGCCTTAAGTGTGATCCCAGAACAAGACCCACGGCCCCAGAGCTGCTGTTTAATCAGGCCCTGTTCGAAGTCCCAGTGCTAAAACTGCTGGCTGCACATTGTATTGTCAGCCACCAGCGTAAGTCTTGAACAGTTAAAAGCACAATACCTCACTGATCAACTTCATAAAAATACCCAGCATGATGCAACACTAAGGTGACTCCTAAATAAAGAACAAAAAAATACATCGTACAGACAAACAGAGAAGGGATAAATACATCTTCTTTTGACTGGGATGACAAAAGGAGATTTCACCGATTGTTTGAGCACACAGCTGTTTCATTTGTCCACACTCATAGAAGCTTTTACACAATGTATTTTCAAAGGCATGAATGGTCCAGATCTTAAGACTTTCTTCCTCTCACACATCAAATGTTTTACTCTAACTTCCACAATTATCTAATTCTTCTTTTGTGCTACATGATAATGCAGATATGATCCCTGAAAATGCCCTGGAGGAACTTACCAAGAACCTTGATCCCAACCTGGTGATTGCTGAGAAGAAAGAAGGTGTTCAACTCAAGTAAGTACCAAAGACTGGAATCCACTGAAATAGCTAAGAATAACAATAAAATGTCAAACATGAGCCAGAAGCTGTACTGGGCTTGTATATTTGGTAATCTATCCTATTTTTTTCCTGAAAATACAGGAAATAGACTGTAACTTATATCATATATTACATAATATGTGTTTAAGAGACAGTAACAAACAGTACTATTGTGGTTTTTTTTAAAGGCTTTCACAGTTTCCTGCCTTGGAACTTGATAAATTTCTAGAAGATGTGAGGTAAGAAGCATTGAAATTTGTGAGAAGTCCATTTACCAGTGTTTGAATTTCAAGTTCCAGATACAACACTAACCAACCACATGATGGCAGTATTAGACTATCTGTCCCATCTCTAAAATGCATTTCCCTTCCTTTTTAGCCTCTCTTGTATAGACATTCATGTAGGTTATCTTCCTGATCTCAGGTAGCACTAATGCGCTCCTCTGTGATTGATTTTCACTTTAACATTGAATTAGTGGCCAAGATTCTGCTGTAATTCACTTATTATTAGATCAAATATGGTGCTTCATCCTCTGTAATTTTATATTATGACCACAGATGGACTGACTGACAGTCTTCTGTATATTTCTCTTTTCACCTTGTATCAGGAACGGTATTTATCCACTGACTGCATTTGGACTGGCCTGTCCTCAGCAGCCTCAGCAGGAAACGGTCAAATCTCCCATCATCATTCCCTTAGTCAAATCCCCCACTCCAGAACCTACCGAGCCTGAGACACGGCGGGTATGTACAGGCGCAGACATTAGTTTTATTCAGAAATGCTAAGATCAAGCCAAAACAACCGTATTTCTCCTCTGTAGGTCATTCAGTTCCAGTGTAATGTTGAACCAGTCGAAGAGGGAGCAAAGTACCATGTAAGTCTCTGCCATAATATGTGTTGGTTGATCATTAATATTAAAATATAGAAAGCTACAGAGCATGACTAATTAGTCCTCTGCACTTTGCTGTTCTCTCCAGGACTCACTATATGTTATCATTCTAACCAGCATTTTATTGTCTCTGAATCATAAAGTTTGTTTTTTTCCTTCTTTAAGATAACATTGTTGCTGAAGCTGGAGGACAAACTGAACAGACATCTAAGCTGTGACATGTTACCTCGTAAGATCAGCTCGTCCTTCACACACTAACACATACTAAGTCACCTTACATTTAGAATATTTCCAATATTATTTGCAATATTTTTTAATTAGTTGGTATTGCAGTGTCTCCTGATCTTAAATAATATTTGTATTTTTCTTGACGTGGCATATAAGAAATGTCTTAGGGATTGCCTGACTAGTATGGCATCTATAAACCCAGACACAGACAGTATCTTGTGTTTCTTATGGGTTTGCACATTTCAGCAAACATTTTTCATTTGTAGGTTATCATCCACATGAAAAATATTGTATCAGTGGAAAGATTGTCATGCAATGTGGCCGTTTCGTCATCCTCATAGTTCAGATTACAATCTGGGGGTTTGGCTGAATGAGTAATGGTTGAATTACATTTGACAAGAGGTGATGATAAGTGATCAGGGTATGTCTGTATGAATACCACTCTGATTTTACCCCACACACAGTCCTAATCTGCCTCTCCACATGTGCGCTGAGGCATGTATGAAAGTGAGAGTGAGACTCCAGAGAGAGTCTGAAACTCAGATGGCCTCACAATATACTGTATAGTATGTACAACTATTTTAGGCAGAGACCGACTGTCGCTTATGTGTCATGAAAACCACATAGCTTCTCTGTTTTGGCCAAATTTTATGTCTATGTTATGCCTGAATTAATTTTTTAATGGAATTAACACCTTTTAAGTCTAAATTAAGTAGTTAAGTAAATTAAGTCAAATAAAATATCCATCTCCATTGGGTATCAATCACAATAGGGATTGTCTGTTACAAATTATTGTTTAAACCGAATTTTTAATGTACTTTATATAAAATAAGTCTGTAATGTATTTGAAATAAAATATATTTATATTATTGCAGTGCAGACTTAAAGAAGGCATCATGAGAAGACTAAACAACATAAACACTACTGGGCTGGATAATGTAGCCAGTATGACCTAATGTGTGCGCACACACACACACACACACACACACACACACACACACACACACACAGGTATGGTAGGCATGTATAATGTTGCAGGCTTGTGGGGAATGCATGGCCTGTGGATGGCTGCAGTGGACAGCTGTCACCTCCTGTGTCAAGATGTGACCATCTTTTCCCAGGCTTTCATCTCACTGTCTCTCTCCGACTCACTCATGTACACACGATTCATTTGTATAACCTGGTCGATTTATCTTTTTAGGTCTTATCTTCCTCTGTCTAATATTGAATGTTTTTGCTTGAACACTTCTTACTTTACATCCATGATCCATGTTACATACTGTTGATTTCGTAGACACACCCTGTTGTCATGGTAAATAAACCCTCATGTTGATATTAGGATATTCTTCATTCTTTCTTATCAACATGCCAAAGTCCAAAGTCAAGCTACAGAGGCTCAGTAGTGAACACAGGTATTTTTTCACTCCTAGACTCATAACTTGGCTCTTTTAAAACCTAACACAACTACATTTTCTTTAACAAATTGAGGTTGTTGTTTTCTCAAAATTAAGTGGTGGCTACCTTTGAAGTAAAATAAAACCTTATGGCTCAAATAAGCAAAGTATCTCCTCTCTCTGCTCCACTGTCAATCACCTCTATAGCTTGTTTTCTTTTTATGTTCTTCTTTTTATGTTTTTCTGGACACTCTTCTTGTTTGTCATGTCTCATAGTTGTAAGTTGACAGCTCGATTATTAAAAACTACTCAACCATGACAACTGCTCTAAGCAAAGAATGTCTTCATGGGGGGGAGTGAAGATAATTAGGAAATAAAAGGTTACTGTTGATTAAAAACAGACATCACAGCCTGACAAGATGTTTTGTCTATAGTAGTACATTTTGTAGTGTACATTTTCCAGTGCATTGTACATATTTTCTAAATTATCAGGAGACTTTTGATGTAAATCACAGGAATGTTTTACATGATGTTGCTCCAAATGTTTTGTTTTGTTTATTTTACCTGTAGAAAGATTATTTCTTCTGTTATTATGGTGGGGAGTGCTGCATATTTTATTTAGGTGTCTGTTGGGATGCTTTGAAGATCACAAGTTCTGTGGTATCCTCATATTCTCTAAACCTGTGCTGAGCTTTAACTTCAGGCAAAGATTAGAAAAATACATTCAGGTTAAGAGTTGTGGAGCTGCATTGCATCATGGTATATTGTCTCTACTGCTGATTGAGAAATCTCCATATCATTCTGTTTTTTTCTCAAATATAATGATATTTGAGTGGAATGTGTGTGAAAAAAGCTTTAGTTAACGCTTGAGTTTTACACTAAACCGTTAACGTGAAAATTAAACATGTTTTAACAGAACAGAGAATGTGAACACTGTGCCGGTTGAAACATGTTTTCATTATTTAATTCTGTGGTAGCTGATCCTCTATCTGGACTTTATATCCTGTCTTATTTCACATGTGTTTACAGACTGTCACTTTGTCAAACAACACAATCAACAGTAGAAATTAATAATCATTTCTGATTTGTTTGGGTTGAAATTTGGTTTTAAAGCACACCATATTTTGACTGTGGTATTTGTACTCAGCCAGCTCATCATTTAGTTGTAGCTGTAGTTGTTGCAGTATGGTCATAATATTAACATGAATGGTTTTAGGGATGAAGATGCTACATGTTGGAGTCTGACTGTCACGAACTTCCATGTATGTTTCAGATGAGAGTGTTCACGACTTGGCTGGAGAGTTGGTGCAGCTGGGCTTTATCAGTGAGGTGGGTATTGTGTTGTAGAACTGACTCGTGTGTGTGTGTGTGTGTGTGTGTATGTATGTATGTGTGTGTGTGTTTCTGTCAGGAAGTGAAAACCTGCAGGCAAACATTATGTGGGTGTCAATGTAGGCGAATGTGCTATTTCTGTACAAAATGTATGAAAATTCAGTTGGCTTTTAAAGGTGTAGTGACCCTAACTCTCCTACACATTCTCCAATACTTCTTCTCCCTCAACAGCCTGATGTGGATTTAGTGTTACGTATGTATAAATGTCATGGATTTTGGAATATATCTGTGTTCTTTCTGCAGATGGACCAAAATAAAATAGCGTCTCTACTAGAAGAAACATTTCCCCACGCTTCTCACTAGTGAAGGGTTCCTGGACCATGTTACTGTCACCTCATAAGTATACGTTCTCAATTCTGTTACATTTTGTAGGTTGTTTTTTTTTTTTTCTACTAAGCCTTAGGTGGTGATGTGACCAAAGAGAGTGTTTTTCCCTGGAATTAGGGATTACAACTTCCTAAAAGCACATATCTTTTTACATAAAGCCATTTTTGACAATATTCACAAAGCCATTGAAAATATTTTGATGTTTTCTAACCACCAATGCCTTTTTATTTATTATTTGAAAGACTTTAAGAAAAAAGATCTAGTTTGTTAAATAAAGATCAACCTGATTAATGCTGCAACGAACATGTCCAGACTAGACTTAACAGTACGGACAGGATAACTTGCAGGTTATCACTGAAACCCATTTTTCCCAAACACACCGTTTTATTTTTGATGTGGTAGTTAAAGTCTGCATCTGTCTGGTTCTGGATCAGAGACTGACTCATGCCTTAAGTGACATGCGTAATAACACATGCCTTTGAACTGCTACTAAAACAACAGTATCAATAACATTCCCAGTTTATAGACTTCCGAGACTCGTGCCTCATTCTTATATTTTTATTTTTTGATCATTGTTATGAAGTGTTTGATGACCTGAAATGCTTTAGGTTAAAGAGAAAGCAACTAGAAAACTAGATTACAGAGGGCAGCATCTGTAATGTAAAATGAAATGTCTTTTACAAAACATCTGCACATATCACATTTAGGGCATGAATCTTGTCATTTATTTGGCTACTGTACTGTGAACTTGGTGATGCTGAATTTCTGTTCATGATTTTAAGATTTTCCTTAACTGTTTTAGAGTATTCACATGCTACTCTGACTTAAAACTTTTTTGGTGTTGTTTCATCTCAGTTGAATGCTGTAGAAACGTGGTACAGCCTTTTCATCAAGCATATTTATGAATTTTATTGTTACTGATAGACTATACCATATGTTTTTTTCTTTATTTACTGTTATTTCTTTTTTTTTTTTTCTTCTTTGTTTACACATAGCACATTGTCTGAGCCAATACTAAATACTTTCTTTATTCTTTTGCTGTTTTATTTTGACAACAGACCATATGATTAAATGGTACAGAATGGGGTGACAGTGTTGTTTCTCCACAGACTGCAGACATAAATCCTAAATATCTAGTTTAGATGTGTCAGGAGGTCAGGGAGTTGGCTGTAGAGAACTTGTGACATTTTGGCTCAGACTTTCTATGGACTACTGTACTATCATAACCTGAAAGCTCACACAGTTTTTATGATCTTTAATGAGGTGAATTGGAAACCTAATTAGCTGATGTTTTCAGTGTATATGAGTATTTGGACTACTGTACTATCATAACCAAAACCTCGTATAGTTATAGACCTTAAAAACAGGGACAAAGAATATAAAGAAAATGGATTGCACCTATTATATCTCAAAGACGGAACAACAGTTCTTTCAAGTGTTATTGGTTTTGTAACAGGTTTCCTCTCTTTAAATTTGAGGAGTGGATGCCTTAAGTACACTGGTCTACAGTTTTGTTTTGTTTTTTAGAAATTATCTGCCTCAGAGATTAAATATGCTGATGTTCAATAAGATGAATTGGAAAATAAATGACAGAAGTGCTGGTTAACTGAGGTTTTCAGTGTATATGTTAAAGTGTTATTGCAGATATTGTTTATGTACATTTATACGATAGCGTTGAGATAAACACTCCATTTGATTGAAACCCATTCTCTTATTTAATTCTCACAATTTCACATTTCACACCCAAGACTGTATCTTGGAAACTGCAGCCAACCAGAATTTTTGTCTTTCTTAGTGACTCAGATTTGGTGAAGTCTCACTGCTTTTATTCTGGAGGCATTTTGCTCATAGACCAGTGGTATCTGATCACCACAGTAGCTGCAGAGTTTAAGACTGTGTGAGCTTTCAGACAGAGCTTTCCTCTGTTTTGCTGCATGTACACATTGCTGTCAATGCCAATTCATTGTATTCTTTATTTTCCTGTTTTGGAAATACCGAGATTGTATAATCCAAAGATATGTTTCAAAGTCAGCCAGGAGAATGTAAAAGCCACTTGGATTTATTGTAATAGTGGTAAAAAAAAAAACCAACCAAATGTGATGATCAGAGCAGCTTCTTGTTTTCTTTCTCTCTCTGTACATCTTTTTCCAACCAAATTATTGGTGGTGTTGAATCTGGTTATTAAATAATCGTAGAGGGTGAGCAGCTGAAGCCTGTTACATGGGGATGCCAGTTGTATTTGGTTATTGTATCGTATATTTTATATGACATTAATGTCAGCAAATGTGTGTCTTTTCTGAGACGTATATCCTGACAGAAACTGCAAAGTATGACTGCTCCTTTAAATAAATGTGTGAAATGCTTTGCATATTATGTCTTAATAAAGAAAGAGTTACTGCATGTTTTCCCTTCTCTGAGATTATTTGTTTATTCATTAATGTAAATTTTTTTTTAAACCATTATAATTCCAGTTTGGTGACCTGCATAAAGAGAGTGAGGATTATGCGATGGGGCTGTTTATATGCACCATATTATTCTGTTTATTGTTATGACAGGTAGACAGCATTTTCTGTTCTGTTTTCTAGTATTCTGAGTGGGCTTTTACACAAATTCAGAAATGTCCCATTAATGCATGTGGGATCAACTCTTATTCCAGTTTTCTTTGTACATGTACACAGCACATCCAGAAAACTAATCGAGTTTATACTGCATGTTGATCCACATTCCCTGTTTTCAAACAGTCTGATTAAAGATGAAGAGCCTCTGGTATAAAAGGATGCCCTTAAGAATTTTTCTGAGTGGAGGGAGAAACACATTTCTTGTTAAACAGGATACAAACAGGTTTGTGGATGTAAAAAACCTGATCTTTTCCAGAAGGTGCTTAGAGGAACAAAACAGGGAGGCACTGATCAAACAGTGGATTACAATATTAAATAGTACTACAAGGTGTCCCATAAGTCTCCATACATAGGAGACATAATACATATGGTTCTAACATGTATTTCTTTATATTCTTTATAGTTCTTCAGCAGTGGAGGACACTCATTGAAATGTGTTCCTGATAAAATGGCAGTAATATAGAGCATATATAAATAAAAACGGTTCCTGTCAAGAAACGTTTATTTTTCCTATGTATGGAGACTTATGGGACACCCTGTATTTTCAAGACCAGGAACATTCATTTGCATAGTTAAGGCAAATGTATTTACTAGCACCATTCATACACAAGGCAATTCAAAGTGCTTTACAAAAGCAGAAAATTACATTAAAATCATACAGAATAAAACATTAAATAAGAGGAGAGTGCAGGAAAGATAAAAAAAAATAAAATAAAAAAAAGGACCTAAAACCAGGAATAAGAGCCAGTTAAAACCACAGCTAAAAACAGTCTGAACTAAAGCCATGGAAGCAGGTTATCAGGGTTTTGGCCTTTTCCAGACTAGGGGCTAAAGTCAGAACCTGTGCATGTAAACATAGCCACTGATACTCGTCAGACTTGGGTTAAATGACTGTTGCGCCCCTCAGCGTCCGCCAAAGCGCAGGTAAGTCACAGGTGAGTTTGGTGACGTCACACAGGAAGTGGACAGTGGGGTTGTTCGCAGCGGTGCCTCGGGCTGTGCAGAGTAGCTCGATAAATACGGACAATACTCCATTTAAAGACAACAGAACAGACCCCCGGTAGAGATGTGCACTTTTGGTGAGTACAGATTCTATTGTATTGAAAATAAATACGCACATGGTGCGCTTGAGTTTGCGCCGGACACTGTTTTTCATTCCACGGGTGAAAGTGACCACAGGCCTGTAGGGTGGATAATACGGTTTCATTTTCATCCTTTAATACTGATCTACCTGTTACATTGATATTAACAGTCATTGTGGGGTTTTAGGGGTCTACAGAACAAGAGACCAGTGGCTTTCCCTTTGTAAAAGTGGTGCTGTGTGTGTTTACTGCCTCCTCCCATCTCTGACTCACAGGTGCACACAAGAGGAGGGACCCTTTGTGTGGAAATGTGGATGTTTAGGTTTGGAAAGATCCCGCAGAATTGTTGCAGAAGTTTTAACTTCATCCAAGATTGATGATTCAGTGGGTTTATTATATGCACTGCGAGGAAACATGTTCCCTGTACAATGAAATTCTTGCTTTGCTGCCCACATAATGCCAAATATTTTATAAAAAGATAAAAAATAAAATAAAATAAAATAAAAAAAAGATGGATAAATAGTGCAAATATACACTATACAAATGTAAATGGTGCAATTCTGTCTGTGCAACAGAAAATCTTAACAGCTACAGGGTGGGGAGGCAGGGATTGAAAGACAGTGTATGACCAATTAGTTTATTGAAAGTCATGAGAATTTATTTGCCACAAGAAAATTGACATAATAGAAAATGTTTTTATTCTATGTGTCCTCCTTCTTTCTCAATAACTGCCTTCACACACTTCCTGAAACTTGCGCAAGTGTTCCTCAAATATTCGGGTGACAACTTCTCCCCTTCTTCTTTAATAGTATCTTCCAGACTTTTTCGTAATAGTTTTGCTCATAGTCATTCTCTTCTTTACATTATAAACAGTCTTTATGGACACTCCAACTATTTTTGAAATCTCCTTTGGTGTGACGAGTGCATTCAGCAAATCACACACTTTTTGACGTTTGCTTTCCTGATTACTCATATGGGCAAAAGTTTCTGAAAAGGTATGGATAATAGTGTTAGGTATGATTATGACATCAATATATGTTTGGTTTCAAAACAACTGATGTAGTGCCCGCTGAGAAAAAACAACTAAATGTTCATTGTAAATTTTGCTTCCCCACCCTGTAAGTACAGTTACATGAGGTGTGATTAAAAGTTACAATTGGAAATACCCACTGTACATATGTTTGCCATGTGAAGAATAATTCTTATTAATAATAATAACAAGAAGTATACAGTCTGCACATATACATAAGAATGTATGAATGCACGGTTGTTTACATATAGTGTACAGTACAATACTCACAAGATGCAAAACAGATGTAAATTGCAGATGAATGGCTGCAAGGAATCATAAAATCCACACATCTGTTCTGTTCTATTTCTCTCATCCAGATAAGGACAAAGCACCCAGGAGGCTAATGAAAAAGGGGTTAACTCTCATCCTGGTCGGCCATATTAACTTCATTCTCGGAGCTATCGTCCATGGAAACGTCCTCCGCCACATTTCCAAACCCAACCAACGTGTCACCACAGAATACACCGTTGCAAATATAATCTCTGTCACGTCTGGACTGTTGGTGAGTCACTGTGTTCATAGAAAAATCTACATCACACCTAGAGGTTGAAGGGATGGAATAAATGAAGTGATGTGCATCAGAGTAATAACATAAACTTACTTCCATTTTTTGAAAGCCTTGGCCAAATGCTCAACCTAATACTGTTGAGTTTGTTTCTCAAATATCAAGACTGAACTTGTCTTTTTAAAGGGAACTGGTTTTTCCTACTAGTCACTATCGCTCCAGGGTAGGCTCATTACATTCACATATTGGATAAAAAGCCAAATGTTGATGATGAAATAGTGCTAATGTTTAAAATGTACTTCACACCTTTCACTTAATACGTCATATTACAGGGTAAACATGTAATATGAACAGAACAAATAGGCAAAATATATTGTATTACTTTTCATGAGTGAATTGTCACTCACTTTGCCAAGAGTCTGTTTTTTTTTTTTTTTCTTTTCACGTATGCTCTTGTTCACTTGGCATCTAAACAGAAAAAAGCACTCGCACATCCTTGGGGCAGGATTACTATTTGCGGCTCATTATTTAATAAGCCTTAGTCTATGCCAAGGCAACATTGAAATGAAACAATCATCATGTCATTTCAATCTTACAGAGCATTGCCGCAGGGATTATTGCTATTGTGGTGTCAAGGAACCTTCATGTGTCTAAACTGGTGAGATCTTTAATTTATTTGTGAAGTGACTGCTTCATTCACTTACTCTTTATCTGCCTAGTATTTAGCTCCTCTTGTTGTTCCTTCTGTTTCTATGACATCTCCAGCAAATAGGACTTCTAATAGCGTCCTTCCTGAACGCCTTGCTCTCAGCGGCGTGCTGCACCGGGCTGCTCTTGGCCATTAGTATCACCATTGCACACAATGGTCAGGGTTTGATGCTGGGGTGCAATGACACGGAGGTGCCAATCAATGCTCGGTCCCCTGTCAGCGCCCAGTGCCCATTCGATACAACACGGATCTATGTAAGTCTAAGTACCCTCGGATTGATTTCCAGTTGCAACTTTAATACCTGTGTGTCTGAAAAATACCTTTCCCACTCCACTCTTTTCCACCTCTCTTTTTCCCAGTATATCTTTTTTTAAATCTTGATTAGGAATTGAACTATATTTGTTTTCAGGGCTGATACAGATACAGATTAGTGGTAATCAAGGATGCTGATAAAATGTATTTGGAAGCGATATATATTTGAGGGGGAAAAAAAAAAATCTACTGGGTGTCCCATAAGTCTCCATACATAGGAAAAATAAATGTTTCTTGACATAAACCATTTTTATTTATATAATATACTCTATATGACTGCCATTTTGTCGGGAACAAATTGATCCAAAACACTTCCTGTTTTTTTGAACTTGACAATAAGTTTTGCCACAGTGTCGTGTGTGATACTCGTCCCATGTTTTCTGTTAAATGCACTTGCAACCATACGACTGCTTGCTGAACCGGCCATCAGGATGATTTCAATTTGTTGCTCTTTATTCAAATGCATTCTTTGGGTTATCTGAAATATAAAGAAATACATGTTAGAACCATATATGTATGGAATGTATTATGTCTCCTATGTATGGAGACTTATGGGACACCCTGTAGAACAACTCTATAGCAAAACTGTTATAGATTCTCAAATCAAATAACAGTATTTATAGTCAGATTTCCCATTGAAAATGAAAGGATTGTAATTTAGTGCTCAGTCAGATACTACTGTGGGTAAGACATTGCTTAGGGTAACACAAAGAACCAAAGTAGCACATTTTCTAATTAATTCAAGCTAATATTGGATTAAAAAACACAGATGCAGATCATGTAAATGCAGGATTTAGAAATTGACCATCCCTATTTTTGCTGATTCAAGCTACAACTTTGACAAGATATTCTATAAAAAGCATCACTGGTTGATCTGTTAAGTGTCACTATAAAGCGCTGGACATTTCCCATTATCTGTGGATCAGGACACCACTCTGGCGCTGTGGATCCCCTGTGCTGTGCTGTCAGCGACTGAGGTAGGCCTGTCTGTCTGGTGCTTCGTCGTCGGATTGGCTCTCAGAGGGCTTGCACCCTGTGGGAACATCTATATCAAAGAGCAGGTGTGTGTCTATTTGTGGTGTGGGGGATATGCTTGAAGTGTGTGGGTGTGGTTTGTGACGCTGAATCTGCAGTGAGTGTGACTCAGATCTGCATGTATACTTCTTGTTGCTCTTGAGTATACTCTACTCATCCGCACAACCCTCTGTCCCTACGAGTGAAACTAACAAATAGTCTGTAATGTAAACCCATCTTCTAATTCCTCATCCTTTGGTTTTTCTCTTGCAGCTGGAGGGAGAGGCTGAGTGCACTCCTCACAGCCAGCGCTTGATGGAGCAGAGTATGAACCTTGATGCCTGAACAAAAAGCAGGAATGGACACTTAACATGTACAGCTACAGTAAAACCTAAAAAACCATGACTACACCTGTATTCAGACTTATGCGTGAGTTTTCATCCAGTCAGCAAACTCTCTGTTAATGAAATGCAGTGATAAAGGAATGGGGTTTTCTATAAACTTGTTTTTATTTTGCAGTACCATACAGTATATCTACACCTCACCTCTCATAAATAGATGGATCACAGAATGGATCTCAGTATTTGTAAGGGCACTGAAGCTGGGTTAGTCTTCTTGTGTTAAAACAAAGCTTTTCAAAATGAAGGAAATTCATTTTAGTTGAATTAAAGTATTTTTTAGCTAATGTTTCATTTTATCTCAACGCACTATATTTTATTGTATTGAAATGTTTTTACAGGATTTAACTGTTTATCCAGTCTAAACCACTCCATTGCATCTGAGATTTCATAATGCCTTAATATTTGCCAACATTCAACTGTAATGCCTAAAATAATCCTTTTATTATATTGCCAATTCATGTTTTATATGTATATTTTTTAACTAAATTGGACTTGCTAAATTTCACCTTTTGAAAATGGTTTGTATCATTAGATAAATGCAATTATGACTGCAATTATGTTTTTTTTTATACTAAATATACGTTACACATATAAAGTGATGAAACAAAATGCAAATGGAGTGTGTACGATTCAGAATGCTAAAATACGTTAAAACAGTACATTTCTGAATGTCCTGTATGAGAACTCTATTTGTGCCTGGATGAGTGTGGATGGATGTCAAGTGGGGTTATGTCAAGAGGTTAAACCAGTAATGTGGGCCAGCACATTCAGCGACTACCCCCCCCACTCCCAACCCCCCACAGCTCAGTGACAGTGAAAATCAGATCAGCAATGAAACGGTTAATCTAGTGTGGTGCTCAATCGTGTGGAAGGCGATCACAGCACGCAATGCTAATCCTTGAGCTGTAAGACATAAATATTGACATAGTGTTGACTGATACAATCATAACATGTCTGTGAGGCTATTTCAGCCGCTACGATGCTGACGGCCACTGATATGAACTAAGATGAAGAAAAGGTTGTCAATCTGTTCCTGCCAGTCTTGTTGCAATAGGAAAACAATTGGTGTTTATGCTATGCAATGCTTGCAAAGTCACAATAAATAAATCATATTTACCGTTGTCCAGAGTTGCATTAATTTGGGGCTAAGATCTTGTATTGAGGACGGTGAGTCAGGCCGATGCGTAAAATCTACAGCACATCCAGAAGAATCTCAATGGGTGCATATACATGGGCTATACCAGGATGGACATAGTTTTATCTAATAGAAATATAAATCTTGCATTAGACAGTGCAGCTCAGAGACTAATTCTTTCAGAGTAATGCCCATTCTCTCACTTATTCATCACATTTCAAATTTGACCCAACACTGTATCTTGAAATATAGACAACTAAAGTCTTAATTTTTCCTTTATTAGTGGCCCAAATTAAGTTTAGCTACTTTTATTCTGGAGCAGTTTACTCCCAGAGCCAATGTAGTGTGCCAGAAGGGACCATAACAACACATAAGTAATAAATTGTGGTATTTTTGTCTACCTTTAAGCAACAATGTACAGAGAGGGAGCCAACTATAATTAAAGATTTGTGTTTTCTTAGATGTAGATGGAATGGCATAATGTGTTAGTCAAATAAAGTAGCTTTATATATAACCAAGACTCATAATAGTATGAATATAATTAGGAATCCTGGCCTGTGGATAATTACTCTGCATTTTTATCCAAATGCACATTTACAAATATACATGTTGTTGAGATGAGGAGATACATAAAAAATAAGATGAAGTTAAAAAGGAAATAATTTCATTGTAGAAATCTGGAGGGGGTGGAGTGGGGATGGTTGTGGGGTAACACTTTGGAATGAGGATGATTACATAACAATCCCATTTTTAACTCTTTCCCCGCCAGAGCATTTTCCAGTGAGTTGGTAGCCAGCGCCAGCCGTTTTGGTCATTTTCACTAATCTTTGGAGGCTCACTGAAAATGTTGTGTTAGGAGTATGTGAACACTGAATACATCAAAAGAAAGAACAGAACTTCAACTTTTAAACACAAAAAACTATTTTATTCTATCTTTATTCGTTCGTGAGATATAAACATTTGAATATTGGTCATTTTCAGGAAAAAACTGAATTTTGAGCAAAAAGCTGAGAAAATTGCATGTTTTTCAAAGATATTGATTTTCAAGAGAAAACTGATTTCCTATTTACATTTTTGACTCTTTCTTATTCACCAACAGTAACACTATCTTCAAAATCACAAAATAAAATAATAATAACAGCAATAATAGTAACAAACAGCTCTAAGATATCCCATCATTCCACAAAATGTTAGGGGAATCCACACCAAACTTTAGACCGAACATCTTGTAAAGCACCAGGTTCCTTCTAAACTTTGCACATTTACATACATCAGTTATAAGTCTAACACATAGTAGTTTAGCTTTTGGATATAAACACCTCAATATTCCTCATTTTCAAGAAAAAAAGAAACAAATGCACTAAATACTGTAGATTTCTGGCCTTTGGCTGCACCAGGTCCTCCTGTTGGACCAGCTGCTGTGTTTGATCTGTAAATAATTCTATGGACATCTAGTTATTTATCTCTGTATGAATATATGTATTTATTTATTTCATACAAAAGCCAAATCCAAAAGTGTCTTCCATGTGTCCTGCTGACATTCTACAGCTGAATATGTTCTGTGTCCTCAGTCTGAATCTGAACTCACTCTAACAGATGCAGACTAGCTTTCCTTTGTCTTGTCCCATGTCTGTGTGTCTGTCTTCTCCTTGAATGTCCTCTACAAATGTCTCTTTTCTCTTCCTCCTGTCTGTCATTTTCTCCGTGTCGCTCTGTGCCCCCGCCCCCCCCACCCGCACCTCCGTGTCGGACCTGAGCCGCTCCTTGTTTCCCGTGTCCGTCTCCCTGACCTTCTATTTCTCCGTTCCTGTCTCTAAATGGTTCTTCTGTAGCTCCATCATATATTGAATTGTCAGACTCTGTCTCCATAATCATCTTTAAGGCTTTTGAAACTGCGCGCGGTTCCTGCAGTCTTCATTTCCTCATTCAGTGACTGCCGCTGGATGCGTTGCCATGGGATACGGAGACTCCAGTGCAAAAACGTTAAACCCGGCCCGTCATTTTTCCGAAAAAGCTGCTTAATTGTTTGTTTTTGGACTAAGGAAAGTAATTCACATGATCCACAACACCTCCAACTACAGTATAACAGTGAAAACACGGATTGACGGAAAATCTCGTCATTGGCGGGGAAGCGTTGGGAAGCAATTGACGGAATATCTCGTCAATGGCGGGGAAAGAGTTAAGACTCAAAAGTAATTATTTGTGCAATGACAACATCCCAATATATAGCACTGGTCTGCAAGTAAAATGCCTCCAGAACAAAAGTAGTGAAACTTCACCAAATTGGAGTCATTAAAGTCAGAATGCTGGTGGGCTGTAGTGTCCAAGATATAGTCTACGGTCAATGCAGAAATAATGACAGAATGAATGTTACTCAAAGGGAGTATTTGTTACAGAGCTACCAGATTTATTTCAAAACAAGGTCTGCACATTATGATACATTCACTTTACAGGTTCTTTTGAGTGGAAGATTTATAAATCTATTGTATAAATGTACATAAACCAATATATATGTGCAATAAGACTTGAAAACATCAACTAACCATCACTTTTATCATGTATTTTCCAATTCATGTCATTAAAGTATGTAAGATTTAGTACATTTAATCTCTTAGGCCGACAGACTGGGGTACTTTAAGCATTATCACCCCAAAAGCAAAGAGAGGAAACCTGGTATAACACCAATAACATTTATCTGAACTGTCATTTTGTTTTTCAGAAATAATAGGTGTGATCCATTTTCTTTGTATTCTATGTCTCTGTTTTTAACTATGTGAGCTTTTTGGTTATGATAGTACAGTAGTCCAAAGACTCCTATACTGTGAAAACATTGGCTAACCAGTTTTCCCAATTCATCTTATTAAGGATTTAGCACATTTAATTTATGAGGCAAATCATTTCTGAAAAAAAAAAAAAAAAAAAGTAGACCAGTGGGCGACAGTGTAAAGAGATGGCATATATTTTCTTTGTAATAAAGTAATGTCCGATTATGTATGCTTTTAAGTATAAATAATTAATTGAATTATGATTAAAATTAAACTTATCAAACCCCTGTGTGTGTGTGTGTGTGTGTGTGTGTGTGTGTGTGTGTGTGTGTGTGTGTGTGTGTGTGTGTGTGTGTGCAGCCTACATACATACATACAAACACACATAAACACACACATACAGGGGTTGGACAAAATAATGGAAACACCTTAAAAAATCAACAAAATATAATTTAATATGGTGTAGGTCCGCCTTTTGCGGCAGTTACAGCCTCAGTTCTCCGAGGTATTGATTCATACAACTTGTGAATTGTTTCCAAAGGAATTTTAAGCCATTCTTCAGTTAGAATACCCTCCAACTCTTTTAGAGACAATGGCGGTGGAAATCGACGTCTTACTTGAATCTCTAAAACTGACCATAAATGCTTAATAATGTTGAGGTCTGGGGACTGTGCCGGCCATACGAGATGCTCAACTTCATTAGAATGTTCCTCATGCCATTCTTTAACAATTCTAGCTGTATGGATTGGGGCATTATCATCTTGAGGTGAGGGTGTTTCCATTATTTTGTCCAACCCCTGTACATACATACATATATAGGCCTGCATACATACATACACACACATACATACATATAAACACACATACATTCATACATAGGCCTACATACACACACACACACACATGCACATACATGTACACACATATAATACATACATAGGCCTACATACACACATGCACACACATACATACACACACGCACACACATACATACACACATAGGCATACATACATACATACACACACACATGCATACATACATACACACACACATGCATACATACATATAAACACACACATACACACATACTTACATACATACATAGGCCTACATACATACATACATACATACATACATACACATAAATACATACATACATACACACACACACATAAACACATACATACATACACACACACATATAAACACATACACACACACACACACACACACACACACACACATACATACATACATACATACATACATACATACATACATACATACATACATACACGCACATATAAACACATACATACATACATACATACACACACATGTTCTCAACAAGGCGCCGGCGTGGTGATTGCTCTGCGCGTTCACGCCGAATCCGCGTTCCCGTCATGTCGGCTGCACGCTGCAGGCAACCAGCTGCAAACAGTGGAACAACGAAGTACTGCAGAGAACCGAGCCAGAGCCGCTTTATCCCTCACACAAGGTAAATCCGCCGTGAATGGAACACTAGACAGAAACTCAGTGTCCGCGTATAGTTCGTAGTTGAGAGCAGAACGGAGCTGCAGAGGCTGCGGTGTGTTACAGGAGTCATGGGTTAGTGTTTGTATGTTCGGCTGGAGACACTGCGGTGACAAACGGCTCTGAAGACTGATGGGCTCCTTCATTGGTCCCGGTGTCATCGTGTGCGGCTGTTTCAGTTCTGCGGAGATGCTTAATGAACCCGACCTTTACATTTGCGCTTCTTAAACGTTCTCAGGTGAGCAGAGGTAAACTGACGTTAATTGCGGTCAATGTACGTCAACGTTTACGTACGTCTTTAACGCGTCTTATTAATAAATTAACGTTAGCTAGCTATTAGTACTGTTACTTCATAAAACAGCATTTAAGCTAACAATATCGCGATAACTAACGGGTGTACTTGAGATACTCAGCACCTTTTATTCACGTGTATTTATTTGGGAGTATATGTTTTATATTTTATAAGCTTATATCTAAACTTTACCGTCCAGTTTATGCAAAAGGTGCCGTGTCGTGGAGTGTGAAACATCGCAGGGGAACGTTAGTGTTACCCGGCCAACCTCACACAAACACGAGTGGGGGAGTGTCTGAAGATCCGCAGGTGTAATGTTCACATTAACGCCTTCAGACCTGCACTATTTGTCGTGGTTTGCTTTGAACATGTTGTGAGTAGTCTGCAATACGAACTGTGCGTGACCCCGCTCACATAAGGATCCCAACTGTTTCATCTGCTTTGCGTTGCATTTGTTTTTTGTAAAAGTGCACGACCTGTGATAGTTAATTGAAAAAAACAAACAAAAAAACCCTGCTAACCATTCATTAAACTGGGGTAGGTTTATCTGATGTAATTCTGACTGCTAGAAAGACAAGGGTGTGGCTGATCAGAGACAGCAGCAGATGAATTACAACTTTACCCTGCGCAAGCCCTCTGTGCCTGTTTGACCATTAGGCCTCTGTGTTTTTAAACCTGCAGGACCTGTTCCATGGATCCACTCCACTTTGGGACTGCTGTGAGACAGGATTTTACTGATATGTGATTTTAAGGCAGACTCTTCCATGGAAACTGATGATTATTTGTAACATTGTTGGACATAGAGGGGAAAAAAAAAACAAGGTGAGTGGAATAAAGAGGCATGCAGTGACCCTCCAGGAGACAGCTGATGGTGGAGCGCTGCATGTGAAGATGGAAAAAAAAAAATCTGTCTTTCACCAGGGCAGTGTTGGGAAGTGGTGTCAAACTGGAGAATAGAAAATGGCTGCTAAATCGCAGAGCGTCGCCTTTTAGGATTCATAAGGACTGTCTCATGGATTTTTGTTTACCGCATGTGGATTTCTCAATTTTTTTAACCCCACATTTGATAGTCATATGAACTCAGTCCCTTTCCCATGTTAATTCATAAAACTGGTTCCTACAAGACTTTGAGGTGGCCTTCTGGGTGATGTTAGAATCATCACCCTGAGCCACGCCGAAGAAATGTCTGACACAAAAATGCAAGCACCTGTTGGACAAGGATGTAAAACTACAAACCATTACTGTTCATTTTCCCTCATCAGCCCATTCCTCCTGCTCCTCTTTGTGCTTTCACCTACTTTATGTATTCATATGGAGTACATAGAGAGTCACAGTGAGTTTAGCTGTGAGCCCATCAGACTGAGAATGTGCCAGGACCTGCCTTACAACACCACCTTTATGCCCAACCTCCTGAACCACTATGACCAACAAACAGCAGCACTTGCTATGGAGGTAGGTGGTTTGTGTCGCTTTACCGTTGTCATGTGTATGTTGAATTTTTTTTTTTCATAAAGCACTGAGTATTGAGGTTGATGTTAAATATTTCACTGGTAAAGCCATTGAAAAAAACTCAGTTCTTTGTCTTGGCGACAGTGCAGAAATGGTAAACAATTACTGAGCAACAGCCTGTAGTTTCACATTGCAGTGTGTAATGCACCTGCTATAGACAAAAGCACCTCAAGGGTTTCCATTCAGTCACAAAAATCCCTCAACAGATGTCACAATACTATGCCATGTTCTTGTCTAAACTAAGCATCCTTGGACAAATTAATACCTTTGTCCACCCATTTAAGCTTTTGTTGTGTCGTAAGCTCAAAAATGGTGTCGGTTTTTGCTCCATCCTCATGCATAACACCATAAGGTGACGAGCAGCAACATTTACACACTCAACCCATATCCACTAACCTCACAGACATGCTTTGCACATGAAGTTTAGTGTGAGTTCACTCTCAGGAAATTCACACAACATTGTATTAAAAGCTGAATCTATAGGTGTTGATGTACATTGTACAATTGGAACCATTTTTCTCTAAGCCACACAGTGAGTAAATTGGGCTTCACATAGGCCTAAAATATCAAAGAGTTAACAAGAACAGTGAAACAGTTGAGGAAAGGTGATAGCTGATCTACCCTCATCATGTTACAGCTCCATCTTCTCACTCAGGTTACTGTTCTATGTAGGCGTAGATGAATGTGTATGTAGTCACTTGAGCACTCATGACCTTTCTTGAACGTGAACAGTAGTTGACAAAAAGCAGATTTTTCTGACCGCTGCCTGCAGGGGAAATGGGGGGGGGGGGGGCATAGCAGTGAGCTGCTTAAGTAATTATTATTGAAAACCACGTTTTAGTGTGAGGACATTGGTTTAAGCAGCACAAAAAGAGAAACACTACTGTTACACACTATCCATCTGTATCATGTTACCTCCCTTTTCGTAGTCCTTTGTTACACCCTTAGAGGGAGAACGAGTGCAGAGGAAGGTGTTGCTCAATAGCTAGATTGTAATTACCTCTTTACAGCAAGTATTTGTCAAAACCAACGGCAATATACTGTTCTGTATTTGGGATCTAGGAGCAACTGGGTGTGGTAGTAGTACGGTAGGACTACATTTCTTAGTATAAGAGAAGACTATGTTTTACATGTAAGCAATAAACACAAAAAGAATTCCTGTAAGTAACCCCAGTCTGTTTAAAAAGGACCTGTCTGGTGCATTGATATTCACATTTCCATTTCTTGGGGCTGAGTTTCCTTGTGTACGTCTTCAGCCATGTAAATATCAGTAGGTCTCTCTGCACTTGCTGATGGATGTAGTTTTGCCCATGTTTTGGCTACCATGCAACTGGAGTTTATAGCTTGAGGAACATGGAAGGATAACAAATACAGTGAGTTGAATTAACTCTGCCTCCAGCTGTTCATAGTTGGCATATTAAATTACCACTTTTGAAACCCAGATGAATTTGGTCAAGGCCAATGCTGTCTGTGCATTTTACATGTTTAATTTGAGGAGATTTTTATTTTTAGTTAATATTTTCCACATTTTAAAACCCAATGGATGTCAGTCAAAAGATTGATCCAAAATTCACTGTGCTGCTTTCTGAATATTTCATCACAGGAAAGCAGTTGTGACATTTTATCATGTCAGAATTTGCAAAGCAGACACACTGCAGTCAGTCACGTCGTGTTTTCTTCCAGAAAAAATGAGGATTTAAGAAAAGCAGCTCTATTTTGGATCGACAGCCATGCATTTGGAATTTGCTCAGTGTGTTTAAAGTGGATACTAACACTCCTTGTGTCATAAGATTCACTCAGCACATTAAGGACCATGCAAATGCTCAAATCAAGTCAATTCCCCAGTGTCGTGTCAAAACACGCAGTGTCAGAGATTGTAAGAAGCGTCTGTTGTTGAACTTGATTTAACCCAGCTGAAGAAGGAGCCTTGTAACTGACACCCTCAGTCCCTCCAGTCATAAGGAGGCAGCTTTCTGATGGTGGAGAGTAGCAACATGAGCCTTGGTAGTTTCCCCTCTCTGGTCTGCCGTGACCAGACATGGTAGCCCTGGTGGGAACACTGGAGGAGATTTGATAATTTATCTCATGGGACACTGGTTAGATTTTGCTAACTAATTAGTGTGTTCACCTACATGTGTATACATGCACGTGTGAATGGGTTTGCATTAAGATGAATATATATTATTGCTTTAAATATTATTACAGAGAGGTCTGTGATTATACAGTTTTTCACACATTAACTGAGTGGAAAGTCTCTTTACTGAGAAGACTGAATTAGCCTCTGTAAGCAGGACTTCAGCTCCAGAGCAGTAGCTCAGTCAGACAAACATCAGGACAGCCTTCCAACAGTATGAACCTTATGAGACAGCGACGCTGCTCTCAGAACTATTGAGTCATGGAACTCATCAGAGCTTGATTTTTTGCTTATAATCATATTTTTTATGCCAATGAAGATTAGAGAAAACCAAGTGAAACATCAGAAGGTCAGTCTAATGTAAAATACAGAAATAATTTATCTAATGACAGTTTGTGTTCACATTTGACAAAAACTTCCATCCGTGTGAATGAGTGTTGGGAATTTTTCTTCTTGTGAAAAACTGTTAAATAAACAACTGATGGCCGATGAGCGTGAAGTATTTCAGAGGCCTTAATGAAACTGGAGCCATTGTCAGCAGCTGTTGTAGTCACTTTTTGGGTCAGATCACATGATTAATGTGTTCTGACTCAGTGGAAAAGCTTTCGTGTCTTGGCTTTCTTGCAGAGTAGGTAGATGATTGTGAATTGTCATGTTCTCATTATTTTGAAGTCCTATACAGAGGCGTATTCAAGCCTGATTTCAAAACATCAGTAAAAGCGTCTTGAAACAATAAGGAGTTTGTTGGATTTGATTGACATTGGAATACGATTACCTTTTCTCTCTATTCCTTTTAGATGTCAAGCTAAGCTAGAAATGGATTATCCCAGAGTGTGTGCGTGATTAACATACTAGGCCACATTTATTCAGTGTGTGAGTGACAGGCTCATGGTACAGAACAGTATTTTTCATGTGTGTAATCGATGAGCCTGGCCATGAGCTTACTGTACTCTAGTACTTCCTGTGTGTGTGACTGACAGGAAAGGTTCAACGGTGCCAGCTGTCACCTCTCACCAGCGCTAACTAGCTGCTAATCTCTTCCTCAGTTCCACAATGAAGACATTGATTCCCACAGACTAACTGCCACCCCATCTGCCACAATAGTCAATTAAAACTGAGTGAAGTGGGCGAGGAAGGCTGAAACAAAAGCAGGAAAGGGGGAAAAGTAAGGGAAAGGCATTTAGACCATAATTGTTTATTGAAATAAAGTTATTGGGAATATGTTTTCCGTGCATTTGTGTATATGCACGTCAGCCTTCATGTCACTTGTATGATTGTAATGTCTGACGGTCTTTTAGGAATACACCCTGTGCTGTCCATCTGTCACAGCATGTTATGTTTCCCAGAGGATGTGCTGTGGGTCATGACATTACTTGAGGACCATGCATGTTAGACACAGATCTAGACATATGACATCAGTGAAATCATGTGCCCTCTCTAAAACACAGGAATCAACCATATCTTCTCCATATATTTCCAAAAACAAATATATTATTGTAAATAATGAGTATTATTCATATCTGTAGTTTAAATTGCAGTAATACACATGACAATAGCCTGAATTTCAACCACTGTATGCCCATTTTAATACAATAACTCAAAAATGAATGGTGAAATGTGGAAAGAATTTTGACAGTTCAGTGTGATTTATTGGCATTACTGTTAATACTGTCAAAATGTCAGATTGTATTTTAAAAAAGACCGCTCTTTAAGTAAAATAAAAAAAAAAAGTGTATATGTTTTATGGACGTAATATGTATTCTCTATCTGTAAATGTCCTTATGGGCAAAACTTATGAGGGAGATTGGCTCATTATTCTAATTATTTTGCTTTCCTGAGTCTTCTATGTAAATAAATATTCAAGACAGAATTGCCATTCCTAAAGGCTCTGAAATCTATCTGTCTTGTTTGCCAGGGAGTTCCCCTAGATGCTGTCTTTTTATACAGGGGTTTTATTTACCTTGGATTTCAGATGACATAGAAGACCAATGCCAAAATCTTTTTTTTTTTTTTTTTTTTTTTTCACTGAATCAAAATTACATATTGTTAGCCTCACAGTATAATTGCATTAGTGATATTTTTTTTTAGGTCATATTAAGTGATGCTTAATGAAGCAGCAGTGTTGGGAGAGTAAAATTACACAAATATCACAATTTGGTCATATATATGACTTAGGCAATTATGCTATGAGGCTAACAATTTGTTTCCCTCAATGAAAATCAACAAAATAGTCTCTTTACACCTTTGAGGTCTTGTTGATGCATTCTTACCATCTGCCAAAGCAAATCATCTCAGACATTGTGTGCAGTCTGTGTTACTGACGCACAGAATGATAGACGTGTAAAATGTAATACAAAGTGTTTCTGTGGTTGGTAAGAAAATTATTTCCAGCTTCAGCTGAATGTGGCGAATTCACATTTTTTATGCAGTCCCAAGTTTCTGAGGTTTAAGAAATTATATAGTAGAATGCTCCATAGGAAGTAAAGTAGTAGATTTTTAAACCAAGCAGCCATTCAGAGATTAGGGGGAGAACAATCCGGCTGGTGGAGGAATTTGATGAATATGTTTTCATGCACAATTGTGACCAGATTACTGTAAAACCATGTTGAACACCCTGAACAGTTAGTCTGTTTTTCCCCAGCTGACTCCCACATTTTAAGTGCAACTCAGTTGCTGGTGATATAAGATGTTGCAGCCAGAATAGGATTTTTTTCCCCTCCCTTTTATTTAAACCTACGCAGCATTCAGAATAATGGTGCAGTAAGACTGAGGGTTTTTAACTTTTTTTTTTTACATGAAGTATTCTTGAAGTCTTTTACCAGCCAAAATGGCATTAAATACTGAATTTGTTCCTTCCACTGACCTGATCAGCATTTATAAGCTGCACATTATTCTGAGAGTTACTAAAAGAAGAGGAAGGAATAGGAGCAAAGTGTTAAAAGACGAAATTGTTTCGGGTATTAGACCAGAAAGAGAATTCAGAAACTAAATGGAAGCAAATACTGACAGATTGACAGTCTGTGTAAAGTCTTTAGACACTACTGTCTCCGGTGTTTGTGTTTGTCTTAGCATGGGGTCCTGTCCCTCAAAATGAGACTGCTCTGTTTAAGAAGGGCCACCCTGAGGCCACCAGGTCCCCTCAACAGAGAGAATGTGTGCGTGCCAAACCTAGAGAGTTTGAGGCTTGTTGTGCTCAAGTATGGTTTCTCTTTGTGTCCGTGTGAATGCGTAGAAGCAAAGTGGGTTTTTTGTAGAGGTGTGTTTTTGTGCGTGTGTGTTCAGTGCATCTGAAGGGGCTGATTACCCTTTTCACTCAGGCAGAGACAGGCAGGTCCTCATTCACTTTAAAAGTTCCTGTTGATTATCCTGCTTATTCTGTCAGAGTCTATTGAAGCTGCCAGCCCAAATGAAGCAATCATTTATTTATGCATAGAACAAAGGCACTGCCTGGTGCTGCTTTTTGGCAGACCGTTCCCATCATCAGAGCTACCACTGCTGCTTATCCAGCCTCACAATGCCAAATAATTGAGATTTGAAGGAGATTGGAGAGATTTTTCATTGCTTAAACACTGCTCAATGGCCCACTATAAAAAGGAAAATGCAGAATAGTTGTACACACTGTTTACATTCTACAGCTTGATAAACAAGTCTGTTCAGATAATTATAGTTGAATGCAACATACCTCTAATTAGGGCAATACAGTTAAAAAAAAAAAAAAGTATTAGCCAGAAAACAATTGATTCAAATTATGCACAACATTGGAAAAGAGAGTGAGATTTAATTTTTTTGGCCATATCACCCAGTTTTACCTCGGACTACCCCAACTACATCTTTTAAAAATATATATAGTACACAAACAATCACCCTTTATAATGTTTTTTTTTTAATTCACTCAAAGAATAATCATTGAGTGAAATATTGTTAAAAAGGGAAATATGCTCATAACCAATTCCCTAAGCACACGTTGAAGATGCCATGTTTCATTATTTGTCTAACCAGCCATCCAAAGCCTAATTATATTCCATTTTCAGTTACATAAAATAGATGCAAGATCACATTCAAGTAGGGAGCACTTCAGAATACTGTATTGATATATTTTTTTGTTTTAAAGGTGCAGTGCTATTTAGTTAATGAGCAAGTATTCCATAATTACCTTTCAGCGTATTGTAGCCTAATTCAAGTGGTTGGAGTGGAAACAAACAAACAACGAATTCTACCAATATCTGTGTGCTCTGTTTTCAGGGTTTAGACAAACTAGTCCATGACACAGACTTTGGCTAATCACAGGTGTTTCAATAGGGGTGTAGTAGTATTGGGGGTAGTCGAAGTAGTATTATTAGTAGCATTTGGGCTGGGTGGGGATTTGTTTTATTTCATATAAACACTGAAGTAATGTTTATGGCACTGTTTCTATGAGTGCTGCATACGTTAAGTAAAGTCTGAAGTGTTTTGAAAAATTAAATGGTTCACCTACTCTTTGGTTGGTCACTTTTTTATTGTTATTTTGGTTTGGGTGGAGGGCATGTGTTAATGATGACACCCCAGTGATCCACTGGAACTGATTTGATTATTTTACTTCGAAATGTAAAAGAAAAGCCTAGTTTTCAGGCAGTTGGGGGAGTTAAATGTGTTATTGACAGCTATAATTACTGATGACTCATCAGATACATGACTCCACTGTTCTACTCTGTGTTTTCTCTTTTCGGCAGTGGTATGAAGCTCTTTTGATTTGAATAGAGAGGAGATAGTTGCAGTTCTAAGAATGACACTAATCATATTTTCTGGCAATCAATGAACCTCTTCATTTAAGCAGTAATTTCAGCACAAAGAATAACTTAGTATCTGCTTGATTGACTGATTCATAATGTGTCAGTAGAGCCTCTTAATTGTTTTCACAGGCTTCTATGTCCTTCAGTGTGCTAGATGCCTGGTCTATCCATCTCTCACCTGGTCTACTGTCTGTCCATATTCTCCCTCTTACGTTTGGTGCAGATCCAGCACTGTTGAGCTCTAATGAAACACATAAATATAGGTTATCCATGTCTTATGTTCTTAATCTGAACCCATGACCCAGCCTGGGAACTGTGTGTGTGTACATGTCTGTGTGTATTTCGTATAGAGTGAAAGATATTTAACCCTCACTACTAAGCCCAGCCTCACACTAACATACACACAAACACACATTATAATTGATCCCCTTCTCACGCAAAGCTACTCAACATTAGGCAGTAACATTTTCAGTATACAGCAGGTCAGGACCAGCATCAGCATTAAAAGCTCCACTGCTACTAATTGTACACTCATCTTGCTACATGGAACTTTAAGCTCTGTCAAATAGCATCAATGGAGTGTTTTTTTAAGCAGTTCAGATCAGTATATTGATTTCAGAAAACTAACCAGCTTGTCCAGCTTCCCTTGATTAGAACTGTTACCTTGCAGATAAATTTAATTTGGTTAATGTGTGTCTTTAACCCTCCTTACTGTAGCCCTACTTTTTATGTAATCAAAGGGTATGTTATTAATTAGTGGCAAGTTCCAGTACCACTTATGGCTCACTTTCCTCTCACTTATTCCCCTCACATTCATTGTTGTACTTGCTCCCTCTTCAGAGATTATGCTCGAATAAGTGAAATATACAAAAAGTGTACTTGCAAACAAAACACAACACTGCAAAAGATCCTTGTAAAACAAAGAGAAATGAGTCTGAAAAACAAACATAATGTATTAGTAAAACATATGCAGCTGAGTCTAAGAGAATAAAACATTTTTAAACCTTCCAAATGAAAACAAAAAAGGCTAGGCTATATGCAAGTGAATTATTCAAGTCACGACAGCCATTTTCTACACATGAAGACACATGCTGTCAAATTAGCGTGAAGGCACATGAAGTAGCACATGTTTAAATACAGAGCAAGAGATTAAAATGCATGTCTTGTTCTCTGGATTAGGATCAGTGTAATAAATGCCTGAGATAAGCAGAAATATGCTCAAACTGTATTTACAGCTATGTTGTGCTTGAATCATTAAAAAAAAAGGATGTAGGCATCAGCAGTAGTAGTCAGAACATACAGCTTGTTAGGAAATGGTTAATAAAATTACACAGGTGATGTTTTTGTTTGGATTTGTGCTTTTCCCTCTTTCTATTTCAATTTGCATAAAAATGTGCACTTCATAGTACATTTTCATCTTCAGCTTCATCCATTTTTCAACCATTTGTGCATTTGTTTTTCCATGAAAGCTAGAAATAGTGTATAACAACAGATGGATATGCACAGACGCCTTGGACAGTGTTGGGATGTGCGTGGTTGCTCTTAGATTCAGCTCTATTGTCTTGCAGTCTACGTCTCTATCATTTAATTTGACCTCTCTTCACCCCTCCATTTCTTTTCTTCTCACTTTCACACTCTCTCTGTAGCTCATTGTTCTAGCTTGTTTGGTATACTTTTGGATGGTTTCACCCTTTCCTTCATGTGTGCGTGGGTGTGTGTGATTCTTCCTCCTGTTATCCTCAATAAGGCATGGTCTTGTGAGAGCCCCCACATCACCTGTTGCCATGGTAGTTAAATAGGCAGAGAAAGAAGAGGAGGAATGGAGAGGGACAGGCATCGAGGCAGGGGAGGGGAGGGGAGGGAAATTGGATGATGAGTGCATGGTCTGGACTACACCAAGGAGCGGATGAGCAGGAGGGAAAGGACTGGAAATGCAAAAAATAACTGCATTCATACTGCTATTTGTAGCAGTTTTGTCCTTCCTAAGTGAACTGCTCCCAAGTATTATCAGATGTAGCTAGAAAATTCACTGTAGAAAGTCCAGAAGTCAGAGACAACCTTTACTGGCTGTTTGTTGGTGTAAGGGGAGAGGGTTAAAGTTCAGTCTGACATTGTTCAGAAGGTCTGAGCTGGTAAATACAGATACAAAATCTTGGCAGTGTCAACCCATAATTTTGTCTGGAAACTGCAGACATGATTGAACCAGAGACAGATATAATTGTAAGTAATTCCAAACTGTAAAACACATAGGATTTGATAGGTGCTGTCTTAACTCTGACAATGGTATACTCCCCTTCTACTTCAGATTGGATGAAAAAACTTGTCTTTAGACTGTTTGTCTGACAATTAGAGTGAAAATGGCAGCTCACCATTTCGACTGTTTTCTACCATTATTAGAGGACACATTGGAGGAAAGAATGTGAGCTGCTATAGACCTGAAACAAAGGAAGCAGTTCACAATGTCATCATAACAGTGCTCTACAAGCGAAATGCTTCTAGAATAAAAGTAGTGAAACTTAACCAGATGTTTCATTAATAAACATAAATTAAGTCAGAAGTGCTTGTTGGTTATAGTTTTCAAGATACAGTATCTGATCAATATGTATAATTCTCTGAGTTAAGGAAGGAATAAGTATTACTAAAAAAATTTTTATCTCCAAACTGCACAACATTTACTTTTCACAATCCTTATAGTCTGAGACTTATAAATCTATTGTGTATCATATATCTTGAAAATATGAGCCAACCAGCACTTTTCTTATTTGTTTTCCAATTCATCTTATCAAGATTTTTGTAAGCTTTAATCTCTGAGGCTGATAATTTACAAAAAACAAACTGTAGACCACTGTCGTGAACTGATTTCCTAAGTGAGTCTGCTAAACTTTATAAATGAATTTATTGTTTTATTGTTTATTGTTCATTCTCATGTATACAAGACAATAAAACATAATGATAATAATAACAATAAAAGACATGCCGGGGAAGCCAAAAACCAAAGCGGTTTATCGTGGGCCTTCCCAAAGACTTAAAATAAAAAAAGTATTTGCGGTGTCTAATAATGATATACAATCATAAGCAAACAAAATTAACTAAATGAAGGAAATAAGTCAAAAACAAGTACAACAAAGAAACTATACACATCGTAAGCAGTGCACGTGGAAATAAATAAGAATCGACAAAACTATGAAATTAAATTTAGCATATTTGTCTAAAGTTAAGAGTTGCGTGATTCTCAAAGAAAAAAAACTATGGAAGTAGGCACTTCATTTGGTCAAAAAGCACTAAATGTAAATAAAGGAATTAGTTGCTTGACTGTTGCAAACAAAATAAGATCAATAAGTGAAAGTCAATGGTGAAAAAATCCAACAGCCAGAAACAAGTCTGAGACCCTCTGATATAAAAAATAAATAAATAAAACTGCTTTGTTACCTATAGAGACACCTTTGCTGATGCCTTTCGACTACAGTCACCAACCCTGACTATTGTTGTAGGTGGAAAAGTAAGGGAATGATTTGTAAGAAAATACAAAAATATACATGATGGCACTGATAAATGGATAAATGAAAAAACAGTAATTGTATATAAGACCAAGGATGGAATTTTAGGATAAAGCAAATATTGGTGCAAAAAGAAAAGGTGCATTGTGTTGATAATGATGCTTAAAAGTTTTTGTTAAACGTGAAATGACAGGATGAAAGGGGATGTGAAGTCAATGAATGCTGATGTGGGAGTAGGAGAGAAAAGTGGAGGAGGAGGACAAGTGCATGTCAGCATAATTGCGAGGAGTAAATGGAAGGCGAGAATATAAGAAATGAATACAGGAAAAAGAAGAGAGGAGGAGAGGAGGAGGGGAAGGGAACGTGAAGGGGAATGCCATTAACGGCTTTGTCCGCTCCTCCCGACTGAAGGATGGATGGACACGGATAAACGAACAAATGAATGAAAGCAGGAGAGAGAGAGAGAGTGTGAGAGAAGGGTGCCTCTTTCTTAACTGTCTATTCAGAGATTAGGGAGGAGAGCATCGCGGTCTGTTCAGTTCAGTTCACGGCCAACGCCTGTCTCTCTCACGAGCCTCTAAGAGAAGGCAGGCACACAGCCACAACGCACATTTGTGTTTCTGTGTCAGTGGTTTGTGGTGTGCACGTCTGTAGTGTGAATATCTCTAGGAATATATTTATCAATTGTGTGTTATGGAAGAGTAAACAAGAGACTAAATCTAGAGAAGATAATGGTTTACAAGAAGGATAAAATAGGAAGTAGGAGGTGAGCTGGTGGGAGGAGAGCGAGATGGAGGGATAATGTAATTGCTTTGATTGTTAGCTGAAATGATGCACTCTTCTTGCTCAGTGGGGAAAGAACAATATAATAAGCTCTAATGTATAGAGGCAATACAAAAGGGTGTAGCCAATAACCAGAGTGCAAGGAATAAAAATGAAACAGTCATGTAGAAGAGAGGATGAAGCCAAGGGAATGTTGTTTTTATTGTTTCATTACCCGTGTTTTAGATTCTTAACAAAGATTGAGACAAATGGAAGATACAGGTCTAGTAGCCACTGGAGAGGGAAGGCACAGCTTTGCAATGGTGAGAAAACTGATGTGGTCTGACAGTGTTTTAGCTGCAGGGTCCGACCGACTGATTTCTCACCAAACCAAGAGGCTCAGAGAGTGAGTTATAGTGAGACAAAGATGGCATGAGAGGGGGAAAAAAAGAGAGTGGGAGCCCATAAGGGAAATGTGTACAGATGGACTTTGGCAAGGTTTACTTACTAATACCATGATTCTTTCTGTCTGATTTTCCCGTCATGTGTCGAGTAGATGGGAAGACAGGTTCTATTATGGTGCCATTGCACTAGAATATGCTTATTTTTGAGGAGATTCGATTATTAATGAACAACTAACCAGTGCAAAAAATTGTGTATGATGCAGTTTTCTGTCTTATTTCGTTGGGTTCTAGATCTGGATAGCTCACAAGTCATGGGTCTGAAAGCACCCACAAGAGCGCACTACAGTCAAATGGCAAGATAAAGTCTTTGAAAATAACTGACATGCCCAATGGAGGAAATACAGCATCAATACTTGTGGAAATTCTATTCAGTTCTCTGAAGGTTTTGTGCAAGGTTTCTCAAAAGCTGCACCTCTGCCAGTTTCGAAGCTGCTCAGACCCAACAGCCTGTCACTTTGATCTGACCACAACACAAAGCTGGTGACAGTTTCAGGATGTGTGTGTGAGCCGTTTCAGGTTCTCACATTCTAAACACTCCTTCCAATCCATTTGACTCCCTAATCCACCGGGAAAGCGCTCTTTTCTCCATTCTGCTTCAGTTTTCCTACTTTTTTTCTCCATCCATCCCTCCGGTCTTCATCCTCTTCCTCCTCCTCCTACTCCTACACTTGACAGTGTGTTTGAGTTGGTGCAAAATTGGGTAACTGGATTTTCTGTTGCCACGCAAAGTATCATATGCTCTTGAAAAAACCACTTTAAAAATACTGTTTAAAGTAAGAGAGGGAGTAACATAAAATAGAAGACAAATGCAACCAATGATCAACTAAATAGTTACTTTGACCAATGAAAACATGACCATCAGCGTAGTTCATAATTCATTTGGTAACAGTGAGCAGAACCTGGTTAATTGGTAAAGAGATATGGTTGTCTTCATAAAAATAGCTTTCACTCTGATCATTATAAACTCAGCATTTTCAGACTGAAAAGCACATCTTTTAAAAATTTTAGTTTTAACCCATAAAGCCCCAAACCTCCACCAGCGACCAAAAGCATCTACTGATCTAAACTGTTTAATATCTGTTGATCCACTAATCCTATCAATACAGAATCAAAGAATCTGTGCAAAATGCAGTTTGTCATCTTTTCATGGTCATCAGATATGAGCCATTTGGATGTTCAGAGGCTCCGTAGTGAACATAGAAATACCGTCATCTTCTACAACATTGATTCACCAGTATAACCCATGGAGTTGGATCAATGACAGTGGATGGACACACTGGGTTTATGCTCAGTTAATGATAGATTTGATGCATGACTCACTTTTTCATCAATTTTTCTGCTTTGATATAATAACCTTTGAATTTACTTTGAGTTTTCATGAATATCTAAATCAAATATAGGAAATTAAATACAGGAAAATACATGATTTACAGTGAAAAATGCAAAATATAGAAGATAATGTTATAATAAATGGTGATAAATCACTTATTAAAGGTTAAATAGAAAGAAAAATTCATCTGGGAACTGCCACAAAAGTAGCCCTGGGTCTTTATGGGTTAAAGACTGAAATAGTCTTGGTACAAAGTATGAGTACTCTCGAAAAAGGTTTTTCTTCATCCATCTTTCCTGACTAGTCTCTCAGTCCCTGTCACAGAAAAACCTCCCCACAGCATGATGCTGCCACTGCTGGGTTTGACTGTAGGGATGATATTAATGAGGTGATTCTCAGTGTCTGGTTCCCTCCACACATACCGTTGGGAATTTTGGCCAAGAAGTTCAATCTCAGGCCAGATGACTGTTGGTGGTGTGTTCTCGGACACTTTACACACTGCAGAAGTTTGTATCTAGTATCTTTCCCCACATCTGTGCTTTGACAATTTCCTGTCTCCCAGGTCGATTATCTCAGTCTCACAGCTTCGTTTTTGCTCTGATATTCACGATAGACTGTGAGATCCAGTACAGATAGATACATGTGTATTTCTATATTCAGTGCAGTGAATTCAGCTAAGGGCAGGTGGACTCCAGTGAAGTGTCTGAGGCAACTCCTGGACCACCATTAGAGACAGAACACATCCGAGATCAACTGGAGGTGTCATAGCAAATGGAATGAATATATAAATGGTATATTTGAGTAATTTATTTTCAATAAACTATAGATACTCTAAAAATTTGCTTCTATTTTTCACTATAGAGTATTGTGTGTAGATTGATGTGGGAAATATGAATTTAACAAATTTTTGGATTAGTCTGAAACATAACACTTAAAAGGTTCTGAACACTAAACAATAAAACAGTATGCTTGATAGGAAACACTAAATGCTGAAGGTGGTTTTCACCAATGACAAATCCTGTGCTTTCGTCTGTTGCATGCTCATCTTTTTCTCACTGTCATCTGGAATCCATCTTTGTCTGCCAGACACATAGTTGGTTGCATTACATGACTGTTAATCATATGCTTCTTTCTTTCTTTGTTGATTTTTTTACTTTAAGTTTTTTCTCTCTTTTTCTTTCTTTCTTTCTTCCCTCCCCCTGGGTTACTTTGGAGAAAGGGAGTGAAGAAAAAGAAACTTAATCCCTCTATTGAACAAGAGGTGGACTAGTCAGGGGCTCTTTTTCCATTTTCTCCTGTGTTGAAAAACCCACCCTGCTTCTCGTTACCCATCTCTTTCAGGAGGTCCACAATTACTTGTCCTAAATCACACACTGACAAAAAAACATGTAATTTTCTTTCATGTGCAGTCCTTGTCATATTCTCTGACAATAGTGGCATCTGTCCGTGTTAGTCAGCCTGGCAATCCGAGATCTGCCGGCTTCTAATGGAACAGGAATGCCTTGTTCACCTCTGATACACTGGGGTATGTCGAATTAAAATTCACCACTTAAATGTAGTAAAGGAACATATGTAGGTTTTTGATTTCTGTAGCTTTTATTTGATGTTAAACAGACCCTTACATTATGCTGTAGGGTCTGCATAACAAATTTCCCTAGACAGCAATGGAATCAGTGGTACTTGTATAGAAATAAGAGCACTTCTCAAAGACAAATTTGTGAATACACTTGTATCACACTATAGAAATGTCACTTCCCACAAATTCATTTGCCAAATTGCCAAGGTCAAGCCACTATTCATGCCATTTTAAAGCTTTGTGGGGGAGACGTCAAGCTAAAGCTCTGCATGATGGATGGCGTTATGGTGTTTTTCATGATGTTTTGAAAATGTTTTTTCTTTCATCCTGTAGTCTGACCTTGTGTTCTCTGCTAGGATGTAATGTATGAATAGTTCTAAATGTTTTAAAAGTTTATTAAAAGTTGCTTTGTCATGTTTAGTACTGTTGGATACCACATAACATACTTTTCCATTTTAAAGAACCTTTCAGATGAAATGCTGTTCTTAACACTTCATTTTATGCCAGTGTGCCCCGAGCACATGTATTTGTGAACGGCATGCAACATTTGTTTGTTTCCAACTTTATCAGGTTTTCTCTTTCTATTCTCATGCAGCTACACCTACTCTTTGTATTCATTCAATTAGTCAATGAACAGTGTTGGTTATGCATTTGCATGATTCTTAATTATTTAGTGTGTTGTATAATTCCATGGGTTTAATACAATTCATGCAGAAGTGCATTGATTGTAAGCTTTGACTTAGGCATATTGTGGAACTGGGTGGTTTGGTGCCTTTTGATTTTAAAAAATGTGGTGGATCAGGAAGATTTTGTTCACTTCTCAATGTAAGAGCAAAAATAAAAAAGAGCTAAGGATTCACAGAAATATCAACTACAAGGAGGCTGATTCTGAGATATTTTGTCTTAGTTGTTCTGTTTTAACTATATTTTTATCCCTTTACATCTTACAGCATTGCTTCGTCTTCACCCTTAGGCCAGGCTTCCAGGCTTTTCCGCTTTCCTTTCCCTGCTTTTCCAACACCAACTAACTACAAAATGCCAGACAATGCACTCCAGTTGTCCCTCATGGAAAACTGAGGGCTTCCTCCTCCCTTCTCGTTGGGTGGCACAGTTAGGCCACTTAATATCAATATTCTCTTTGTGACGGGTTTTCGGGGGCAATTGCCCTGACTGTCTGAATAATTGCCCACAGATATTTGCACACATGGGTTGAATTTGGTGCACACACCCAATAACTGGGACATGCTAAAACGGTAAAATGCACACGCACACACACAAACATAACTGCACATGCATGAAGGGAATGGGCAGAATGGGGACAAGCACAAAGGAAACCACGCACACATTCACTATAGGAGTTGGTATGAGGTAATATGAAGAAAGCTACCATTCTGCTGGGCAGTAAGACACACTGATGCAGAAAGCAACTACCACTCAGTTAAGTGAAGCTTCAGGCTGGAGTGATGTGGTGACAGGGACAGAGGTAGTGCTCTGAAGTGACATCAGTCAGTTTTTAGTAACACAAAATAAGACTTCTATTCCATTATTGATATTAAAATAGTTTGCTGAAGGAGAGCCAAGTTGATGAATATCACTGTTTTGATGACTTCTGTTAGGTAAATGTTAATGTACTATGTGTGAATTTCTTTCTACTCAGCACTAATGCACACAACCAACGTGCATAAGGTTTGTGCCTTCACTGTCTGTTATAAATTTCGCCTTGCTTGTGACATACAAGAGAAAACCATCCACGTTATGTGAATTATTGAATGAAGCTGAGTGGTGTGTGTATTCACATGCTTAAATATGTATCTTTGCAATGCGCAAAACTATGTCATGGCCCATGCACCACTGCACCCATTTACTGGTGGAGCATCTCGCCAATGTGCAGATCTAGATCACTGCAATTGAGAACGATCAAAACATACTCACCAGGCCCAACGCCACTCACAAACGACCATAAAACAGGCACACACATTCACTGATGCGTGACTTTCAACACAAATGCAGTCATACAGTTTGTAAGCTTATGCTGTGGGCTTTGTTGTATGCAATCAATGTAAGTGCACAGTTTTTGTCACATGTACACATACAGTAATTCAATTGTGGTGCTGTGTGCGGTCAGGCTAAGTGTTTTGTTACATTGCTCTAGTCTCTATTCATTGCTCTGATGGTTCTGCTCTGATTTCTCTGTTATCTCTCATGAAAGCATCTTAGAAAACTCAAGGTTCAGTAAAGTTGGGTGATATGAACTGTTACATAGCTGAATAGATGTAGTGCACTTTTCATATAACCCTCAAAGCACACAATGTACAAGGTTTGGCAGTTGCAGGTTGGCAAAATATGTTAAATGCTATTGCTGTACATTTAGCATGAAACTGAATTAACTATTATTTTTCAATTAATTAAAATTAACATTAATGATGTACTTCCTTTATGTTATGTTAATTCAAAGCAGTTTCCTGTCACCATATGTAGCTGTTTTTTTTTTGTTTTTTTTCAAATATCGACTCATAAGCAAAGCTGTTACTTTATGTTGAAATGTGACAGGTTATTAGATTTGTATGTGCAGCTCAGATTGAACTAAGTCATTCCCTTAGATGTTTTGTGGTCTAAACGTTTAGTTAAGATTTTTAACTCGTCTGCATGATGCAGCTCTAGAAACTCTAGCTTCAAGTTTATGAATGAACTTCATCGGCCAAAGTGTATGTCAGCAGTGGTTGTTAAGAGCCGAAGCTGCTACTTCTGCTCAGTGATGTCAGGGATTTTAACCAGCACCCTGTAGGACACAAATCTGACTCTTTAACCTTTAAAGTACCACTGCAGGGAACAGAACATGTATTCCTTAATATGTTCATAATCCCACTGTTTGTTTGTTCAGTGTGTCGACACATAGATACGGCTCAACCTTTAGAGGTCTGACTTTGCCGTACTCTACTTCAAAGGGATGTTTGGCAATATGACTGCTGGTATACATATTTCATAAGCTTCTAAATATTTATGGGATACTGAGTAGTGTAAGTTGTAGCAGAGAACACTCCTCTCTCTGCCTTCATCCTCTTTGATGGCTATTTCAAGTTGAATATGAGCCTTCTTATATGTGCCACTCACTGCACTTAACTTCCGCACATGTGTATAAATACAGTCAATGTGTGTTAATATCATACACACTCTTTCCCACATGCATGAAAGGTAGCCTTGTCAAGCTGGTTCCCCTGATATGGACAAATATCATTTCAGGAATTGAATGTGTGGGTGTTCTCAAGAGAGCTTTGAGATCATTGTGTGATATTGCAGTGGCTTAAGTATAGAGGGTATGTAGTGATGCCACTTTCCTACCAGAACACCCCCTCAGTTTTTCACTTACATGCTGCAGCATAATTGCATTTAGTAAGGGAAATAACAAAACTGGGAGCAAAAAAAAAGATTATCTGCTAAAGGACCAGTGGTACACTGACTTGCACATATAGAGAGAAATTGGCTTCCTGACATTTAGAGCCGCTTATTTCAGATAAAGGCACACCAAAGCCTGAAGGCATACAAAACTTAGATGCTAGTTGTACTTTCTCCCTCAGTAAACAAGCTGTAAATAACACACAAAACACATAACCTGCAGTTCTACACTTAGTGTTTATTTTAAGTCCAAGCCAACAGTAGAAATATGTGCAGCTGTTGTTAGGTGAGTGGGTATCTGGCTGTAGCTAAGCAGTACATAAAATGCCATTTATTCAAAGTGATACATTGCAATGAATATGTGAAGGTAGTTTCAGCTGCATTACATTTTCCAGGTATATTTCCATGCCGTTGTGTTTTTGTGCCGTACAATGCTGAAGGCTGCCACTCAGTGACGTCTGACCACTGTGATGTCATGTGCATACTGTCTACACTCTTAACACTCCATACTCTTTTCCTTCCTCAGTTTCTTTCCTCAAGTCTTTCTACCTTTTCTGTTGTGTCATCTGCAGCCGTTCCATCCCATGGTCAATCTTGTGTGCAGCGCTGACCTGAGGATGTTCCTGTGTGCGCTGTATGCCCCGGTGTGCACAGAGTACGGCCGGGTGTCCATGCCGTGTCGATCCCTCTGTATACGAGCTAAGGATGAGTGTGACAAACTCATGGAGATATTTGGAGTGGCCTGGCCAGACGACATGGAGTGTAGCAGGTGGGTGTCTGTTCATTTCAGGTCAATTTGACTGAGTGCAGTTTTAGGGTTGTTTTTGTTATACATTTATGTACATACTCTATGCATATATTCTTTTCACTGTGTTCCTTTAATCGCTGCTTAAATATGAAAGAAATCCATATACTGTTGTGTTGTCTGGACTTCTACTCTCCTTTGGAAATGTCACCATAACTTTCCTCTTCAAACAACATACAATCAGTGTATTTCTTCCTCTTCCTCCCTAAGTTGCCTTATTTGCTTATCTCGCTGCGTCTTATCGTTCTTTTCTGATCATTGTCTATGCAAAGGCTTCTATCTCATTGAAATGCCAGATAAGTCTACCTGTTCTGACAGTTACTCTCATTCTCAGGTTTCCAGATTGTGATCAACCCTATCCTCGACCAGAAGATCTGCAAACAGGCTCTGATCCCACCGACCAGTCGTCAATGGCCGTCCAGAGAGACTATGGCTTCTGGTGCCCTAGGGAGCTCAAGATCGAGCCAGACCTGGGTTACACCTTCATGGGCAAGAAGGACTGCTCTGCTCCTTGCCCTACCATGTTCTTCAGCCAGGGGGAACTAACTTTCATGCGCTACTTCATTGGAGTTGTTTCCATTGTCTGTTTGTCCGCAACACTGTTTACTTTTTTGACGTTTCTCATCGACGTGACCAGGTTTGCATATCTAATGTTTTTAGATTTGCTTCACGGTATAACGTGATAAAGACTTTCATGTAGGACATTTTAAGTAAAGTGCTCTGGGATAACTTACCTGTTTTTTCTTTTCTTTTTATCCATTAGGTTCAGATACCCTGAGCGACCAATCATCTTCTATGCTGTGTGTTATGTCATGGTTTCATTGGTGTTCTTCCTGGGCTTCCTCTTAGAAGACAGGGTAGCGTGCAACTCCGCCAGCCCTTCCCAGTTCAGAGCTTCAACAATAACACAGGGTTCACACAACAAGGTGAACATTCTAGTCCATATCCCTACTGCATTAAACACAAATGTGCATTTTTGCAGTTAAATGTACAATATAGTTAGATTTATAGGGTTTTTTTCTCTTTTCTTTTTTTTTCCATGTGTGGAAGTTTGAATCATACTCTTAAATAATAAATTGTGAACAGAAGGCAATGTACACATAAGGAAAATACAGTACAAACAAACAATAAATGTTCAGCCAATTAATTTGTTTGCTGTCTTGCAGCACTACCTCTTTATCCTGTACTTACTGGAGAATACTATTTTTAGTAACAACTGATTCAAGCACAAAATAGTTATCAAGGAATAAGTATTTAAGAGTACTTTTAATTGTAATTGTCATGCAGTGGGAAAAAAGTGAGAAGATATAGTAATTCCCTAATATTCCTTGAGTTCTTCAGGTCACAATATTAAAGGAGAATACAATTAAGTATATATATATATATATATATATATATATATATATATATATATATTTTTTTTTTTTTTTTTTTTTTTTTTTTTTTTTTTTTTAAGTGCTGCAAGTTGTAAAAGGTAAAATAACTTAAAAACAGAAGTATTAGTCATATTTAATACATTTTGAACAATTTCATATGCTACTAGATATGTAACAAATTATATGTATTAATTTATCCAGTTATAAAAATCTTTGATCAGCATTTGATCTTTTAAGTTTTGATGTTTTCCCACATGATTAGAAATAAATTTGACATAGAATAGATACATCCGATACTAATACTATTAATAGTATTATTACTTAAAACTGAAGTAATCAAGGCTGTGCTTGTTGTTAACTTAAGCACTTTTACACCATTATGATTATGAAATGAACCACATATCCCGTGGGTGATAATGTAAACGGCTGCCAGTGAGTTAATAACTTCTTACAGGTGATTGACAGACACCTAATCTGTTGGTTTCACTCTTCTTCAGGTCTGTACCCTTTTTTTCATGGTCCTGTATTTCTTCACCATGGCTGGAAGCGTGTGGTGGGTCATTCTGACAATCACGTGGTTCCTGGCTGCTGTTCCTAAGTGGGGCAGTGAGGCCATTGAGAAGAAAGCCCTCCTCTTCCACGCTGTTGCCTGGGGCCTCCCAGGAGCCCTAACCGTGACCCTGCTGGCCCTGAACAAAATTGAAGGAGATGGGATCAGTGGAGTATGTTTCATCGGACTGTATGACATAGACGCCCTGAGGTGGTTTGTTCTGGCACCGCTCTGCTTTAACGTGGCGGTGAGTACAGTTGGAAGATAAATGAGTGGGCGGGCAGATGAAAGAGTCAACGACTGGGATGGTGGGATGGATGAAAAGATGGGTGAACAGATTAATGGATGGGTGGATGACATGATGGTAACGATAAGCGATGGGGAGATAAGTGGATGTCTTTTGGCCTGTCCGCCTGTCTGTCATCCAGGTTTTAACAAATCATCATTCATTATTAATGGTCCTGTCACTGATACTCTCTCCTCAGGTGGGTGTCTCCCTATTGTTAGTTGGGATTGTGGCTCTGAACCGGGTCCGAATGGAGATTCCACTGGAGAAGGAGAACCAGACCAAACTAGTCAAGTTCATGATCCGGATGGGGGTCTTCTCCGTGCTCTACCTGGTCCCCTTGCTCACTGTGATCGGGTGCTATTTTTACGAACACACCTACCGCAGCCTTTGGGAAACAACCTGGATGGAGGAGAACTGCAGATTCTACCACATCCCCTGCCCATACAAGGTACAGCCACAGTAAACACAGTCAAACATGTGTTATTAAGTGTTTGGTTATAGAGATGTGACTTCCTGCCCCTTTTGGTCATTCCCCTTGGGACTTCATTTTGGAAAAAATTACAGTCAGTGGTGAGAGAAAAGTCTTTTATTGATCCTGTTTGAATTGCAGCATCATTTATGTGCATTTTTCCATTTAAAAGATGGTTTTACAAGTCAAGAAAGTCTCATTTGTTGTAGTATCAGACTGAAAAATGAGGGGGTGTGACTTCACACCCCAAAGATGCTTACATGATCATTGTAACTGTCTCTGTCTTCACAATATCTTCTGAGTCACTAAAGATGTCTGTGCAGCTTCAACATGACCAGACTTGTAGGGATTTTCTCCTTCTATAATACTTTTTCACCACTTTCTTGAGGAACAAGGTGAAGTTCAGCGAGGTAATGGTCATATTAAAAAAATGATTACATCTGACATTGACATAACAGCAGTTACAGTGATTTTTTTTAGTCTTTACAATTCAATATAAAACCTTAGATAAATGTTGTTGATATATTATTCCTTTGTAATTCATTTGATTTGCCAGTCAGCTTAAAGGCATTTCCACAAAGTTTTGCGTTGGAGTTTTTCAACGTGTGAACAAGATTTAAATTTTATTAGAAATATACATCAGTTCATAACATGAGTGATCAATCTTCTTGTTTTCTATTAATCAGTATGGGTAATTTTACCTGCATTTTTAATATGATTATCTCACACGAGAGAAATGTCCCTGTTGGAAAAACTCCTCAAAGCCATGTTCAGTTGGAAAACAGACAGCTTCTCAAGTTCTGCCTGTCATCTTCGCTGGACAAAAACACACAAATAAGCAGGCGCACTCTTGACAGAATATCCAGCTCACTCAGCATGCAAACTCTCTGTAACCTTTCTCTCTCACACAGTCTGTTATTCCAATGCCAAACTTAGCTGGTGTGAAGTGTTCAGTTGCCGCTGTGGAGGACGTGATGCTTTTCTCTCCTCATTAAATCACCATGATAGGTTTAGGTATGGGGGAGGAAAGATGTGTGTGTACGCATTAAACATATGTGCAGTGAGATATGTAACGTACAGAGACCACTTTTTCAAAGATAAGTTGCTTTATTACATTTTGTGATAAATGCTCATTCTCTCTGAAAGATGACAGCACAGTTTAGCGTGATTTTATTTAGCAGTGAAACTGAGGTTGAACATGTAAAAAGCCTCTAATAATAACTTTCATTGCACAAAATTACACCAAGTATGAAAGGTTATCATCATAATTATCTTTGTGGTGTCTGTCAAACTTTGATGTGATGTAGAAAGACTCAGATTTCGAAAAACAATATGCTGACAACAGTAGTTTTAGTGGTAAAACAAAAAATAAGATGAAAGCTGTAAAGGACTGTAATTAGCCTCTAACGAACATAGGCTTTATGTGAGTAATAGACATCTGTTCGTGTCTGACTGAGGTCTGTGTGAAGGAGAGGAAGCAGAGTGGACTATGCATCATTAGCTCAACTAATACTCCAAAGAAAAACTCCACACAAAACTACTACATTCTGCTCCTTTGTGTCTTTGTCTCTGTCTCTTTGCTGGGTTCTACACTCTGCTGCTTTCAGTCTCCTGTTTGCTCTCAGTTCTGTCTGTGTCTCTCTCAGGGCTTGCTCTGTCATGCACTGCTGCCTGCTCTCTATGAGGTCTTTGTAGCAGTTATGAAGAGTGGTGGGAGTGCGGCTTTCTTCCAGCCTAGTGCTAAATTATTAACCAGAATAAACACACACAGCGCAGACAGATAGACACGACAACTTCCTGTCACATATACACAAAGCGATAAAAGCTTGTCATCAGTTTTTGTCCATTATGAGAAAACTTTGAAACGTGGTTGTTTATGTTTCCATGTTTCCTGATTATGACCTCTGAGTGCCGTTATAATAGCAACGTGTGACTGACAGACTATCTTAGAGTCTGGAGGCAGGTGCAAGTGCTTATGTTACTTGTGAGTCTGTGTGTGCATGTGTCTGTAGGCCTGTGTGTTTGAGCTCATGATGAGAGACCCCCATTATGTTCTATTGTAGCTTTGGAATTTCAATATTGCTCTGCGTTATTCGATCTTTGCCCCAGGGGGTGTGTGTGTGTGTAAAGAGGTGCAATTGCATGTTTTTTGATAATTGCAGATTCTGTTAGTATTGTGTGTCTCCATTGGTGGCAATTTACTGAAAGCCAAGAGACTCTTGCTTTGTCTCGGGATCAAAACGAGCTGTTATCTTCAGCTGTGTGAGACAGACTAAAGCATACTAACAAATGCAAGTTCTTTTGGTATCTTGTTCAGTCCAATCAAAGACACCCTGCCTTTACAGATATGTTACAAGGTTAAAGTACTATGTGAATATTATCTTTACCAGGACTCAATCTTTATATGTGTGCCTTTTTTTAAATCCAGCACCCAGTCTGTAACTTTCACTGTATGGACCCCGGTTTTAAGGGTCTACCACAAGGTGACTATGAATCACAACAAAGATGAACATCACATTATCTGTTTCTAAGAAGGGAAATCTGATCATGATCTGCTTCCAGCCATGTCAGTCAAAACGACCATAAAATGCTTTTAATTTTTATCTTTCATAAAAGGCCAAATTCTGACATTGGGCTAAACACTACTGTATGTTTTGTTTTCAGTAATACTCAATACCTTTATACATTGTCTTCTACTGATGTTTGAGAATATAAGAAGATTTATTCATTTGTTTTTCCTTAACAAGTTTCTATAAAATTGGTAGAGATGTAGAATTTACATGTTTACGTTAAACCCTGCCCCCTGGTGGAAGATACTGTATCCTACATCAGTCCACAAGTTGAAGCAGAAAACTGTTAAGCCTAACAGCTGTATTCAGCTGTTGAAGCAGGCGGGTTCTTCTAGGAAGGCCTCCCTCTTCCATCATATAAAATGACTGAACGGAATAAAAACACCTGCCAGTGCTGAATACCTTCAATCCTGTTAATGTACCAGAAGTTTAATGTTCTGCAGCTGCTCACAATTCTGATTCTGCTCTGAACAAAGTAAATTTCGGCTCTTCAATAATGAAACTTCTCCTTTTCTCTTGCTCTTCTCTGTTTCACTCTCTACTTGTATGATCCTCTGCTGCCGTTTTTTTGATGATTGTTGAAATGTTTCTGTTGTCTTCAGGTGGAGCAGACCAGTCATCCAGCCATGGCTTTGTTTTTAATTAAGTACTTGATGATGTTGGTGGTCGGCATTCCCTCAGTTTTCTGGGTGGGCAGTAAGAAGACCTGCTTTGAATGGGCTAGTTTCTTGCATGGACGCAGAAGGAAAGAGTAAGGAAATAGGAATTTTTTTCTCCTTCATTTTGTGTGTTTTTGGTTTAAACACAAACTTACTATATGTACATTTAGAATAAATACAAATATTTATGCAGCATTGTGGTGACGTAAGGAAACCCTAATGTACTTTCACTCTCAATAACAGCACAATTATCTCATTCTCTTCCTCCTGCTCACCTCTCTGTCCTTTGTCTCCCTCATCCTTTTCCTCAATTACACATCCCACTCTGCTGTTGCCATCCACTTTTGTGTCAAACCCCAAACATCTATGAATCCTCTTAAATCTTCCTTGTCTCTAAAGCAGTGGGGTGAATGAATCTCGCCAGGTGCTGCAGGAGCAGCCAGACTTAGCCCAGTCACTGCTGCGTGAACCAAACACCCCCGTCATTAGGAAGTCCAGAGGAACATCCACTCAGGTAGGAACAGAGACACAGCATGAATTGGTTTGGCTGATGCAGAAATGTAGCCTCTAGCTAATGTTAGTTTTCTAAAGTGGAAATACTGGCTTTGACGGGAAGCAATAACTAAGATAAAATCATTCCCACCTCGATTTATTACAGCCATTATGAGTCCAGTTCCACATTTACTGATTAATTACAAATTAGTGTTAAGTTCAACAGTTGTCCAAGCCCAGAGTAAAAGGTAATTTCAGAAATGTATAAAATGTTTTAATAATTAGTTGGGGAATGGACGGTGATGATGGCTACTGTCATCATATCACATCTCTGCTCAAAATCATTATCATTTCAGCTTTTGAATATTCCCTTAGTCAACTTCGCAGCAGCAGCAGTAGTAGTAGTGATGGCAATACCAATAAAGATAGTGTACATATACAGTATATACATAACTTCCAAACAAAGCTGTGTGTCAGGATAAAATATGGGCTTTTTTTTTTTTTAATTTTGGAACATCTAACCTGAATTTGCAGCCAATGACAAGGATGTCAGCAGATCCTGATCACCTAGTCATCAATATCTACAAAAAGCTGTGCTTCAGGGTTTAATGTCCCTGTTCTGTCTAACCTCTGTCCATGTTACTACAGGGTACGTCAACCCATGCCTCCTCCACACACTTAGCAGTCCTAGATGATCTGGACGAGCCAATCAGGGCCCACCATGGACATCCAGCCTCTACCAAAAGTAAAGCCAGCAGCGTCCACAGCAAAGCTAGTTACCATGGCAGCCTCCGACGCACCAGAGACGACAGGTAGACCGTCGCATTCACCACTTTCTGTCCATGTTGAAATTATATTTTTTCCCGTCTCTTCATCAAACCTTCTTCTTTTCTTAGGAGCGACACTGTGGCGCACCACGGCACTGAGGAGCGCAGTTTCCATGGCAGCACGTCACGTCTCGACCACCCACTCTCCGCTCACAGCAGCCTACACCAGATTGACAGTCACTCTAGGTCTGAAAGCCAGCAGGACGCCACAGATGCCCCGCCCACCCTCATCACCCACGGGACCACCGACAGCCGAGTGGCGGAGAATGAAGGCACCAGCGCCTGAGTCTCCAGGAGTCACTGATTTCACTGGAAGTTTCCAAGACGCTGTTAGTGCTTAAAGGAAACATAACACACACACTGATCATAGCAGTGTACGTGTTCGCTAAGAAGATGGTGAAGGTACCATTCAGTGCTGTGGGGGTGGTCGTCAGTGTTCCTTACTGGTTGTTTGTTTTGCAGTGTGACGAAAGGCTACCACAGTGGAGTCTGACTTTGACTGATGTCCTGCAGTTTTAGGTTCAGTGTTGTTTACTCGGTCAGTTGAATTTATGATACAGTCGACTGATATTTGTTTGACTCACACGTTGAGTCATAGAGAATAAATCCACCTAAACAGACGCAATTCAGGGAAAGTTTCAGTTGAGCCAAAGTGAACCAGAGCTCGCGCTGGACAGGAAGCACTGACGAAATGTGGGATGAAATCACTGCAGGTACAAAAGAACAGACCGACTGAAGTGGGTTTGTACAGCTGTGATTCTGGATTCAGAGCTGGGGCGATTATTTTTTATACGGACAAAGGAGTGTCTTCATCAGCTCTAGGACATCCTCTGTAAATCCTAATTTCATACATTCATACAGGGCCTACAAACATTTTGATGAATATGTGAACACTGCCGAGTATTGCTATTGTAACAATCTTGAATAGTTTGCCCACTACCTTAGTTGTAACTCAGATAAAACTTGACTAATTTCAGTCTTCATCTAGACTTAGTTATTTCCAGCCTTTGTTCATCCTGCACTGCAGCTTTTAATGAATGAAACGCGTCTCTGTGTGACTTAAGAGACTGATAAATATGGGCCTATCGTGACATTGTGGACCTCTGTAGTTTAATATGTTTATACTGTGAAAACTGTGTGTCTGCTGCTGAAAGCTCTGTGTGTGTGATTGAGAGAGGAAATGAATAAGAAATAGACACAGTGGAGTCTTTTTAACTTTGATTCCTCCCTCTGGTGAACCGAAAGCCGGAGGGAGGGGAAAGATGAAACCTTGTGTGACCAAGAATGTAAAAAGGATGTTCTTGAAGTCAGAGATACGTGGGCACTGTCAGGTCGAACGAACCGGAAAAATGCGCGTGCACTTACCACATACACACACACACAGTTCAGCTCAGGTCACATTTGGCCTCCAAGAACAATTTTAGCACTGACTGCACAAAGGTATTCACCTGACAGAAAGAAACGGCAGCTTTTCATAGAGGTCAGTTAGATTTCAGCCACTCAAATAAAATATCACAACAAACTGCTGATAATAACCGGTGTAACCCAAATGTAGGCATATTTGCTGTATCAAAGCCACAAAAAGGAAACAAAAATACATTTAGTCTCTTGTATCTTAAGGTCAACAGGTTGAGTTGAGAGGAAGTGCATTTCTTTTCTACTTTAATTTCTTGCCCTGTACATAAACAGCTTTTTTTTTACCTGCTCTGTGATGTTGGTTTTGCTGTTGACAGAAAATTAAAACCCACCCAAAGAGGTGCAGACAATTGGCAGTGAAACATTCATTCATTGTGCGTTACATTACGTCTGACATTTATTTGACAGTCTGTGAGTAAATGTCACAGTGAATGTTTTTCTATTTTTCTTATTCCCCCAAAACCCTAAGAACCTACCTCACCTGTACGTCAGCTTTTGTGGGAAGGAAACAATAGCCTCAAGAATTGTACCTGCAGTGACATTTAAGCTGAACAAACAGGCTTTAAGTATTGATTCATAGGTTCGTCACACATACACAGTCATCTATTATGTGTATCTGCAGTAGCTCAGTCCTTCCTTCCCACAGTTGGCTTTGTGTTTTTCCAGGCTACCTCTTCAGTTCACACCTATCTAACTCTCCAGCCTTCAATTTAACCTCACTGCTGCCTCTGTGTTTTACTTTCTCGTTACCTGCTGTCGAGTGTATCTGTTGTACATAACATTTCCTGTTCTGTCTGATGACTGATCTGCCTCACATCTGCCTTTTGACTCCAAAACTGCCTCTGCTCCTGTAAATGTTCTCTTCTCTACTCCTTTTTCTTTGGACCTACAGCAGTTGTCTGTACTCTCGTAAGTGTTGACTGCTTACAAACACCAACTACTGCTTTTTTTTTGCTTTTTTTTTTTACCTCTGAACTGGTGATCAAAATGAGAGACACTATGGTTGATACTATTACTGTGGAACTGCAGACTGACAACTCTACCTATGGAATATTTCATTCTAGTTACATCATTTAGGTCTGTATTTATTGGTTTCAGTTTGCCAGTTGAACAAGAAGAGGACTTTCAGATGTTTTGTGAAATATGACCCATTGTCCACTATGGTTCTAAAGTTAATAATATTGTGAATTTTTAAACAAATGTATTTGCCTTTTAACTTATTTTGCAGTTTTGAACTGTGATGACTTTTACATGCAGTCTAATAAATGCTCTTAAAGACTAAAATGCTGTTTATTCCAAATGTCTTACATCAGTAGTTCTAATGGGTTAAGTCATAACATGAGTAATCCCCTCCTTTACAGAAAACTGTACAGTCACTGCTTCAAGTTGGACAATTTTATCAAGATATGTTGTGATTAGAATAGAAAGAAATTAGAATCCAAATGAATTAACAGATGAAAATGTGCAGTTTTAAATACTGAGGTATATTTCAGCAATGGAACAGTACATGATATAAAATCACAACATTAGGCTATCATCACTGACTTTTTTCATTTCATTGTGTTGTAAACCTGCGTTTTTGTAATACAGTTTGTTGCAGGATGTAGTAAAGTTCTTTTATTTTGTAATAAGTACTGCAGTTATTTAAAAATACACGAGCTTATGATGATGTAACAATGCAGTGCATTACATTATAATGGATATCTTATCTGTATACTTGTCTAAAAATTGAGCTAAATTAAAATTGACTTTAGACTGTCATTCTGTTTGATCTTAGTCTAAATCACAGTAAGCAGTATTTACTATCAAAGGGCTGTTTTGACAGGACTCCCTACAAAACATTAACATGGGTGGAATCATGTAAAATTTAGCTTAATTAGATAAATTTAACAATTTATCATGAAATGGGAAAAACTTTTATATTTCATTTTGGTTTAAATGTACTCAAATTATCACTAAATTTAGTTTCGCTCAAAGTTCCAAAAACAGAAAATTGTAAAGTCAGAACCTACATATCTGAGGTACTGAAGAACAGCAGTAACTGAATATACAGTACAAGCAACAGATGAAGTTAAAGTAAACTTGCCTTCACTCATACAAAGTCTGGAAAAGCTGGTCAGCGGTTATTCATGGAGTTACGACCAGATTCCTGATCGTTCCCGTTTCCGTCGGACAATGGCAGCTACGTCTTGTTTGAGTGCAGTGACGCTCAGTTCCAGCTGCTCTGAGAAGTCTCTGAGCAGACGACTCTGCTCATCCACAAAGAACCTGAGGCCTAAGAGGTCTGACTCCTCCTGGAAACAGGAACACACATATCCCATATTCACTAAGTGTCAGAATAAAAATAATTCCATTCCTGATACTTCAATGTTTATTTCTTATAACAGTAGGTTTCTGAATGCAGTTCTAAAAAGTTTCATCTTACTTGGATTTAATGAATTTCTACAGAAGAAAACTGTCTTTTTACTATGAATTTCCAACTCAGATTTTCTGGTGAAATCTTCCTCTCCTGCAGTCATTACATTTTAATCTCACTGAAGCTTTATTTGACATGTTTTGCATGTACACTGCTTTATGTATTGTCAGATCTACAATGCTGTTGCTCAAAGGGTTAATGATAGCACAGTGATTAGAGTAGACTTTACTGATATCACAAAGGGGAACTTCACTGATTAAAGCAGCAACAGGATTAAGTGCAGGACAATGTGCATGCATAAAAGACTGCAAAAAACAAACTACAAAAACTCTATAAGCTGTGTGTATTTGTTTATGTGTACATATATATTTTTTTACACATGAAGTAGAATTACTGTTTATGTTGTACTGTTCACTAACGCTGCAGTCCGACAGGGATACATACACTGGGCCTGTGTCTGCGGAGGCGTTGGAGTTGACCCCTGACTGCTGTCATACTGTGGTAGAAAACCTTCAGAGCACGAGCAAATTCTGCATCACAGCTAGGACGCACTGACCGACCTCGCATGTTCTCCCCTCCTAAGAGACAGTGACATAGAAATATGTGAGAGGGAGTCTGTGAAATAAACAATAAAACGACTCAACGATGGGTATATTTTTTTCCTCATGTGTCGATTACCATTTTTGACTGTGCTGAGTTGTTCTCTAAGACTTTGGTTCTCTTTTCTCAGTAAGGTGTTTTCACTCTTCATGTCCTCTAGGTCCTGTTGTAGAGCTCTCATTGAACAGCTCAGTTCTGCTGAATCCAGAGACTGAAACACATACATGAAAAACGTTTCTTGGACACTCCATGCATTTGTGATATAATCTTATTAAGAATCACTCTTAAGTCATTGAACTACCAAGTATTGTTCCATTGTCAGTACACACATGTTCCTCTGTGTGTGTGTTCTGTTCTGTTGAGGTCAAAACTGGATGTTTCAGCAAAATAATGAAACCCATCCAGGACATGATATGTTGAAACTGTCAAGAATTTAACTTTGTTTTTTTGCTAAAAATAAAGCAAAAAAAAAAAAAAAATCATTTGCATTTGTTTGTGTGTGTGTGTGTGTGTGTGTGTGTCTGATGCAGCCACATCTTTTGAACAAAAGATTTTTCTGCAAGTACTTCATGATAATATTCGAGATTGTATAAAAATGGGTATCCTAAAACTTTTTTTCCACTAATGTAAATACTAAAAGCTTCACGTGTCTGAAGGGAAAAGAAAAATGAAAAGTTTTTTTTTTTTTTTTCCTCCACATTCTATTTCCATATTGTTCATGCAACATGTAATGCTAATCTCACCACAGTATCTGCTGGGCCTGTCTGGTCGATGATGAAGATGCCTTCTGAAGTCATCCTCACTCCATCCAGAGAGGACGTCAGGTCCGTACAGCCCTCTGAGGGACAAGACCAACTCACTTTTTACCCTAATAACAGTACAGAATGTCTGGTTGCATCTCATTACATCCAGTTTGCTCTCATGCTGTGAAATGAAACAACACATGCTGTATGACACGAAGCATCAAGACACTAATACTTCATCCCCACCTTGAAGGCCCCACAGCTCCAGAACCACGGCGCTGCTCTGCAGGTAGTCCAGCAGACACTGAGAGGTGTGAAGGGAGGCGAAGTGAACCCTGTGATCTAGCAGAGGATTGACGTTGTGCCAAACAGCAGGAGTATAGAGAGGTTTGGAGCAGTCAAATAACTTAAACCTGAGGAGGAAACAGAAGAACACACAGCTGTTAACAAAACAAAAATGACTGAATATCTGAATGTTCCTATAATAACCTCTGGTATCCCTACCATAAAGGTCCTTCTTAACCACCAAAACTGTGTAATCTGCACAACACTATTGTCAAAATGTTTGTCATACAGTTTGTTTTTAACTTTTTAACATATTTTTGTATTTCATCAACTTGAGCCATAGACAAAAATACCAAATAATCAAACTGTTATATTTTTTAACCCTTTTAATGCCATGTTTGTAATGTAAACAAACCATATATTTTGATGCAAAAAACACAAAAACATTTATTTATTTATTTATTTTTCAATACTCTACATAAACTACATTCCATTGTTTACGATGTGCTGATGTTAAAGTCTAGGTCAGAATTGTAAAAAATCATGCAAAAATGAACTTTAAATTCTGACCTAATACAAATAGTGAAAAATAATATGACCTTTAATGCCTCAAAGTGCAAAGCGTGCATAATATGCTCACCCTGCTAGCAGAAGGATAATAACCTCCTTTATGGACTCTCTGGTTCATCCTTCAGTTAATACAGTCTTGTTTCCCTGTCTATGTCCCTGTGTCATCTGATAAAACGTACCTGATCTGGACCCCTCTATTACGAGCCTCTCTTATCCAGCGTAGACCACAGCACTGTTCCAGGACCAGCTGAAAGTCCAGACGCCGACCCAGTAACTCAGAGGGGTCAATGAGGATGTCGTCTTCACCCTGTGGGCTGAAAGAAAAGAAAAGGCATTTGTTTATTTGTTGCATCTACACTCCCCTCCAAAAGTATTAAACAGTAAGGCCAATTCTTTTACTGTGGTTGTAGAATTTACTATTACTGTCTGGTTTTCAGGTTGGTTAAACCTCAAACTATGAATGCAGTTTCTACAGGAAAAACCCATTCAGTGGAATTAACTGTGTGAATAATCAAAGTAATCTGACACACCTGGGACACAAAACACACCTGTCAGTCACAGAAAAATGGGCGGGCTCAAAGAAAAGGTGCTATGATCTTAGTTGTGTAGTAAATAAGTCTAAATAAATACATGGAAATAAAAACTTAATCTGACGTATCATATTCATCTTTTGATGTCAAACCCAAATGTTTTCAGTCTACGGCAAAAATAAAGGAATTGGCCTCACTGTTCCATTAGTGAATGTGTGTGTGTGTGTGTGTGTGTGTGTGTGTGTGTGTGAGACGTACAATCCAGTGGAGGTGCAGGGGACCAGCTGTGCTTGTAGAATAGCCTCCTCTGAACCCTCTGAGCCCAACACCTGCGTACAGGGGCTATTATTTAATCACCATTTTGTATTTAGATTCAATCACACACTTCATCTGTATGTGTGTGTGTGTGTGTGTGTGTGTGTGTGTGTGTGTACCTCCAGCTGCTCCTCCAGGGGATGCGAAAGGCCAAAGACTGAAGCCATAGGTGAGCGGTACCCAGGAGCAGAGGCTCCAGCGGATCCCAGAAAGGGTCTTTATCTCTGGGCATCATAGCTGTAGAAAGGCCCTCGACGCTCTGACAACACAAACCAAAGATGTAGAAAAAACGTATGAAGTGATTTATGTGCACTTTTATATACACTGTGGTCCATAAAGTTGGAATAATTTTGTTTTCAGACACATTCCTCTTTGTATTCTTATTTAATCGCCTTTGACCAGGTCCAATGATTACCCAGTTACACTTGAATCATCAAGAATAAATCACAGTCACAATCATTTAGTGAGAAGAGGGAAAAATGTCTTATGAGCAACAGTGTTTATTTAAAACAACTGATGGTAAAGCTAACTCATCTGTATTCATGTTTCTATTAAAACACAAACACTATGATGATAAAAACATACCAGGTTTTTATTCACCTGCCATTTCCTCTTTTACATTCAGAGTTTTTCTACTGTTTTCTGATGAAGTGATTTTATTTTTATTTAGGACTGATCGACAATTCAAAGCATCTTTCAACTTCTGGTAATAGTTTTTGATTTGTGATCAAATAGAAGTGGGTGAAAACGAGCAGTCACAGCCTTTTGTCTCTGTTCTGAAATAACAACTACAAATATGGGGCACTAAATATTTTACTCCAATCCCTTCAGTACTGGCATATAAACTGTATTTTTTCCATCACATACCCTGTCTCTGCTCTGTTCAGCCTGATGCTGCTGATATACTTCTTCCATCAGAAATTTCCGGTTCACAAACTTGGCCTTGGACCACATCCACACCTGAGGACAAAAGAAAAATCAGACAAAAAAGCAACAAACCAAACCCTAAAAAGAAACCAAGTCTTAAATACAATCGTCATAGAGTTTGAGTTTATTAATAAACACCTGTTTGTTGCCTTCAGAGGTGACTCTGATAATTATCTCTTTCTCCAGATCGTGGCCTTTTGAGTCTGACAAGGCAAGATTCTTGATCTCCAGTTTGAACTCCACACCCTACAGATATGACATGGAGTTAAACACTGACTACCTGAGCATGTGTGTTATTATCTATAAAATACATGACATTAACCATGACACTAAACATGTTTGTGTCACATACTTAGGTCATAATGTTGGTTCCTGATATTTAATAAAATCATGTGCACCTTGTTCAGCTCCTGGCTCATCTGGTTGGCCTCGGCCACCATGGGCATCAGTTTAATATAGTCGTAGAAAACAGCCAACAGACTGGGGTCCGTCTGACTGGACCCAGAACTGGACTCACCTAGATACAGGATGGATACGATCAAACAGGTTTCCCTCAAAAAGACTCCCTCTTGATGTTGATCCAAATGTAAGGAAGCATAGTAAATATGTGTGTATATATTGATTGATTGATTGATCCTTATACTTTCCATTTTGGACAGATTTGCATAAAAACCTTCAAGAGTGGATAAAACTGAGTCAGATTCATAAATCAGAGTGACCTCTCTGATTTTTAAAGAACAATCATAAACATAAAGGATTCACACAACTTAATACTGAATTGTAACCCTTTGTTCTTCTTGTTTTACATGATATCCACAAACATTGTGTTCTTGCTGTGTGATATTTGTACATTTTGCTTCTGTACAATATTTGTCAAAGTTAATAAAAGAAAAAAAAAAAAATCCCATATACAACAAATGTCTCTTCACTTGGAGCTGTTAAAGTTGTGGCTCACCCAGGTGGATGCCTTCAGCAGCAGCCAGTTCAGACTGGAAGTAATCGTAGTCGTAGCGGCTCCAGTCATCCCCGCCCCTCTCAGAAGGATAACCAATGAAAAGGTAGGTACAGTTTGACCCGAGAATGAGACGGTCCTAAAATGAGACAAGGAAAGGAAAACCGATTCATGTCTTTGTGTGGAAATGCATGTCTCCAGAGGTTGGAAATAGAATACAAATTTTTTTTTTACAGTACATGAGTAGATTTTTCAGACAAATTTTACATTCTAAAAGAAATATTCCCACTTTCTACTCATTACATTTGAAAAGAAAAAAAAAGGGGGGTGGGGTTGTTAATTTGTTCATATTGCTTTCAAGGGGAATTATGATGATTATTTTTTAACTTTGCATCATAGCATCAAGACTAATTTAAACAGAACAATATAAGGTCGAGAAAATGATCCCCTGCAGTGTAGAACACAACAGTTGTACTAATGTAGAATATATTATGCAACAAAACTGAAGAGAGGGAGACTCGACCCACAGAAACAGCGTCCTCAATTTAATAACAATAGTATCAGCATGGGGGATCTAAGATTCAGTAGTTTTACACAGAAACAATCAGTACAGATGTAGATACAGTCTTTGAGTACATGTCAGAGTTTGTAATTTTACACAAAAAAATTACCGGTAATCAAAACTACTTTCAGTGCTAGAATATTTTAAACAAGTGTAAGTACTTCCCTGTAATAAGAATGTGTTTGTGTCTCACACATGCATCATAAAGGTGGAGCTGTTTGCAGAAGAAGAAGAATCTTTTTTTCAGTATTTTGTATATGTGGACATGCAACACACACTCTGTCTTTAACCCTTTACTGGCTGAACATGCACGAACACACCACGCACTGCAGACTAGGAGTAGTGGGCTGTCATGTCAGGCACCGGGGAGCAAATGGGGGGTTAAGTGCCTTGCTCAAGGGCACATCAGCCATTAAATGTTATTGGAGTCTCACCAGGTGTTGCAGCTCAGTCGTGTCGGAGACGGCCATTCCATTGATGATGACCTTTGCCTCTGACACTGGAGTCAGTGTAACACGGCGCTGCTCGTTCCTGAACACTGCATGGCGCTCTTGGATCCTGATACATACACACACACACACACACACATACATATATGCAGATGTACAGAAAATCCGTAAACATGTACAATAATACAAATATACAAAAGTCTCATAAGAAATACATTAATGTCGTCATTACTGAGCCTTCACACAAGTCTGTACTGATACACAAACCATCTCAGAGCCTATCCCATCATGCACTTCACCAAGAAAACATGCAGGAAAAATCACCAATCACTCACATCTACTTTTAGATCTTATGTAGACACTGTTTAGTGTCTCTAATCATAACCATAAACACTCCCTGTCTGATGTAACCTTAGTGAAAACTCACCCTAAGCCCTTTATAGAGATGGATCGTGGGGACGAATCGCAGAGACCGATGTCCCATTCACCTGGAGGAAAATTAAACCATATAAATGACTGATATTCAAGTTAGTGTTTAATTACATTAGGCTCCATAAACTTACTGAACACTCAGTCACTCTCACTGGTTCTTCTAGGATGAGCTAAAGGAGACATTCATCTTAAAATAGAAAAAGAAACATGAAGATTGACTTACCCTCCTGGATAAAAAGCTTCACGACACCTGACAGCTGAGCATCCTCGTTGATGTTCAGAATGTAGGGGTGCATTTGCATCATCCTCCTCTCCTAATAGTGAGAGAGGCATAAAAACATTTCATGCTGCTGTGAGAGACAGGAGATTGCAACTGAGAAGTGGAATGAACACATGGATGGATTTGTTTGAGCAATCTGCAGCACATCTGAGACATATGGTAGGTGCAAATGTATGTGGAACTGTTGTGCTGTGTGTGTGTGTGTGTGTGTGTGTGTGTGTGTACCTGTGCATGTGCATGTGTGTGTACCTGTGTGATGCTTGCGTACTGCTGCTCCCAGTCCTTCAGCGCCTCCTGCAGGTGTTGCTCCCAGAGAGTCTGAATGGCTCTGATCTGGAGTTCATTGTGGGTCAGAAGCTGTCGAAGCTCCTCTGAACACACACACACACACACACACACACATTATGTTATTGAATCTGAGCATTGCATTGTGAATTTCTGCACGTCACTGTTGGGTCTCACTGGTCTCGTCGTTGGTTCTCCGTCCCTCTTGGCCCAGTCGGCTCAGTCTCTGCAGCAGCCTGGCATTCTCTGCCTTCAGCTCTTTGACCAGACGCTCGGTGGGACTCTCATTCACAACAGCACGGTTCTGGATGCGCTTCGCCCTGAACAAGAAAAGGCAGAAGGACAAAGTACACAGGATGAGATGTGTGATGGGTGCAATGGGTCAAAGAAAAAAACAATTAGAAGAAGCTGAAGCATGACATTTAGTGCTTGTTACAGTCACTATATACAATTGTGACCAAAATGTTTTGGGAATTACAAAAGTTTTGTTTTTGTAAAATTTGCTGCCAAAGTTTTATTTATTCATTTTTAATTCAACATGTTTCTGAGGTACACTGGAGAACAATTAGAGCCAATATATACAGTAGGCTTCAAAGAAACTTAATGACAAATAAATCACATTAAAGCAAAGAGTCCCATTTGTGTTATTTCCAAAACATTTGACCACAGCTGTACTAGTTTCACAGTGGTTTATATTCAGCTTTCTCTATTAAGATGCAACCAAAAAGGAGCTCATGGATTCATTCTCAATAAACCACTAAGTGAACATAAAAAAATTATTTAATATAAATGATGAGCTTATACTTTGACAGATATGTTAAATGTGTATTTTCAAACACTAACAATTAAAAGTACTAAAAACATAATTTACAGCTAAAATGGTTTCCATGGATGTGTGTTTGGTGCAAACTTTGTGTTACCTTTTGTGTGCAAAACATTTGCACAGTTGTAATGGTCACTTAGTTTATTATAAAGTAATGTTTTCTGAATACAGGGATGATGATATTTGATTAAAAAAAAAACAAAAAACACAATAATCCATTATATGTTAACATGGCTAAATTTCCATGGTTTGATCTCTATAAAGAGGATTATAGAGATAGTGGTTATGGGAAAATCTCTGAGACCAGTTGAGAACCACTGGTTTAAATAAACTAATAGTGTCCTTGTACCTTTCAGCGTAACGAAGGGTTGAGAGTGACTCCTCATAACAGATATCAGCAGGGCTCAGTGTGGCAATCTACAAAACAGATGAATTGTGAATATCAGAATTTTTTAAAATGTCATCATAAATATATAAGTGCAGAGCAACAACGGATTCTACAAAATGTCAGTCACCATCACAGTGCGACTGTTGCCTCCCAGTGCAGACTGCAGCAGCTTGGTAAGAACTGAGTCTCTGTAGGGAATATGCACGACCTTTTTTCCCACCGCCACATCAGCGAGTGCACTGGAGGAGAGAAGAGCATGTGAAAATAATGTTCCACTTAAAATAAAGTAAAACATTAACTAAACAGCAGGGGGACCTGATGACATTGCCCAGGGTGGTGAGGCTCAGATTAATGGCCGTGCCCTCTTTGAGCCGATCCGCCTCTGACCCCGATGACCGCTGACGCTCACTGCCTGCCAGGTCCACCAGGTTTACATTGGACTGTTTAGTGATGCTTTCTTTGGAGAAGATCTGAAAGGGAAACACAGTAATGAAGTCACATGTTTTATGAATACACTGGCATTTATAAAAGCACAAAACAGTAGGACAGGACACGAATCTAAATGTAGGATGTACATGAATTTATTTAAAAACACAGTTCATGCATGATAAAACATGACTTTTTCAGACATCAAGTGAAATCATATCAGTGAATTAAAGTATAAACAGTCGCAGATCAGGAACATCAACCTGTTTCAGCTGCAGAACAATGAGCATGTGTGAGCGGCTGCTGTTTGCATTCATATGAGTGGCAGCAGTGGTTCGAGTCCTGGTTCCCTGTTCCATCAGCTGCTCCACCTTTAAATAACAACACATTTACATAGTTTTACATGTTGTACGCAGGCACAAATACACAAATCAACTCAGAATCTCCATTTTTTGCAGTTATATTCTTATACTCCATTACATCTCAGATCCAAATGTTGTACTTCTTATTCCACTACATGTCTGAAAGCTTCATCCCCTTCTTGTTCAGTGAAAACCGCAAACATCCAAATGTGCAAAGAATTTGAATGTTTGTGATAAACTGTAATATAACATGTTCCATGAAAATTCTCCTCCTTCATAAACTAAATACATTTTACAAAAATAATATTGGATTCACTGTAAAATAGCCTGTCATAAAGCTGAAAACAGGCCTGTTTTTGTGCTCATGTAAAGTTGACTTCTGGCCTGAGGCTTTTTCCAGTTTCCAGGCCAGGTCTTTTGTTGCACATCATTCCTCGCTCTCTCTGTAACCTTTCCTGTCTTTCCTATTTCTCACTGCCACTAATAAAGTTAAAAACTATATATTAAAATGAGACATGATTCCCACACGACACGAAATTTGATTGTTAGAGAAATTCTCCTCCATCCTGTGGTTTATCCATCTCTTAGTTCTGAGATCAGGCTACAGGTCATGGTGTGCTTCTGCCTTGTCCTCTGTCCTCCAACTGGATCTACTGATAAGACGTCGACACCCCATGACTCACAGACTTATTTTTCCCAAACTATCTGTTTCAGTCTCCTTTAGGAATGTATAAATATCCGTCAGTTGCTACATTGTCCTTAAGGTTTGGCACATACAGGGTTCCTACAGGTTTCTACAAGTTAAATTTAAGAGTTTTTAACACCTTTTTAAGACTACTTAGAACAGAGTTTAGTGCCCAGTTCACAGCCTATTTCAGGGCTATTCTGGCAAAAATTCAATCCTAGAATTTTGGAAAATGTATTTATTTATTCCAACACCTTGGTTCCCACTGTTCTGGGTCATTTGTCACCGAGGGAGGCAAAGTCAGTGACAATATAAATTGTAGTGTTGGAACAAGTGGAACTGAGTAGAATAACATTACTTTCTTTGCAGCTTGGACATTTAAAGACAATACAGCCAAGACGTTTATGGCAACATAACTTAAGATCTACCAAATCTAGTTTAATACCTTTTAAATACTTTTTTAAGGTATTAAAAGCAGATTTGTAAATTCAAGACTTTTTAAGACCCAGTGGGAACCCTGACATATGTAGGTTATAGGTGTATTTACATTATGTGACCAATCATAGGCATGAACACACTCTCTCCATCTGATATTTGTACCATGTTAGAGAAAAAAATTGGATTTGTCATGATGTGTAGGTTTTTATGCTATTACTTTATTGGTCTGACCCACTGGAGAACACATTGGACTGTATGTGGCCCCTGAACTAAAATGAGTTTGCCTTGACTGTTAATATCCTCAGAATAATTTTTCACTTTGCAAATTCATTTCATGGGCTGGATTGGACCGCTTGGTGGGCTGGTTTTGGTCCACCAGCCTTATGTTTGACACCACTGTCTTAAACTAAGCAGTGTGCAGAGTATTTCAAATGAGCTCAACCATAAACATCTACAGCAGTAAAAACAGGACTATATTGTACAATAAAAAAAAACACCTAAGTACCACTTTTCTTTATGTATTTTCAGTTATGTAGACCTACTTTTATATTTGTATTTATTAATAAAGGATCTAAATACTTTCTACCACTGCACAAACACAACCTACACAGAGATATGATATCAGATGTATGTATCTGTGTGTACTGATAAACCTCCCTGATCCTCCTACCTGTGGTGCGCTCTCACAGGGAACTGTGCGAAGACCCTCCACATAGAACCCTCTTTGCTGCTCTTCTCTGACCCTGAGCCCCCCAGGGGTACGAGACCCCCTGGACAACAGGTCAATCACCTGGACGTGAAAGAGAGAAAGTAAAAGGTGATGCACACAGCAGCTGCTCAATAGTACCAGTACTGTCGATAGGATACAAATGTTCAGAATCAACACAAACCACTGCTGGAAAAAGGACACAGACGGAGTGTCTGCTTCCTCCTGCTGTTACCTGCTCATTATAGATTTCCAGCATACTGAAAAAGACCTGTGGAGACACCATGAACACATTTAGAAGCAACTGAATCACTACCACCCACCCAATATGTATAAAAACATCCTTCATTGAAAATAGAAGCATACACTTGACCTGACACTGTCTTGAATCCTGGTTTTCTCTGATGGCCTCAAAAAGACGATCACAGAGTTTAGGAACCAGGCCTTTGTTGGTCCCATATCCCACCATTGAATAACTCTTCCCTGAGCCGGTCTGCCCGTAGGCCAGCAGAGTGGCATTGTAACCCTGTGCACATTGTTTCATTTACTGTCATATCTATAGACCAGGGGTGACACAGGTCCACATACAGCCCGATATGATCTCAAATAGGCCAGAACAGGAAAATAATAACATAATAACCTATAAATAATGACAACTCCAAACTTTTCTCTGTGTTTTAGAGTGAAAAAAGTACAATTTCACTAAGGTAAATGTTTACATGTACAAACTATCCTCTTAAAAAGTATGAATAATAGGAACAATCACGAACAACCTGAAAATTCTTGCGTAAAATAAGTGCAATTTTATCAAGTGGTGCCAGAAAACAAACCCCACCCCTTGCACATATTATAGCTTATTTTGGCATCGATCCAGCTGATGTCATCATGTCTATGTGTGTGGTGATGTCAGTATAGCAATTGTCTCTATATATGTGCCAATTTGTTTCAAGTAAAAACTGATGTTTGTATAGACATTTGAAATGTCGCCCATTATAAGTAAACAGGAAAAAAATAAAGATTTTAAAAATTCGTAAAAAATGTGACTTTGGGCCTACTTTTCCCAAAATGTAATCACATCTATTCTGGGTCACTGGTAATCTATAAACCCAATTTGGTATGAATTCAACCAATAGTTTTACTGCTACAGACATTTGAAATTTCACCCATTATAAGTGAATGGGGGGAAAAAAAATTAAAAATTCATAAAAAAATTTGAACTTTGACCTACTGTTCCCAAAATTGTAATCAGACCTAGCGATAAACTCACCATAAACCCAATTTGGCATGAATTCAACTAAGGATGCACTGATACCGATACCAGTATCGGGCATCGGCTCCGATACTCAGTGTGTGTACTCGTACTCGTACTCTTAAAATAAATGCGATACAAATGCACCGATACCACTTACGGCCGTGTGACATTCCCAGTTCAGTGCAGCAGGTACGAGGAGGAGGAATACTGTGTGGGGAGTGTGAAGAGTGTGGAGATTTTTCAAAATAAGCGACGGTGATAAAAGTAACGCTGACTGCAAGTAACGTTAAAGACACAGACAGATATGGACGCAACGTTCTGTCCATCCTCTGTGTACATTCCATCTGTTTTCCAGGTGTTGGTGGAGACAGAGAATACCACCGGGAGTACGGAGTGGTGTGGACCGCCGCCAGCAGAAGTGAAAACAGAAGTGGCTCATTTCTCTTTTCTCTTCCTGCTGAAGCTAAGCTTTTAAACCTTACCAGCGAAAACGCTGCAATATTAGTATCACATTAGTGTTACCTCTGTCGTCTCCATGTTTGTTATTATTGACTTTCTTCTTCTCAAAAAAAAAAAAAAACTTTCCTCTTCTTCGTGGTGTTTGTCCAATATGGTTAATTCAGAGCGGCGCCCCCTGGTGGATTAATTGACAAACGCTCATTCCAACACATTAAATGTCAGTAGAAGCACTTTGTTCCAGTCAGACTAATGATAACGACACTAAAGCACATTTACAAATGAACTAACAACTGGAATGGGATTATTAAGTACTCGTATCGGTACTTGGTATCGGCAAGTACTCAAATGTAAGTACTTGTACTCGTACTCAGTCTGGAAAAAAGTGGTATCGGTGCATCCCTAAATTCAACCAATAGTTTTGCTGCTAGACTTAACAAACAAACAAACAAACAAACAAACAAAAACAAACAAACAAACAAACAGATCCCAAAAACAATACCCCTTGCCTCCCCTTTGGGGGGCAGGGTAAAAATTCATACCACGGTCCAGATTGGACCCTGGGCCATATGTTTGACACCCCTGCTATAGATGGTAAATAGTCTGTGATGCCAAGGTAGCTCAGAGGAATTGGACTTTCATGATAAAAAGGTGCAAAATTCTGCAATTCTATTTCTTACCTGCAGTGCATTCTCTAGTATTCCTTCTCCCAGGTCCTCAAACACACTGTCCTGAGGATGAATGATACATATTTTTTATTTTTGGTACTTTTTATTTTGACCACATGTTTCACAGCCAAGATACTTTACCACAATAATACTTTCTACTTGTACCAATCCACTTTTGGCTTTCAAGCGGTTGTGTTTTCTGCACTCACTTGGTCAGCATATCGCCCTCCTGGATCCTCAGGCAGGTAGAGGCCGCTCCGGTCTTGCATGAAGCCGCTGTGGGACCAGTAGGCGTAGTCAAAGCAGAATGAACGGCGGTTGTGTGGGTCACGTGGGTCTTGGATGGTGATGGAGTTTGACACCATGGACACAATACAGCGGCTGCCTGCATCCCTTTCCCTCTGAATGAAGAAATAAAGGATGAGATGTTAAGAAAAATAGGATCATATAGAGAAAAACATATTTAAAACAAGCGTATTTGCTATAACAAGTCACAAGGGCAGTGCATTAATGAAAACGTAGTACAGGAAAGATGCTATGAGAATACAGAAAACTGAGGTAAATGAAATAAAAAGGCAAAATCAAATGGTGAAATGGGATAAACCTGGATATAAATAAGTGTAAAAGTGCAGCACAGCGCAAAAAGAGGGTGAATACTGACCTTGTTGAAGGGTCGGACTCTGACGGCCACTTTGACACAGTCCTTGCTGTGCATGTCTGAGGTTTTGGGCCTCATGGTGCTGCAGGCAGGTATCAGCACCGCAGACTGGCAGACTGAGTGATCACCTCCAACACTCAGGACAACGGAGAGCAACAAGAGTCACATTACACGTCGACATGGATACAATCAGGCCAGTGTGACAGGAGTGATGGCACCCATGTCACAACTGCATCCTTTAAGTGTTTTAGCTTAAAACCTGAGTGACAAGTATTCAGTTTTCTGGAATATAACAGGCAGTGATGATAGACTTTATTATATGAATAAAAATGAACTTGGAATTGGCTTTTTCCCTCTTTGGTGCTTTTGTTTGTAAAGTTGAGCAGAGCAGACTGAAGGCTGGTTTCACTTTCACCTCGTCTATCACAATGAATTATACAGTAGAAACACAACACTGGGAAACTAGAGACACACACACAAGTGAATATAAACAGAGCTGTTACACATGTTAATAGTACTCCGATTATGTGTCATCCTAAAAACAGACTACGCCTTAAAAAGGAGCAAAACACTAAAACTAGCAATGAAAATAAATAAATAAATAATAATAATAATTTAAAAAAAACTTCCAAAACAAAATTGTATCAATACTTAAACGAACAAATCAAATTAAAGGTTTAATTTCCAAAATGTTAGTGGTTTATGATGAACAAGAATAACATTTTTTGGCTCAAAGTTGGAACATTAACATACAGAGGTTTGGTTTGAGCAGGTGTGTCCAACTTATTTCAGGGACCACACGGAGCCAAGTTTGATCTGAAGAAGGCCAGATCAGTAAGATAATAATAGAATAACCGATAAATGACTACTCCAAATTTTTCTTTGTTTTAATGCAAAAAAGTGGAAATACATTATGAACATATTAGCAATTACAAATTATCCTCTCACAAAAAAGTGAGCCACGAACGACCTAAAATTTCTAACAATATTATGCCTCATCATTTACACATGAGCACTCAAACTAAAAGAATGGATCTACAAAGACATAAAACATTTATTAACAGGCATAACATTGTTAAAATTGCATGTATTTTTCTTAAGAAATTTCAGGTTGTTCATGGGTTATTTGCGTTCTTGTTGAAAAGCCAGTTTGTAAATTTAAAAATTTTCATAATCTTATTTCACTTCTGCAATTTTTCCTATTAAAACAAAGATCAGTCATAATTTCCAGGTTTTTTATGCTATTTCACGGTTTCGATTTGCTGGAGATCAAATTGGTCTGTATGTGGGCCCCTAAGCTAAAACGAGTAGAACACCGTTGACTATTAATGTCTTCAATGTAATTTTTGCAAACTCATCCCAGGGATTGTATGTGTAACACCCCTGCTATGGATGGTAAATAGTCTGTTTTTGCACTTTAAAAATTCTTCCCATGGGTTGGATTGGAGGCTTTGGCAGGCCAGTTCTGGCTCGTGGACCATATGCTTGACACCCTCGGTTTGGTGAATCACATTTAACGTTGTGGTTGCTTTTTACCCCGCCCCACGAAGAGGAGGCAAGGGGTATTGTTTTTGGTTCGGTTTGATTGTTAACACTCCAGCAGCTAAACTATTAGTCAAATTCATACAAATTGAGTTTACAGATTGCCAGTGACCCAGAATACATGTCATTAAATTCTGGGAAAAATAGGTCAAAGTTTCAGTTTTTTATGAATTTTTACCCCCCCCCCCCCTCGATTTTCTATAATGGCTAAAAATTCTCATCTGTAGCAGCAAAACTAGAATACATATAATTACATTTTGGGGAAAGTAGGTCAAAGGTCACATTTTTTATGAATTAAACAAAAAAAATTCTCCCATTTACTTATAATGGGAAAAACATCACATCTATAAAGAACATCCATTTTGTTTAATTTTACTTCAGACTTGGCATATACAATTGCAGAAAAAAAATTCTTAGACCACCCCTTGTTTTCTTCAATTTCTTGTTCATTTTAATGCCTGGTACAACTAAAGGTACATTTGTTTGGATAAATAACAAAAATAGCTCATAAGAGTTTAATTTAAGAGTTGATATCTAGACACTTTCCACGTTTTCTTGATAATAACCAACATCACTTCAGTTCTTACATCAATATCTATGGCATTGGACTGACAAAAACACTGCTTTTAGGTATTCCATGTTTACTTTTCTGTCTGTTTTAGTCACATGATACACACAGGAGTTAGCACTTGATTGCCTAACCATTGTTTCTGATGACTTTTGATGGTCTAATCATTTTTTTCCACTACTGTATATCGAGGTAATTGATATACTGACATCGGCACACACAGACATGATGGCATCAGTTGGATCGATGCCAAATTAAGCTACAATATGTGTGAGGGGCGGGGTTTGTTGTGCCTTGCACCACTTGTTTAGGTTCTGTAAATAAAGGCTCAGAAAACAAACTAATTCATAAAAATAAAAACTACAACTTATAAACAAACAAAAAAAATCTAAATCAACAGGTGAAAGACAACTCTGAAAACACTGTGGGGGTTGTTGATACTGACTGTTGTGAAGAATGTGTGAATGTACATCTAGTTTTGGGCTCCAGTCAATTCCCCAACCTCAATAAAGACACCGGCTGCACTGATAAACACACATTTCACAAAGGAAACTGCATTGAAACAATCACTCCACACCAGAAGTAGAGAAGTATTCAAGCTTTACCATATTTATCAAAGAGCGGTCATCAAAAATAAGACATTCTACATACATTCGTCAGAAAATAGCCTATGTTTGTGATGGTGGTCGCCATAAAATTAAACAAGCCTATCAACAAGTCCCAAATTCAACAACTCAAACCACTGTGCAAGTCACTTTCTGTCACAATATACAACCCCATGTACGTACAAACAGTCCAAATCTGTTTAAGAGTGTACAAATCTGTGCATTATCATTGAACCCCCCCCAAAACAAACCAATCAGGTTTAAGACTACGGCATAGGCTGTCAGATTAGATGATCAAATGCATTTTCAACACTTTAAACTTCAAAATGAACATAATTCTTTAAGATTTATTTATTACCTTTATTTGGAACATAACAAAAGACTATATACAATATCATCTGTAGAAACGGGTCATTTCCACCGAGTTGGTTGCTTTTCTTCTAAAATAGAAAAAACAGCAGGCCTCAATACGTAGTAAAAGTAAATAACAAAAAAATAAAATTTAAGAGAATGTAAATAGAACCTCTTTATCACAAGCAATTTTAATCCAGTCTCTGGTTTTGTTTATGGGAGCTTCTAAAAAATTGTTATTGATCGCCATCACCTTGTGCCATTTAGTGCCAGAAAAGCTGATTACAGCATGGCCGTCCATTGTCCCACACAACATGGCCACAGATAATCAAGTTTATAGGAGAGGGACATGTAAACTCCAAAAATAAAGTCCTCTCTCACACTGCTATGTACCAGTGTGTTTTGTCCCAAAAATATTTTTCATGCTGACGTTGGATTTATTGTATTGTCCTAGAGGAGAGTTAATAAACAAAGACCACTGCAGTGTGGTGAGGCATCTGGAGACAAAGAACCGTTATGACCATATGCGTTATTTTGACATCACCTGGCTTGGTCAGTTCAGAGTCTCAGGACTGTTGGACCAGGTGGGTGATGGTTTTCACCGCTGACCTCAGAGTTTCTTTCCTCCGTGTGAGAGGTTTCGTAAAAGTGTGTCCATTATGGCGTTTGCGACGGAGGTTCATCATCCGAGGGCGGGACGTTCGCACTCCTTCGTCCTCTTCTGAGCTCGTGGGACTGGTTCTGCTGGGCTGGCAGAGGGGACAGCAGGTCCACCTCCACCACTGGAGCTGGCTCTAGAACCGCCTTGGATCTAAAGGGGTGAATTCCAATGAAAATAAAGCAAGACAGTGACGAAGTTGGATAGGGACAGTTACTGGATTAGTAAGTTATTTAGTAAACACCTATGAGCTTATATTAATATTTTTTTTAAATACAAAAGAGGTCAAATGATCAGACACAGAGGCTCTTACTGGCCGTTTCGCCTTGCCAGTTCTTCTGGTTTTAGAAACAGCTGCTGCTACTTTATCCACTTCCACATTATCTTCCTCTGAGGCAATTTCATTCTGAGGAAAAAAAGGATTAGGTCACAGAGACAAACTGGTACAATTATTCCTGAAATTAGACTGAATTCTATCTGTTTTAAATGGCTGCTGATATTATAAAAGTCAAAAGTATTGTTATATCTCTTCTTTCAGTTTTAAGAAATCAATCTGTAACTAAAGTGTACTGATTGGATCATATGCCTGAACACCTGACTAAGATGGATAAAGGTCTTATCACCCCCTGTAAAATTATTATTTGTGATGTAAAAAATATATACATAAAAAAAGTCAGAATAACCTGACATGTTAACTTTAGTCATTTAAATTGACAGCAGGTGTGTTCTACATATAACATGAACATGTGATTGGTTGACTGAAAACAGGCACATCTGATTAGTGTGATCATTTATGTAATCAGATTTTACATATATTTGTTTTCATTTCTCCCTTTCATCTTATGTGTATAGGTTTCAATTTCACAATAAAGATGTAAATAGTTCTGTTCTTTTCCCCACCCAAAACAAATCAGAGACACATAACATTTAAATAAGGGTGTACAGACTAATATTCATTACACAGGCTAAATATAATTACTTTAAAATGGGAAAAGATTTTAAGCACAAACATTACCTGAGGTGAAATGGTGGCGGCTTTGGCACCTCTTCTGCTTCGAAGTGACAGGAGCTGTAGACTCGTCAATTGGATAAGGCAACACTTCTCTGGAGGCTGAGACAGAATTACACAGCATTACCACCATGACAGATGATAAATGGACATGTGAGTCTGTGAAAATGTGAAGTTAAGGGCTGCACACCTCTTGTTCTCCTTGCGATGGCGGTAGATGAATGAATGCTCGCCTGGACTTGACTCATCCTCTACGGGTTCTTGTACGGGAGGCAGTGACCGAACCTGCTCGACTGATGACTTTGGCATGTCTCTTGCTGGCTCTCGTCTTTGAGTCAACAACTCCACCTGTAATATTATAATCAAAGACTGTTTTATTTATTTTATTTTTTTATTTAATTTTATTCATTTACCCTGGCAAGCAATTAAGAACAGATTCCTATTTACAAATGCAGCCTGATCAAAGAGCAATGGCTCCTTGTCAGGCCTGTTAAGGGTCGATGAAGAAGCCATTGCAATTAAAACAACAATATCAGTGACCCAGTTTAATACATTAGAAGTAAAATTAGATGATAAATGGGCCAAATGCTGAGAATACATCATTCGTATGGGTGTATTTTCAGTGTCACTGGTGCCTCGTGCTTACCTTCCTGCTTCTCCTCCTCATCCTGGAGCCTCTTGATGAGGGCATCTGCAACAGGGATTTCAGAATCCACCTCCAATGGAGAGTCTAGTAAAAGCAGGTCTTCCTCAGGGTGGTCCCAGAGTTTGCTTCTAGTTGGCCGACGAGTGGTGGTTTGACTGGCTGAAGTATTCAGGTCCCGTTTAGGTCGATCCCCGGTTGCATTAATGGTTTCAATAATGGTCTCTCCTTGTATCTTTTTTACACTCTGAGGATATGACAGAGGAACCAGTTTCACCTGGGAGTATTAAATGTTGTCAGTGACAAGAAATGAATGGATCGGATTCATCATATGAAATAATGTGTGATACAGATATATGCATGGTAATCATGGGTAAAATGGATGATGAAATACATCACAAACTGCAAAAATTGCGTGCGACTCCACAGAAACTTTCAATATCTGAGGGCTGGGTTATCTGACAATCTCATATCAAAGAATCAGCTAAATTTAGCTTTCCACATCTCCTGTTTGACTACATCATTTTACAGGCGCTAGTGCATAACAGGTTACTTTAGCATTTATGTTGTTAGGCTAGGTGCACAACACTGCAGCAAACCTGGTTTCACAAATGGTTAGCCAAAGCAACAGCGCAAAACATAACATTAGACATTATCATCAACGTAAACAATATGAAACTAGGCAAACGGATAAAATGGATTACAAAATATACTATCAGAACTAAAACAGTACAGTGGAAAGAGTGGCCTCTTTAAAATAATACTGTGATCATCTGCTGTGATTGTGCTTATAAACACTGACATGTGATCCTTTGACCAGATGATAGAAAACAGTACTTTTAACTCCTGGCAGATTAATAGGATTAAGATTGTTATCAGTTTATGCTCATCACAAACAAAAGAAGTAGATTTTATACGTACTTGTGGATAAATATTTAGGGCAGTCCGGTTGGACTGACGAGTCCCTCTTCCAGGGCTGGGAGACTGTGGTTTTCTGTCCTCCTCTTCCTCTATCAGGACAGGCTGTGCCACTTGTGTCTTCCTCTTTCTGGAGCTGTGTTTGACAGGAGGGGCGCTCTCCTCTTCCTCTTTCAGGACTTCTAACGGTGTTGGTGTCTCCTCACTGCTACTCAGTATCCTGCGGCTAGACCTCCTTGGGGTACTGGGCTGAGTAGTCCTGCCTTTGGCTGGGGTGGGAGTCTTGGCACTGCGTCGTCCAGAAAACTTTGGATGCTTCACCTCATCAGTTTCTCCCTTGTCTTCCTTAATTTCCACATCTGTGTCTGTTGTAACCTCCTCACTGATGCTTCGGTTCCGCTGACTGGTTCTTGTCGAGGTCGCCCTCTGTGAAGCTTGTCGTCTGCCAGGAGAAGAGACCCTGGAGGGACTTGCAACTGTGGTATCATTATCTATGGCCTCCTCTGCATCATCTGCCTCCTCCTGCTTAGGAGGCTCAGGCCGAACCTTGCGAGTACTTCTTCGAAGTGTGCCGACGGTGGTTTCTTTGACCTGTCTCCCTTTTCGAGGTGTGCGACTGGGGGACATAGGGACTGCAGAGCTAGTCTCTACTTCCTGTACCTTCCCTTCCTCTTCTTCTGATCCGACTCCTCAGACAAGGGGAGATGAAGGTAACTGTCCTCCTCGTTCTTGTGGTCCTCCTTGTTGGGGTAGAGGGAGCTTTCTTTTTTCTCTGAGACCTTGACGTGTCCAACACAGGGTTTTCCTCTGGCTGGGTATCAGAGTCCACAGCCTGCTGCACAGGTTCCTCCTCATCACTCTTTTTAACTTTTTTAGGTCTTCCCACTGCCCTTTTGGTTTCCTTCCTTTCCTGAATTTCTTCTTGGTTGTCATTTTCTGCATTTGTTAAAGCTGTATATTCCTGCTCCTCCTCTACAGCTGCCACTGTTTCTCCACTTTGGGGTTCTGGTACATCCTTTTCAAAAGGCACATTTCCCTCAAGCTCCTTCTGATCCTCAGCAGATGTTGCTTTATCATCCTCCTCTTTCATTTCCTCTTGAACAAGAGCATCTGTCATTACTGCCGAGTCTCCAATATCATTGCCATCCTTAATAACTGGGGGTTCTGCTGGTGTTGGCTCAGAGAAAGAAACAGTTGGAGGTTCATTATCCTCAGCCAACATTACCAATTCCACTTCCTTCTTTTGTTCTACATCTTCTATCATGTATTTTTCTTCAGTGTTTTCATTTTGTAGGTCAACTTGATGTTCTACGGGTTCTAACTCTGCTGGTTTAGCTACTTCGGTTTTGCTCAGTTCCTCCATTTCTACCCCAAGCTCCTCCTGAAGATCAGCTTGAGGTTCTAACTCTGCTGGTTTATCTACTTGAGTTCTGCTCAGTTCCTCCATCTCTACCCCAGGCTCCTCCTGAAGGTCACCTTGAACTTCTACAGGTTCGAAGTCTGGTGGTTTATCCACTTCAGTTCTGCTCAGTTCCTTCATTTCTACCCCAGGCTCCTCCTGAAGGTCAGCTTGAGGTTCTACAAGTTGTAACTCTGTTGGTTTATCCACTTCAGTTCTGCTCAGTTCCTCTAGGTCTGCCCCAGGCACCTCTTGAAGGTCAGCTTGAGGTTCTACAGGTTCTAAGTCTGCTGGTTTATCCACTTCAGTTCTGCTCAGTTCCTCCATCTCTACCCCAGGCTCAGCTTGAAGGTCAGCTTGAGGTTCTACAGGTTCTAAGTCTGCTGGTTTATCTACTTCAGTTCTGCTCGATTCCTCCATCTCTACCCCAGGCTCCTCTTGAAGGTCAGTTTGACATTCTACAGGTTCCAACTCTGCTGGTTTATCTACTTCGGTTCTGCTCAGTTCTTCCATCTCTACCCTAAGCTCCTCCTGAGCGCCTTCTCCTGAGGGGGGAGTAACTCCGTCATTTTTGGTCAAAAGGATGACCTCTGGTGTGGCTGCTGGTTCATCAGTGACCTCTGACTGGTAAGGGTTGGAGGACAGCGGGTCATTGTCCAGCACATCTGCCTCTTTTTCTCCATCTTCATCCACATCCAGCATCAGAGAGAAGGTGCTGTGGGTTTCAGGCCTTAGGTCATTTGGCACACAGGTATGGTGAAGCTCATTAAGACCCAGCTGAGAACTATGGACCAGGCCATCCTGTTCCTCCACAAGCTCCAGAGGTACCAACAGAGTGGTTGAAGGTTTGAGCTCCATGTAGGATGATCCTTGTTCGTCGTCCTCATCTGGATTAATCTCTTCTTCGTCAGCCCCAAGTCTCACCATCACCACCTCACCTTCCATTTCATCTTCTACTAACTGTTAAGGTGCAAGAACAAGACACTGAATTAATTCTACAACTCTTTAAAAACTGGCTCATCAGAATCTCTCTCCATACACAGACACCTACAGAGTGAACATTACACAGAGCAGCTTCATTTCAAGACATAAGAACCATTCCACATCCATAATGCAAACAAGGATACCAACAACATTAACATTTGGGTCGGATTATGTTGGTCCTGATACAAATATGGAACCATGTTGGGTGATGGCAGTGTTGTGGTAGCTTTATACACAAGCTTTAGGCTGCCTCATTTTATGTCAATTACACTGTAATACTGTGCATACACTACCACATCCCAGCCACAGCCTGATGTGACCAATATGATGTCCAGTTATGTAGCTCTATGCCACATACTACATCATTAGCTCGGAGTACCCAGTTACACTCAGACCAAACTGCATTGTTTAAATTAATGGTTATTGGTTTCAAAGTGGTGTGTTTTGTAGTTTTGTCAACATTAAGTTCTTAAACAAGTCAGTTCCTTGTACAAGACACTTTAGGACCTAAAATTCATATTACTATATTTAAATATGTTCAAGGACCAACAGAGAGACCATTTTATATTTCAGGGGCCATACCTCATTCAAAGTAGTTTCTAATTAGGGGTACACCCACATATTTGTGTGAACCAAAGGACCCACTAAAATTTGCACAATGCATTGGTATTGACATTCATGACATTAACCATGTAGTCAAGTTACCTTCATCTCTGCAGAGAACACTTCAGCCTCCTGCTCTGACAAAGGTGGCAAAAAGTGGGCTTGTCCCTGTTGCACAAAGACTGAACCAGGCTGGAGGGGTGACAGCCTTCCGTTACCCTGGACTTCCTCAATTATCTCCACCTCACTGCCTGAGTCCTCCTCCTCCTCTTCCTCCTCCTCATCTTCTTCCTCTTCCTCCTCCTCCTCTTCGGCTTGATCAGAATCCTCTTCCTCATCTTCTTCTTCTTCTGAGGCAGGACTAGAAAGTTCTTCACTGTCATTAACGCTCACAACAGCTAGAGGACAAAGCACAAGAGCAGATTTGTGACAATGTGAAAGACAAAAAGAGAAATCTAACAGTGAGAGTGTTTACTACAAGCTTATTGCTATGTGTGAAATCTTCCTCACAGTGAGAGTCGGTGCCAGTTGGCTCTGAGGATGTTACAGAGGTGATAGATTTTTGGGTGGTGAGCATCAGTGCAGGTTTAGCAGCTGTGAGCTCCTCTTCTTCCTCCTGTAGTAATTCACTGGAAGAAAGCAGATTAAAGATTAAGTGGATAAGATGCATTACAAGTAAAGGCTTCTTAAAGATTAAACCATAGAAACATTAGGGAGAGTTTTTCATTTCAAGAAACAGGTAGGATACCTGTTGAATGACACTTCGGTCTTTGATGCATTGTGTATTCCTGAGCGGGTTAGAGGGGAAGCCACATCACTGCCAAACAGATGCTGCTGGACAAAGTCTGTCAGATCTAATGACAAAAACAACTCCATTCAATAACATTGTTCAAGTCATAGTCATGTGACTGACAACCAGTTAAACATATATAATTCATACAATCACTATCCTCAGTCTCCTTTTATATTAAATCACTGCATTACATGTGGTAATGTTTGTCAACTTTTCGGACGAACCTGTTGGTTGCTCCAGATCGTCTTCTGGTTCCTTTGCAGCTTCAGTGGATTCAGATGGTTTCATGCCTTCAGTGAACTCTGGAGCTTCAATGGCCTCTGAGAGGTCATCCTGGGCCTCAGGTTTCACTGACTGATCCTGTAATTCTACATCTGGGGCAGACTCAGTGACTGACTCTGTGCCTTCCATCACCTGGTTGTAACCTAGTGGAATACAAAATAATTCAGGTGATGATTTAGGTAAGTGTGGAAAATCTTTTTTGTTTTCCCTAACTTCATTGAAAATTTTAACACCATCAAAAAGAGAGAATTAATTACCATGACTGGAAAGCTCTCCTGGATCAGGAGTTACATTATCTTCTTGTTTTGTACTTGATTCAACATCCACTTCATCCTCCTTTTCAGACTCAACTACTACTTCCCTTTTGTCCTCCTGTTCAGGACAAGCCGCCATTAAATCTTCAAACGTTTCATCCTCCTTCACCCCATCCCCTTCATTCAATGATAGGAGAGGGGCCTGTTCAGCTGCTGATGCAGGTTCTTGCTCCAGTTCTTCTTTTTCTTCAGGGGTTTTGATTGTCACTATCACTACCCCATCATCCTCATCTTTATCCACAGGGCTCTCCTCCCCTTCCTGATCTTGTGACAGAGGTGCATCATAATACTCTAAAGTTGTGTCTGTTGAACGTACAGATGTGTGGCTGGTTTCAAAGCTCAGGGAAACTTGGGCATGTGATGATGCTGATGGTCCAGTTTCTTCTGTAACTTCATGGATGGAGGATGATTCACTCTCAGAGCATCTCAGCTGTGGAGAAGGAATTCCACCTTCTGGAGGAAGGAACTTAACATGAGGCTGTGCCTCTTCTTCTGGTTCATCTGCTTCCTCCTCAGCAGGCTGTGGGGACCAGGTCTTATGAGCTGCCTTGGACAACGTCGTTCCTCTAGTCAGCAAACTAATCTCACTCTCTGCTGCCATCTAAAGAGAAACACAAATTCAAACAGGAAACATTTTATTTCAAAAAGAAAACATACCAAAAAATGAGGATTTAGATGTAATAAGTTCCACTGTACAATAATTATAAACAATAATTATTACTGCAGATTCCTTCGTTTGTCAATTAAACAATAAAAAAAAAGAACATTTTGCACATCAGCTTTCAACTGTCTAATGAATTATTCTAGGTCCTTTTGTCTTTACTTGATTGCTTCAGTGGAGAGAGACATGAAATGAGGGAGAAGAGAGAGTAGGGGAATGGCACACATTCCTCCGTGGAATGTGTGTACATATCAGTTTATTAGTAGTGCTTGATCGTACCCCATTGGTCCATCGGATGCTCTTTTCTGGTTCAGGAGATTCTGCCTCTTCAATGAAGGTGATTCTGTTCTCTTTATTGCGAAGGGGTGGTGTGATGGAGCGCCCAGGGGAGGCTGATGGGGTGGCGACAGGTGTGGGCCTCAGGCTGCTGCGCAGGATGGACTGAGGGGTGAAGGCTGAGAACACTGGACCTGAAGCAGCCAAGGCCCGAGCCCGCTGTTGGTGCAGGAAAAATAACATAGAAATGGCAAAATTAGTAAGAAAAACAACTTTTATCCTATCAGGATATTCAAACGATATTATGAGATATGACGACAACATTTTAGAATTTTAAAAAAGTGTATATCTGTCTATTCACCTTGACAACTTGTGGAGTTTGTAGCAGACTGAGCTCTGGAGCCTTGCCGATGCTCTTTGGAGATACCCAGGAAGTGGGAGGTCTTGGGGGGCTGACGATGGGCCGAGGGGTCTGACAAGAGGGGTGAACCACCAACTCCATTAGCCTGATCGGAGTAAAAAAAAAAAAAAAAAATTAAAAGAAAAGAAAGATTATTCAAAAGGAATAAAAACACTTATCTGACAAGTTCTTTAAAATTTTAAAAACATCATAATGCATATGGTATTCGTCACTCTTTAAAAACTAAATAGGGACCTTTCTATGATGCTCAAGAACTCATATTAATTCAGGTTTACATGTTTATGAAGTTAGATTTAAAACTCATCTTGGCTGTACAGTTTAGTTCAACTTAAAAACAAGTTGTTCTGCCAGAGGAACAATATCTACCCAACAGAGCAGCACACAATCGCATAGTGTATTTTAGGAGTACCTTGACTTTCGCTTGGATGTCATGGTGATAGGGGTTCCCAAGAAAGGATCAGGAAGAGTCAGGGAGGAAGGCTTAGGGCTGGGGCTGCAGATGTCTGTTGCTCTAGGGCTGCAAGAATAAGTCAATGGTAAATGCTAAGATTTCAATGAACAAAACAAAAAAGATTTCTTTGAAGTAATTCCAATATTTTATAGTCACCTCTTGACTGGGGAAGACTGTGGAGTGGCTCCTTTTCCTAACCATACCTCCTCAATCTTGGTGAGGACATTGTTGATGAAGCCAGCCCTTGACATCACCTTCTCACCAGCAGAGCGTTTGGTGATAGTTGATAGTGGTTGCGGCCGAGAGACTAGATCACATTGAGAAAACAAAATGGAAACATCATGATTAAACCACACGTTGGGAAAAATATGAGCTGAACTTAAGTAAACAGACTGACTGCACCTGTGGTTTGAGTTGGAAATGCAAACGTTGACAGTTTTGAAACAATTGCAAAACCATGATTGTTATAATCCATATATAATAATGCAATGGTTTGTAAGGCAAGGTCAGGCAGATTTATTTGTATAGCACAATTCATACACAGGGTAATTCACAGTGCTTTACAAAAATGGAAAAGAAACAGGTTAAAAACACACAACTACAATTAAAACATAATCAATAAAACATAAATAATAATCAATTAAAACAAAGTAAAAGAGAAGAGTGCAGATAGAACCCTTTCAGTTGTTATATGCACAGTTGAATAGAGCTGTTTTCAGCCTGGACTTAAACATTGTCAGAGTAGAGGCCTATCTCCTGTCATTAGAAAGACTGTTCCAGAGTTTAGCTGCATAGAACTGAAACACAGCTTCACCATGTTTAGTCCTGACTCTGGGCACCAGCAAAAGACCAGTCTCTGAGGTTCTCAGGGTCCGAGATGGTTCATATGGGACCAACATGTCATAGATGTACTTTGGTGCTAGACCATGGAGAGACTTATAAACGAGCAGAGCTGTTTTAAAGTCTATTCTCTGAGCCACAGGAAGCCAGTGAAGAGATCTGAGCACAGGACCAATATGGTCGTACTTCCTGGTTGTAGTCAGGACTCGAGCAGCAGCGTTCTGGATGTACTGCAGCTGTCTTACAGCTCGTTTAGGGAGTCCAGTGAGAAGGCCGTTACAGTAGTCTAACCTGCTAGAGATAAATGCATGGATAAGTCTCTCCAAGTCTGGTTTAGACAGTAAAAATTTGATTCTGGCAATGTTTTTGAGATGGTAAAAGGCTGATGATGTAATTGATTTAATGTGGCTGTTAAAGTTTAGGTCGGAGTCCACTATTTCCCCTAGATTTCTAACCTGGTTTTTAGCTTTTAGAGTAAGAGAGTCCAGATGACACTTTCTCTAGGTTTTTGTGGGCCAAAGACAATGACTTCAGTGTTGTCTGAATTTAGCTGGAGGAAGTTGTTTTGCATCCACACAGTGATCTGTTGGAGGCAGTCACAGAGTGAGTCCACAGGCCCATGTTCACCTGCTGTCAGCGAGATGTAAATCTGAGTGTCGTCTGCATAGTTATGGTAGGACATGTTACTACTGTGTATTAACTAGCCCAGGGGCAACATGTAAAGATTGAACAAGAGGGGTCCCAGGATGGACCCCTGGGGGACCCCACAGGTCAAATCACTAGACAGTAAAATTGAGTGGGTAAACCATCAAATATACAACTGTTTCACACAGGGTAACATAATTGTACCCTGTTATTACAAAAATGAAATCATACTGCCATAACAAATAGATGATACACCCTGGCAAACTGTTAGAAATGTGTAGCTGTTAAGTAGGGACTTGTCTCCTGCTTCCTTATCAACACTAAAACATTAGTGTGTCATGTCAAATGTAATTAAGTTGCCAGTTTTGAAGCTGTACAACAGTTTAATGTCATGATGCCATAAGTTTGCAAAATGTCATACAGCTTGGGTTGTGTCATGTTGCAAGTCTGCCTCCAGCAGGTAATATACGAGCAGTCCTCAGTACCTCTACTTTGAACAAGAAAGTGTGAGTATATATCATAAATGACATCACAACTGCCAGAGGGGTTCAACGTATACACTAAACAGTGTAATTCACACCTTCTCATCCTCAAAGTTTTCCCCACCTTTTAAAATGATGCACATTGCCAACCATTACTTTAGCCTTTGTTTCTACCAAGGGTTTAGGTCTAGATTTAAGTTGTAACTTAGATCTACTATCAAAATATTTGAGCATGTGTCTTAAAACATTAGTACCGTGTAAACTCTGTTTTAGTTTAGAAATTTGTCTATGTTTAACCTATGTTCAGCTAACACAAGTTAAGTTCTTACCTTCTCTGTGGATTGTGCCAGGATGCTGGTAAGGCTTTGCTCGCTCCATTGCTAGTTTCCTCTGGACCCTGGGCAAAACTTTGCCGTACTGATCCAAAATAGAGTTCCTAGTATTGGACCGCTCTTTAAGCTTCGGGTCTCTCTCATTCTAGAAATACAGGAACAACAAATAATCATAAATATTATGGGGTTCAACTAGAGTATCTTGTTTACACTGTATTAGAGATATTTTACTTTGGTGGCGACTCAAACGTACCACCAGGTTCATTTTCAGGCTGTGGTTGAGCTGCAGGGCAGGTATGTAGTTCGCCTGCTGAAGGTAATGCACCATCAGCAGCTCTCTGTTCTGGAGACCCCCAGTACCCTGGAGAAACTTCTCCAGGCACTCCTGAAACACACATGCAAACATTTTAGGCACAGAATTTCAAAACCGAAGATGCACAGAATAATTTATCTGTAAGCACTTTGAAATTTTAAATGTTTATAGAAAGCAGGAAATAAGGCTTATGCAGGGACTTATGAAGGTTATTAATTATAGCTTGGAATGAATGTTTTACAAAAAAAAAGGGAAAAATAAAGCAACTCAGATTACACTTTCAATAATCCTGATATTCCCATGTACACCTTTTAGTTAGAATGAGAAAGACATCTTTAAAATCCTAATATATGAAATACTGAAGCATAAATAGTCAAATCATTTAGCTGATGTATGCAACTCTCTTGACAACTGGTAAAACATTTGGTTAATCATTCTACATAAATGGCGAAATTAAGAAACTATGAAAACATTACTTGATTAGTAGTTGATTAACTTTCTACCTTGGACAATCTACTATACAAACTAAGTTATTTTCCAATGCTATGTTCAGCTCTTAAATTATTTCCCTCAATTTAAGAATTTAACTGTCATTAAGACTTCATTAAACATTTAAAAATGATCAGGAACCTTTTACATAAAGAACCAGGGTGTTTTAATCTTAAGATGTATCTTAATTTCTTGTCATTACCATGACAAAATTCCATCATTTTCAAGGTTCACAGCAAAGTGTCTGAAGATACCTCAAATGCACTGTTAAGTGAAATTATAGAGAAAATCATCCATGTCAAGTCTAATAATGCATTTGACTCTTTTCCTACCTGCTCAGGTAGGCCCAGGGGTAGTTTGAGCAGCTCTTTGATGAGGCCCAGTTCCTGGCAGTTCTCATAAAGAAAGCCCAGAAGTTCACCCATGTTGAGGCGACTTGAGTGCTGCCGAATCAAGGACCACGCCTCTATGAGACATCTGGAAGAGGGCACACACTGATTATAAAAGGCAAGCCAACCCATGCAGAAGAAAGGCCAGTCAGCAGCTGGCAGGGGACAAGAGTCATAATTATTATGCTTCATTTTCTAATCCAAAATGTTTGTTCTTGCAATAGCTATGAAATGTCCTACATCTTTTGTCTTACCTATTATGTAGCAGAACAGAGAGACAGAGTTTGGCTTGAGTGGTGGAGGAAATTGGAGGTTTTGTAACATGAAAGTATCTCAGTGCCACAGAGTGTTGACCCTGGCACATCAGTGCCTGCAGGACACGCTCATGCTGCCACTCAAACTGACACTGAGACGCAGCTGGATGTAGGAGCAGCTCAAACGAACTCTGACAAAACAAAACAAATGAATCATAACCGTAAAATCCAGACAGGGAAACTACAAAAAGCTGTTAGAATTCATTGAGGCTCAGCATCACTAATAGGCACACTGATGCTCCCCAGACTTTAACAATTAATATTTATGAACCTGGTGGTCGTGATGGTCCAGCAGCCAGAGTCCTTGCACTAATTTGACCAGTCCAATAGGAATGGCAAAAGCTGTGGGGAAAGACTCCACTGATGCTCCCTCCTTATTGGGGAAGGAGTACATGACATCCAGCAAAAGGTAAATCACCTGAAAGCAACTGGTCAAGGCTCAAACATACACTCAACATATGGGAGAGATTATGTAATAACATTAGATTTAGTATCCAATTCAGACATTTTACTGGATACATGATGCATTATTTTAATTAGTCTAACCTTAAAATCTAATATTCATATACAACTTCAAATATTTTCTAACATATTACAAGTAATTTAATATTCACAACTCACAGACAACAACATCTAAAACAGTATGCGCTCAAAGCTAATGTTGATAGGTATAACATAGCAATAATTATTCAATAAGGATACAATTCCATGTTTGGTAGCTTCATCAATATTATCCAGTAGATAAATGTCCAGCAAGGCCTGTGGATCAAAGATAGATGATAACACTCAGCTCAAGAGGATGCATATTCAATTGAACAAAAGTTTAAGGTAAAAATAAGTAAATAAGTAAAACAGAAATCAAAATAAGTTTAATTCTTACATGTAAAGTAGGAGGTGGGTATTGGCCTGTTCCACCCTCGTCCCTCTTCCACAGGTTGGATAAGCCTTCTCCACACTGGCCAACCAAACCATCAATCATCAGGCAGTCTGCACACCACTTGCCTCTGAAAAACCAAAAGGAGTGTGTCAGCATTTTTTTCATCATATTATAAACAAGTGTGAGATAATCATCAATCAACAGTAAAATTACAAGGTAATTTCACTTTGAAATTTTATTTTAACAACTGATGAAAAATACTGGTTAACTGTCATCTTAAGTTTGAGACGTAGTCCAGGTTTGATTTGTTTTAGCTATGCTCTTAGTAAAGCCTACTCACTTGGCCAGTCTGGTGAGTTCTTCTCTGCGTATAGTGTAGTAACTGCTGATGACTGAGTGGGTGTAGAAAGGCCTGGAAATCTGAAGCGCATCATCATCTGGTGGGGAAGAAGGATACGATACGCAGAGACAAGAGGAAAAATTTGATTGACAGAAAAACAGCTGAATACAATTATTACTACAAGTTTGGCCATCCCTTGACAAAGTGTCCTCTTAACTTCAATTATAAGCAACGGTCCTTATCCAGTTTCCAAAAAAAAAAAAAAAAAAAAAAAAAAAAAAGCAACTCCTGAACTGAATCCAGAAAAGCTCATTTGATTTGGACTCTGTTCAAGTGTACAACAATATACTGGAACAAAAACAGAAACAGGCACAAGAGTAGGAGTTTCTGTTGACATTATCAATTCAAGGTTATTTCTAAACACCCATACTAGGTCTGGTACTGTGGATTTGATTTAAATGTACCACCATCACTTTAATATTAAACCAGATTTGAGTCTGTTCACTGAATCAATAGTTTCTGGTTCACTGAAATGAGCAGTACTGCTAATAAAGTCCCCAGCCCCCCAATACATTTCCATGTAGGTCATTATTACATTTAATAATTCCTTACCTGGTCCCTCAGGCAGTAGACCAGTGCGACAAAACCAGAGGACCACCTGAGCATATTTAGAAATCAGACTGGACACCATGTTCTTGTTCATCAGACCCACCAGTCCTGTGGAGAAGAAAATATAACCAAACACTGTGAGGAGCTAAAAATGGATCAAAACAACAGAAAACTGTCCAAGCTGCTGGGCTGGTAACTGTGCCTCGGGAGAGTCTGTACCTTTTTGAGTGAGTTCCTGAGCTTCACTGAGCAGACAATGGAAGATGGTGCTGAGGTTACTGAGCAGTCTCTGGCTGTGCTGTAGCAGCTGCATCGTCTGAGGGTCTGTGAAGTTTGACGAGCTGTCAAACAGTGGTGCACCTGAGGAGCAAACACACAGGAAAAAAAACATTCATTTAAAATCTAATTTACCCTGTAATCGAGGTTTCACTGGATATATTTAAGTCACCAAGTTTATGAATATTTTACTGCAAGTCACACATACAGATGCCATCCAGCTCCTCTTTGGTTTGGACAACTTTGTTCCACGCCCAATCCAGGATGTAGCGCAGGTTCAGAGCAGAGCCTGGTTGCTCTGTTGAGAGACAAAGTGACAAGCATTAGAACTGACCTGCCATATACTGACGTGTGTAATTTATCTATACTGGAGAAAAAAATTGACACTTCTTCAAGGCCAGACTCCTCACCCTCTGCAGTCCACTGTTTGATACAGCCAGTGATCAAACCCAAAGAGCTCGTTTCCACAGCTGTGGATAAGATTGCATCCAGCTGCTCCTCCTAAACCCCATATTTAAAGCACATATTACAAATCCACCTTAATAATAAACACTAAATTCAGTGTGATATTTTAAATTACAATAATGCATCTAAGAGGGCGTTTGGCATGAGCATGTTACTTATGTTGGGGAATTAACAATCTGGAGTCCTAGACATCAGCCAAGTGTGTACATACCTGAGAGAGGCTGGAAGCCTGGGTGTCCGCCAGGCGAGATGAGAGTAGACCGGACATGAGGCAGCGAGAATAGCTAGTGGAGATGACGTCACTGGAACAAGGAGCAGCTTTTTTCAAAAAGCTCAGAGTCTGTGGTATTAGAAGGATCAGATGGCAAAAGAAAAGGTTACTTCATGTCAAAACATCTTTACATGGCATTTCCTTGTATATACAAAAAATCAATGGAATGGATAAATTCCAAAAGCAATTAACACTAAACAAATTTTTCCTGACATGTTTATTTATAGTACAGTCACAGATTCATTTCTTTTAACTGACATTTGTGTTAAATGTATGTTTGAGAGAAAACTTGCCTCTTTCTGATACCCAGAGCAGGTTAAGTGCACAATTCCAGAGTTGAGCAGACAGGTAGCATCTGTAATATAAAAATGAAACAGAAATATATAGGGACAAAACCTGAAAAAATTAAATAGTTCTGGGAAATACTTTAAAATTACATTTTTGATCTTTTCTCCAAAGGATTATTACGAAAAAAAAATCTTATGCCAAAATTGTGTTGTGTATGTTAAGACTTACCAAAGTTGTATGTGGTGGGGTTAAAGTACTGTTCCGGTGGGGGACAGGTGAAGGGCAGACCCCTGCTCAGACTGCGGTCATGCACCACCACGTCCAAGAGGACATGGGGAGACACCATCTGCATCACTGGGTCCAGGGACCAGACTGCCAGATAAGGACAATTTTGTAGAGACTCCCCAGTTCTGACAGACAAAAATAAAAATACACTTACTGCTGTGTCCCAGTGAATCAAGGGAAATCATGGAAGACATGACACAATAACGCATAGTGACTCAAACCAGTACTTCCAAAAGCAGTCTCCACTGTACCTCAAAGAATCTGGCATCTGAGCATGGTACCAGCGGTTGATGTCAAAAACCCCAATGAAGGTCGCTGGCATTCCTTGACCGTAGGCCTTAACCTGCCAGCTGAAGATAGACACGCTGGTGTCTGGAGATGCAACTGAAAATGGGAACAAATATGTGTGATATTTTACAAAGGTATTATACAATAGTACAGTTGTTTCAACATTAATTCTCTTGGGCTATGTCAGTGTAAAGTATTCACATTTTATCTTCCACAACACAGATAACAAGCAAGCTAACCTTCATTCATACTATCATCACGATCAGGATGGGGCCTGAACTTCTCAATGGTTTGGCAGTTCAGTAAGCGGGTGTTGGTGGCCTGAGTCCTGAGAGGAAAAGATGTACCACTTAACTCCTGACTGTATCGCTCCTCACAGTACTCCAGGCCCTGAGTGACAGAAAGAGAAAGAGATATGGGAAATAAACAAGGCAGGTAAATAAATAGTCCTTGGATTGACACGAATGCCGGACTATTAAAAATACACTAACTGAAATGTGGTGTGAGTAAATCTTGTGGCGTCCCTGTAAATATCTACAGACCTCATAAAGGATCTTCCCAGAGGCAAGACACTTCCTTTCACTGAAGGCCAGCTGGAGCAAGCGGAGGCTGACCACATCTCCATCACTGTGTAGGGTAAAAGGAGGCAGAACCAAGTAAAAGTTGGCTTAGACATACAAATATTAAAATATTACTAAATCTTTACAAAATCTGATGGCAACATTTAATAACTGAACAATGTCAAACTGAGTTATGTATCGACTTACAGGTCCTGAGAAGACTGGACAGCCCAGAGGTAGCAACAGTTCCGAGGATCATTTTCTGGTTCCTGGAAAGTGAAGGCATATACAGGCACCCTGCCACCCTCTAACTGGGAATGGTACCTACACATCAAAAGTTAAATATATATTAATGCACATGGGGTAATTTCCCTGTCAGTAAAAACATACATTCTAGTGTATACTTTAGACATGAAATCAAGCATTTGCTCATTCCTGATTTTATGCCCTGGTATATTTTCACACTAAAGGTCAAGTTTTCATGTATAATTTCTAATCTGTATCGAATGTTTTTATTAGCACCATACAACACTGACCATTGCAGCCACTTTGGGGTGACACAACTACACTCACGAGTTAGAATTAAACATTACAACCACAGGTGTACATATAATTTACTGGTATCCAAGGTTGTGAAGCCACTTTTACATATAGAATAACAATGACCCGTATTTCAGACTGGCATCTTCACACTAGGTTTCAGCATATGCGATTAATGAAATAATTAAATTAACAGCAGAAATGTTATAAACAAAAAATACACTAACTCCTTCTTTAGAGCCTTCATGTTCCATAGTTGCAAGTAACCATCAGAAAATCCCACTGCCAGCTGGTTGGTCCTGGAGATGTACTGCAAAGCTGTAGCTCCAACTCCAGTGGGCGCATTCAGCTGAAGACAAAGATGTCTGCCCTGTCTGCTACTGACTTCTCTAAGCCTAGGGATCTCTGCTGGAGATTTGGTCACTACTTGCAGATCTGAAAATAGAGAATATGTGCCCAAAGAAAAAAAGAAGTTCAGACAGAGAAAGAAACAAACAGCAGATAAACAAAAGAAAATGAGCAGACCGACTGTATGTCTCAGTGAACCCAATGTCTACCGTAACACACAGGCTATGACATAGAAAGATACACTAAAAACCAGATGAGCTTAGAACCTCTGAAGGTTATTATTAAAGACAGGAAAACAAGTCTAATAATCTACTGTAAGACAGTCTCACATCACTTGTTTACATTCATATATCAGAAAGCCAAACTATAAGAAAGATCACACTTTCCATGTTTGTAGCTGATAGAGTCTCACAATTGAATATAAACATCTGACACAGATGCATGAAAACGTATACACAGCAAATGATTTCTCCTCACCTGAAGCTTCTAGTTCACTCTGGCTGCATGACAGGTCATCAAGGCAGAGATCCACTAGCAGAACATGACCAAGGTCTGTCACTACTGCAGCAATCCCAAAGAACCAGCGCAGACTCTGGTGGAGGTGCTGAGTTGAGGTGCTTGCTCCACCATAACTTACCAATGGCTCAATGGCTGTTATCTAGATGATAAAAAAACAGATGCAGTCAGGTTTCAATATTTTAGAGGGACTGTTCTTTTGTCCATTGCTTGCATAACAAATTGATTACTTGTCTCAATCTGTGTGTGTTTCTTTTAACCCTCAAACATTTCATAACCAATGGTTTTAAAGCTTAAAATGGTAAAAGTCCTTATTTCAATACTACTGGGACAACACCAAATGAAAGATGAAGAGATATCCAAGAGCAAACATTTGTATGATTAAATATCAGTTAAGCAGAGTATGTGTGATTAAAGTTTGCAGCAATATATCAGATCCAAGATACCAGGAAATGTTTATGTTTTTTCCCCTGCAATACATAAACACAGTTACAGCTAGTTGGAGAAAGAAACCCCCTCCCATCTAATTCCTTAGAGAAATACCATCAAATACTGATTCATCAATCCCAGATTCCTCTCCATCCCAGATTTTAGCACTCCATTTGAAACCATGCCCCATTCCTATACAGAATACTCACCCTCCCAGGTATAACCACAGCTTTGACCACCCTTGACAGTCCCAAGTCATACAGACACAGCACGCTGCCCTCTGCTTCCTCCAAGCCAACCAGTAGTCCAGATCTATTGGAATATACAGTTAAGCAAATAGCTTCAGATATCACCACAGCATAAGCATTAATGAGAGTACAAGCCTTCCACTCAACAAAACTCTAAATAAATGGAAAAATAGAATCTAAGTGCTGAAATTATGTCCTACCTTTTGAGCCAGCTGAAGTCCCTGGTAGCAAGAACAGTGGGTGGATGCTCCCCACCACCACTGAAGCTGTATGCAGACAGTCGTTCTCCTGTCACTGCATGGACAGCCTCCAGATGGGGTCCACAGGCGAGCCAGGCAAGCCCACTGCGGCCTTCCATAAGGAGGGAAATGGAGATTATTAACATAGGAATGTACTTGATGAAAGTTCCACATGTTAAAATCAAACAGCTTTGTCCAGGGGTTTATTGTGTTTACTTTGTCGGCTTACACTCATCCAAATGTGAGATTGCAGTCAGATGTATTAGTTGATGAAACTGTTCAATTAAACCCTAGTAGTACTCAGACAAATAATCTGCACTGACTTGTTCCAGTTACACTATAGACATTGGCCCAGCTGTATCGGGCTGCTGTAAGAGACACTTAGGGTGCTTTCACACTGCACTTTTGACAGTAAAACAAATAATTTTGCATGATATACCTACAGCAAAATCTCCCATCAATAAATTCTGCATTTGCAGATTGTTGACATTGACAAACTTATGGATGGGTGTTGGTCTGGCATCAATGTAGTGTTAATTCCATAGGATGCATGTATGAATAGATTCATATTGTTGTCACTATATTGTTATTAGCGAGCCTTATTAAAAAAAAAATGGTGTCACACTAAGTGACTTTAATGTCTTCATTAGATCATATCTTTAAATACCTTATCTCCTCAGCTGCCCATGTGCAACCATAGCTCATTTTTAAATTCCTACATTTTTTTTTTTTCTTTTGTTTACTGTCAACCATGCCCTTGAATAACATTTGTATAACTAGCAAAACAATCTGCACCTTCCAAAATAAGTGTTTTCACTCTGTAAGTGAGTCAAGCTTTGGTTCAGTTTAATCCACCTCTTTATGATAGTCCAAGGTCTTGCTGTTTGTGATGCTGAAATGTGCGGGAGGTTCCATCAAAGTGGAAGCAATGTGGTTTCAAACTTCAGCTTCACATGTAAGTATGGATTGTACAAACTAATCACTAACAATTATGTGTAAGTAAACACAGTCTCACCAATAGTGAATTTCCCATGTAGCACAGAGTCGAGAGTGATCTCATCCTCTCCCAAGGCATTTATCGTCACTTCTGGGAAAGGCAGAAGGCTGCTGGTGACTTGAGCTGTCAAGTCATGCATTGTTCACTGCATAAAACAACACAGGACACACAGCATGTTACGGAGTGGAACTATTCCAGCTGCCTTTTACGAACAAATCCCTCAAAATACAAAAAAATTAATGTCAATGTTAGGCCTCAGCTTGCGGAAGACATTTTCAGTAAACATCAATAAATGAATGTAATAACATTAGAAATAACTGTTCTCAAACCTCTGCTACCTATATAGCCAGCTCTGTCCATTTGCTCTGCTGGGTTTTACAGTACAAAAGAGGTCTTTCTTTCAAACCAGTGTTGCTGCCCCAGTTGTCAGGAAACATGCTCAGTGAACTTGCTGACAGTTGGGGTTGCTACTGTGTTTGCATTATAATCAGCAACAACAGGTGGTACCTTGCTACACATGTGAAGATGTGGGTTCCAATAAGCCAATACACAAGGTTATTATCCAAATCACCTCTGTCCACATAAAAAAATACTGTGGAGAAAACTCTGATACAATGCTTATGACAACCACTTTCTATTCATATTGCTCTTAAATATTTATTTGAGGATAGAAAAAATATCACCTTTATCAAATATATTCAACTGACAATTGTAATAATATTTCAGCAAATTATTGTACTAGTATTAAAAACGCATTTTCACTACAGCTTTGTGTTAGGACCATACCCGTCATCCAGTCGAAATCGGACACAATACTGCCCTCTACGACCACTGTGGGAACAAACCACGGTGGATTCAAGTGAACTCCCGCGCAACATGACTCACTAGGAAGCCACATGCCATGACATGAGTGAAACAGTGGACAGAATTTACGAATTCATGCATCCCGTCAATACTTAATCTAATAGGGTCATGACATAATAATAGCTTAGAAGCTGAGGCAAATCTTTCACTAACTTGGCCAGATAATTAATGATTTTACCATGACTAGCGCACGTGTGTCATTTGGAGCATGTGTGTGACATTTTAGCACAAAAACTAAAACAACAACCTTTTACCAACTATTACTCCCCAGTCAGTAAACTGCATGCAACGTTAAGCATTAGACAATTTGGATAACAACCTTAAGTTAGCTCGTTCTTCAGCATAGATTAGTTTGGTTCTCTTTAGTTGTTAGCATTAAGACAGTCTGCTGGGATGTAAACAAACATATAAGTGTGATGCATACCTGAAGAGTACTGTGCTCTAAGACACAGACGGCGTTAACAACACGTTCAAGGATATATCAGCATTATCTAGTGCTAGATACTGACTTGTATCTTTTAAATGTTTTTTTTACTTTCCTCAGTTACATTAGCAGGCTACCCTGCTAGCTTACAAGGTCACGCTGGAATAGCTTAAAGCTTATCGGAGTTACGTCTGAGTCTAAGCGGCTAGCAACATAGTTATGTTAGACAAGGAACACATCATATACCACTAACCTTAAATCCAATGCAAGCCAAAATGTAAAGCTTGTTGTTAAAACACAATCAGTTAACATTTAGGTTGCATTGCTAAACATTAACCCGAGTCGTTAGCAAATAACTGAAGTCGTGGTGGCTGCCGCTAGCTAGTCTAGCATAAAGTACGTTGCAACGCTCGCTAACGTATTGAGTTAGCAAGATTAGCAGTAACTAGTCAGATCAAGTATGGGCTTTTGTTTTTACAGCGTCTCGCCTTGGGGCTGTCATCCAGCGGCAACATTTTGCATATTAAAACATAATTCTACTGTCGTCAGTGACAAATACTGTCTTTACGTGAAACTGTAAATTTGGCTAAATTAGGACAATTTAGCTTAGGTTAAGTGATGAAGCTTTAGCTTTATTTGCCACAGTTTACACGTACGTTAGCCTAGTATGTATGGCATTACTTAAGTATTAAATTAAGCCTGCACTGTTTAAGCGCATGTGAGGTTCTTATTATACATCTTTTGGGGCATTATGAGTGACTTCGGTGAGTTAACTTAGCTCTCTGCCAACAAGCGCTACATTAGGAAACGTGATGCAATGTGCCGCTAGCTGCTACCGATATCAACGTACACTACCTGTCCGAAGATGTTAAGCGCTTTATCCGAGCGACGAATGTTTTGTGTTTCTTGACGAATCTTCCGATTTCTTCTCCCTTCTGTCATAATCAACTCCGTTTCAAACCACAAGTCATACGGAGCCCACCAGACAATTCACCATACAGACACGAATTGTTCCCTTCACACTTCAGGCTTCGACACCGATAAGCGCCATTTCCACCGCTGGAAACTGCTCCATGTCTGTCTACTTCGTCGACGTTGATTCTAATGCGTCACACGGTGACGGGGTGATGCCGCCCCCTGCAGGACAGGAGTAAGGCCGCTTTCTGTTTTAGTATGGTTTGCTCTGGTTGGACATGTAGTTTCTTTTTCTAGATCACCTGATGTAAGTTTATTATTCAGAGACTGTTAGGCTAAATTAAGCACTTTATCAAAAAGGTCAGAGCAGACTCTATCTGCTCAGGAGGCTGAGGTCCTTTGGGGGGCACTCCTGAAGACCTTCTACAACTCTGTTGAGGCCTCTGCAGTCTTCTCTTGTGTGGTCTGCTGGGGGAGCAGCATCACAGCAGCAGACAGGAAGAGGCTGGACAAACTGATTAAGACGGCCAGCTTGGTCCGGGGATGCCCTCTGGAGCAGGTGGAGGAGGTGGAAGAGGAGGCTGACGGCCAAGCTGTCCTCCATTATGGACAAAGACTCCCACCCCCTCCAACACACTGCACTAAGGAGCTCCATCAGTGACAGAATGAGATACTCCAAGTGTGTGAATGAGAGGTATCGAAGATCTTTCCATCCTGCAGCTGTCAGGCTCCACAATAAGAACTGCTCCAAAAATCCTGTGCAATGACCATACAATAAACAGTACAGTAAACGATGCAATAAACCTGTGGCATGATCAGCACGTGCACAGCTGTAAATAATGTACGTAGCTTTCTTGATTGTGTACATCTTGTTTTTGCACCTCTTTGCCCTTGTGTGCTTGTACTTTTTCTGCTGAAACCTGGAATTTCCCCTTGTGGGACTAATAAAGGCATATCTTATCTTAAGCTTATTCCAGTGATATATATTTGCTATTGCGGTGACTTAAAAGAAAATATTAGTGAATAAAAGTGAGATATCAGTACTGTTACTGGTCCACTAATCGATTAAAATATAGGTAATTTCTTTAAAATGTCCCACATTTTTTGGAAGACAGATATTGTTTTACAGAAACATCACTCATTTTTACTAGAATGAGAAAGAAATAGCTCCCTAGTTTTAGTTACTAATAATATCTAGATGCGCCATCATCCTACATGTGAAGAGACTCTATTCTGTAAATAGAAACACAAGGAAACCTGTTTTTATGACACCATCTTACACTCAACACTGTCTTAAAACTAAAGAATTAGGTTACAGATACTTTTACTCAAAGTGAAACTTGTCTATATATTGAATAATCAAACAAATAGACAAATCCCAATATGTACAATATATTTGCCTAAAAAAAGCACAAACAACAATGCTATGCAACTTGTTTATATATTAACACCAGTAGATAAATTATAATGAAATGTCTACTTTAAGTAAGGGGCCCTGTAGGAGGGTCACCAGTCAAACTTATCTGAGGAAATAATGTGAATATTTTTGACTATATTAAAGAGATCTCTGCAAAATGGGAGATTTTGGTCAAACGGCTGCTTATTCCTTGCTGCCAGATGATACATGAACTGTGAAGTGTTGTTGGTTGCATTGTCATGTTCAGGTCTGTTTTGTGTGTCCTTGGATGGATGATACCGATGATTAAAAAAGGTTTACAAACATTTATTTTTGTAATACCATGTACACTGGTACAGACAACAGTTAAATAACAATGTAAAAAAAAGATTTTGCTAAGATGGCACTCAGTTCCATCGTAATTGTAGCAATTTCATTTTACAAATGCTTTGTTATCTCATTTGTATACTGAGGAGTATATTCTGACATTAAAATAAAAATTAAAAAAAAAAAAAAAAACACCTGGTGAGGCACAGATATAGCAGAATGCATTTTCAAAAGTCCTTTGGCCATCTAGTTTACAGCCTCAGATAGCTGTGCAAGAGCAGTATTCTGAGCTTTTATCCTCATGTGCTGGTCAATCATCTGGTCAAACTCCTGTCTTTCCCTAAAACAAAAAAAAAAGAAAAGAAAAGAGTGTCACTGATGTTATCTGCCACTTATCGTGATATTATATAATGATTCCTTTATAGTTTAAACTCACCTGCGACTTGCACGTCGTCCTTGTAGATACTTTTCTTCTGCTTTTTTTATGGAGACATTGTCCACCCCAGCTATGGCATAAATGATGGCCTGTGAAACAGTAAAAGATTCTTTCACTGTAGCACCTGTACCATATTGCACATCGTACCAATTACTGTACACAACACATGTAAAAGATATAATTAGTGATGTCCCGATCTGTTTTTTTTTTTTTCTGATCCGATTTTCTTTTTTATGATTAGTTTTGCAAATTCTGATTTGGTAACGATACCTTTTACTACGAAATTTTTATTTAAATTTGGAGTCATTATGCTGTTTTTTTTTACTGGAGATCACAATTGGGCTGAATGTGAAACCTGAACTAAAACAAGTATGACACCTTCGATTCTTAATAACTTAAATATAATTTTTTGCACTTTCCAAATTTATACTGTTGGCCAAATTAGAACCTTTGGCGGCCACCCCTGCTATAGCGCATCTATAGACAGGTCCGTCCAGGGATTACATGGGGAGTGCGTTCTGTGCCATATGTACCTCACTACGAGTACGCGCAGACCATACAACCGTACAAAGTGAAAGTGAAACTTGAGACACTTTACTAATTCCTCCAAGTCTCCTGCTCATTTATCTCTTCCCTATCTTCAGAAAATTTAAATGGAGGGGGCACGACATATGTTTATGAGTGAAACCACCCCCAGAACCCAGCCCAGATCGTCTCGATTTCGTGACTAAATCCAATCCGATTTTCTAAAAAATGCCAGATCGGCAGCCGATACCGATATTTAGAGTGGATCGGGACATCCCTAGATTTAATAACACACTTTTTGTTACATAGGGTCATATGAATAGACTTTGCTAACCTCAGGTAGAAGCACATCTAAGACGAAGGGAACGTGCTCCAGAGATTTCAGTTTAACTAAGCTAAGGGCATTGTCCTCAGCTGTAGTGTAGAGGTTACTCAAGTACTGGTACACCTGGTCCAACTGCTTCTCGTCCTCCAGGTATACATCCACCACCCGCTTCTGATGACTGGCACTCAAGAATGAGCGAAGCCACCTGGACTGCTGCTGTCCACGAATCACAGCCTGATACAAGAAGAGATACAAGAGACGATGTAACCGACAGGGACCGATGCTCTTATAATCCCATTTAGAATGCCTGTTAAACCCAAACCACTGATGTGAATTTTTATTATTAATTTATTTTACATATTTTTGACTGCACTAATATCTCACTATTTGTTACATACGTTAACAGAAAAAGTGAAAGTACAATGTGTCAAAAATAACAACTGCTGAGATTAGTTTTCATCTTCAGTAGAGGCGTCTCACACATTTCAACTCATTTGGTACACATCCTGTTATTATATTTTAATTTTTTAATAGAATATACTGCATATTTAAGATTTTGCACTGCCTTAGCAGATGACATAGATTTATATGAAGGAGTTTTGCTATAACTTGTAAGATTTTTAATTAGGGTCAAAGAGGAGTCAAAAACTAGATGCAATAGTTTCTTTCATCGTACCAGAATGTGTTCATCCACCATGTGCTGTTTGACAATGAAATGCACGAGCTTCTCATTAGCACGGTTATGGGCAGCGTGGGTCCGGTCTGGCAGCAGCCTCTTTGAACTCCTGCTGACCTTCTTGAGCTGTTCACCAGAGCAGTCTTCTTTATCATCATCGAATGTGTCATCCATCACTGCATCGCTGCCAATAGACAGCATCTCTGAAGCTGCCTGAGGGTACTTCCTCCTTACAGGGTAGCCTGCAGAAATTAAACACCAAAGTGAAATGAATCCATCAGTACCAGGCTGGACTGAGGGTGTGATTTTCATGATACTGTCGCCAAATGTTCTCCTATATGCTACATCAGAGAATGTTAAACAGAGAAACATACTCATGTCATGAGCATAGTACTCGATGAAGGAGCCAGAAAATGAGCCACATGCTGAAAGAGAGACCAGTATTAATTAACTAATGAGTGATTAATTAATAAGTAATTCAGTAGTATTAAAAAAAAAAAAAACAACAGGATCCTGCATGGGATAAACATGGATACTGTGTACCTTTTCGTATTCTGTAATCGGTTATCAGATCCATGGACAACTCTATGGCGACACCATATTTTTCTTTGGCTTGACACTGAAACAAACCAAAGTGTCAAACAGTCTGTTGTAAATTTTGGGAGGAAAGAAAAAAACTATTAAAATACAGTGCTTAACAAATTAATTAGATCACCACCCAATGAAACGTCTATGCCACAGCTTCCCTAAATTAATAGTAATGGAAATTACCCAAATCATTTTTATGTTTCTGTAATGGTTAATATACCAGTATGTAGCACTTTTAATGCTAAAATATAATTAATATTGTTATCCATGATTTTTTTTTAAATTTAGTGCTTTACAAAAAAAACACAACCCCCCCCCAAAAAAAAAAAACAGAATAAATATTAAAGCACATTATTTCTTGATTAAGATATCAAAGTTATCCATTTGCATTCCTGAACAGAATGTGAGTTTCAATGGTTGAATGTTATGCTTGATTAATTTCTGACATCTCAGAGAAGCCCAGTGAGCTGCAAAATCTCAAGAGCTCACTGAAAATGAAAGAGTTCGCATTAAAGCACTTCATGATGCTAATGATCTGTGATAAAAAGGGAAAGGGGGTCTAAAAAATTTGTGAAGCACTGTAGATTTGAGTAACTCTTACCACAAGTTCTTTAGCTTCTTCACAGTCAAAAGGCTTCAGAGTTTTCAAAGTCACTGTAAACCTTCATGAACACAAACATCAATCAAATATCTCAGATATACACACTGACTTGTTGCCTTTCTTAATTTGTGGGTTACTCTATAAGAAGATATTACATTCTATTTCTTACCCCTTTTTTCCTTGAATAATTGAATCATCCACAAACATGATGCTGGCTTTTTTCAGCTTGCGGTTCACACGTTTTACCTGTGCAAATAAATAAATACCATCAACTTTTAAAAAATTAATACTGATCTCTGCTCATAAATCTATATAAAAGAAATTCATAGTGTAGGAAACTGTTAGAGAAGCTACAGATACAGCACAAATGCTTCTTTATTGTGTCACAAAATCCAAACAATTTTGTTAATATTTGCAGGTTTGTTTGTACTTACTAATGCAGGCCAGAATGGGAAATTTCGGAATTTGTGCCAGACAAATGCTCCATCTGTAATGGACGAAGGCTCTAAAATATACAAAAAACAACAAAATTGACTTGTATTATTACACACAGTCTACTGAGACCTTTTTTTGTTGAAGTAAATCACTGCAATCTCTCACTATTATCCGCCTGCGTCAAGAAACTTGGAAGCTCATCATCATCATCCTCCTCTTCATAATCATTTTCCTGATCTTCTTGGAAGGATAAATATGGTATTTGGTCCTCATGGTGACTTAGCTCTATAGATAGATCTGAAGACAGCACAGAATCATCTATTGTGGAGTGGAGAGGGGAGACAAATACCACAGAATTAGAGCAGAAAATTTTAATTACCTATTAAAATTCCTAGTACTAATACGCAGTCAAGACAAATTCGACAGATTTTGTACTCACTTCATTGTGGTTTAGACTATGAAGGTAATGATTCTCTAGAGAAAAAAAGATCTAAATTTCTTAATAATTTTGAAACACCTTAGTCTGATATACAACTAAATACTGTATATATTACACATATTTACCCTGAAATCCAGGATTGTGTTTATTCAGAATATTATAAATATTAAACTAACAGAAAAGAATAGCATTTAAATGAAAATTACCTGGCTCTTCAGGCTTTTTCAGTTCAAATCTTGGTCTACATCTCTTTGATGGCTGAATGGCAGAATCCTGCTCTGAACTCCCCATCTGCGTTTTCCGTTTGCTGCCTTTCTGTTGTTTGGTCTGAGCACCATTGCCTTTACTGCAGGTCTGTCTCTGTGTTTTTTATCATTTGTCTTGGCTGAGCAGTGCGTCCCTTCCTACATCTGCTTTCAGATGCTGATTTGCTGCGGGGTGAATCTTCCTCTGATGTCTAAAAGAATATTTGAAGATTTTGACTGAGACTGTGTGTGACAAAAAAATCACTAGTCTTAAATGGAGCAAAGTTGAAGAAGACAAAATGAAACACCTTTAAATAACTGAAGAGTTCACGTCTTCTATGTCGACTCTTCACTCTGGCAGAGGTTGAGATGCTGGATGGGTTGTCAGTGGGGTGAACTGGGGTGGACGTCTGGTGTTCTTCTATTTGACCCATTTGTTGCCTGCATTTTATTGGAGTTTGTTGTGATGGTCTTGGAATAGTTTGATTGACAGCAGCAGCCTCATGGGCTGACCAAACACTTGATTCCTCTGTGGCAGGAGATGAAACACTGTCTGAGGTAACTTTATCAACTGGTGTCTTTGTTGGCTTCTTTTTTCTTGATTTTGGAGTTCGACCTGAAAGAGCATCACAAGGTGGCTGTTTTGTTTTTTTTTTAAGTCATTTTGATCTCACTTCAGTAGTCGCCTATTTATTGTCACTTTTAGTTAAAAACAAAGTTACGCACGGGATTGCATGTTGGTTTACCTTTCATTGCTGATTTGGTGGGAATCGTTGTCTGGAACGAAGGATTCAGATTCAGTCAAGATACTATAGTTGTCAGCGTTGATGTCCTTTCCCTGGAAGCTTCAATAGGACTATCTGGCAGATTAAAAAGGTTGGAAAGTATTTTAATAAAGACAGAAAAGTAATGTAAGAATGTTCATCCAATATGCAATATTAAAGCTTAGTTGAAGAACATATGCTTTATGATTTACAGTGAGTGAGCTTTACTTTGCTTCTCCTGTATTTACTGTAGATCAGGGGTGTCAAACTCATTTTAGTTCAGGGGCCACATGCAGCCCTCTGTGATGTCAAGTGGGATGGACCAGCAAAATAAAAGCATAAAAACCTCCAAATAATGACACCTCCAAATTTTCTCTATGTTTTGGTACAAAAAATTTTTTAATTGTGTAATGAACTTGTTTATAATTAACAAACTATCCTTTCACAAAAAATATGAATAACCTGAACCAGGGGTGATTCTAGGATCAGAGGTTTAGGGGTTCTGAGTACTCAGAGTGCTGGCTGGCCAGGCAAGTGAAATTTCACTCTTTTGCACATTTTAATGTAATTTCAGACCATCATTCCCACATTTGTGATAGAAAAGCATAATACTTTTTGGGTAGGGGAAACTCTAAATCATCAAATCTGATAAAGGTATTTAAATGCTGAACCACAGTAAAAGAGGAATGAATTGGAATCAAAAGAAATATACCTTAACCCTACTTTCTGGAGGAAGACAACTCATTTTGATACAGCAGCTCCTCAACATATACAACATGTAAAATACATTAACAGAAATGGACTTTTTCAATGTTTGTCTCTGTCTTTTTCCTTCTTGTTTGTATTTTGTAATACAAACTGCTCTCTCTCTCATCTCCCTGTTCTCCTTGTATAGTGAAATTAAACAAATAGTAAAGCATATAGTTAATTAGGAAAATGTACTGAAAATGACCTGCTTAGAATGAAGTCCACTGATTTATGTTAAGTGTAAATGTGCTTCTGGAAAGTATTTAATGTGTGGAGAACACATACCTTCCATGATGTATATAAAATTATATTGTGAATGGAATGTTTTTCTTTGTCAGCTTAACAGCTATTGTTTTTCCACTATTTTCTGTCTGCTCTCTTTCTCCCCCTCTTTGCGCTGGCAATCATACACTCATATATTGTATTTAACTAGATGAAGAATTACATAAATATGAAAAAATACTAATAAATAAAGACCTCTCCCTGCCCCCCCCCTTTCTCTGTACCGTCAACCGAAAGGTAAATAACCAAACATCGTGTTTTATATCTAATAAGATATATAAACTGTTAGATTTATCCAACTTACAAATCATTCTAATAGAATATTTGGTTGCTGTGGAAAATGTCACACCATTTGATCTTACACTCTCACCTGAACCTGGCTCTTTTAAAAACAAAAAAATTCTTATATCCATGATTATTCTGTCTGTCTGTCTGCACACACACATACATAACATGGACACACTAGGAGTTAATGAGCATCCAGTCAGTCAGCTGGTTATATAAAGACAGTAGCACCTTGTCTTTAATATTATCACATGCACATGACACAGCAGCAGCTTCTCTCACTCCAATTCAAACAGAGGACAGAGGTTGACTGGCCACCTGGAACGTCTCCTAGCTAGAAAAAAATGTCAGCTCCACCTAACAACATAAACAGTGATCTACATTTCAATGCAGAAAAAATGGCGATTGATAATGATGATAATGTGTTGGTATCGAGTGGTAGAAGTAAAAAAATGTGTCTAATATCCTGGTTTAAGCCAGGTACTTACACCACTACTGTATCTCACCAACTCTCACCAGCGCATTGCTCTGAGCAGATGAAGGCTCAGAGTCAGTATTGAGGACTTGCAGCTGACGTCACTGGTCATGTGATTGTTGTTTACACCGCCATATTGGTAGGCACGCTATCTGGATCCAGAAAGTCAGAACTGTTGCTTTATATCATGTTTTTCTTTGGACTCATGTTTGCGTGTTTTGTTATTTGCAAGTATGTCTGCTTGTGATAAAGGCACCATACATGAATTTCAATGTTTACTAACAACAGTGATGCGCGCGCAACTTGGAGGCAAAAACACGAGTACCAGCTACGAGCCGGCTCACATCAGCTGCGCACACATCCAGGCTCTCCCCAGGAACTCGTGAACGAGCCGATATGTTAGCTCTAAAACAGTCCATTAACTGTCTCTGTCCAAAAGCCAATCCCATCTTCTCTTTCACAGCCGCATAATTTGACTTGACCGCATTGGGAAGGCTGTCCCATAGTAGAAAAGCAGACTTGCACAGACGGGTGGGGAGTATTGTCACCAGCTCCCCGTTGAACTCACCGGTGTCGCCCGCCATAGCTCCGACTGCCACTTCCATCTGCCTCACCCAGCTGAGGAAACTCTGGCTGCCATCGCCGGCAAAGGGAGCAGGTAGATCCACAATCACTCTGTCTCTATAGGGTGACAGGTCAGGGGAAGCCCTCCTGGTAGGTTTAAAGGGGTCTTCATTACTGTATCACATGATGACAATTCTTTTTTTCCACGCCACTAAGCGCAACAGGCATGCTGGCTAACTATACTGAGAAGCTACGCTAACTGCGGTAATAACTATAAACAGCGGTCAGCAGAACAGAACCAATGGCACCAATGGAACCGAGCGGTCTTTCTGCCTAACTTATACTTGGTGAAAGCTAAGTAATAAATGGCACACAGGAGTTTAGCAGGTCCATCGTTTAGCATATTGTACGATTCAAGGAAAGCTTGCCTACCAATATGGCGTCGTAAACAGAAAACCACATGATCATGTGACTTATGTGCAAAACGTCAATAGGAGGGAAGGAGGCATTTGGTGGATCAAACCATTTTTGATGTGGTGGCAGGGGGTGTAGCTGTATTTTTGTTGTTAAAATATTATGTTTCAATCATGTACTGTATATGGTTTTGACATTTTTCTAGCTTAATAAAAATGTACATAAAGTAAAGTAAAAGGTAAAAAAAAAAAAAAATTCTCCTAAAATTTGTGTGCTAAGATTCAAAAACGGGCAACAAACGCCACTGACCTGAACAATCATGAACCACCTGAAATGCTTCACGTTAACATTTACACAAGCATGACAACAATTCAGAAATCACAGTAGACCTACAAAGACACAACGCATTTAGGAAGAGGTATAGGTTACCATCGTTAAAATTGCACTTACTTTTTAATGTTCATAGTGTGGCATGCTGTAGGTATGTTAACACATTGCACAGTGGGTATTTGACATTCTACGTACCATGTTCTGTGTTATGTGCCAAGATTCAGGGGGTTATTGTGTTAATGAGAGTTTAGGTGAGTGTGTGGGCTTGGCAATAGTTTATCTTGCATTTTACATTCATGTTTGTTTTTCTGCAGTGACACTGTAACTGTAAGTCGTAGGTTGAATAGTATCTTTACCTGTTCAGACACTTTTAACCTACAAAGAGACAAAGCAATAGTACAAAGCCAGGTAACACTCTAGTAAAAAGCAAATTCTTTTACCAAATTTTTAAATAACATATCCGAAATATTTCTAGAAAAACCCATTACTGCACAAAATTACACACTAAAGCCACCTTTACACAAAGATCCTTGAAAAAAAAGGTGAGATGGTGATCCCACCTTTTTGCCACCATTGACCAATTTCCACAGCCAAGCCAAAGGAGTAACAGAGGTGAGACAGGCTGGACTTTTGCACAGTGGACCTGCGTTCTGGAACCAAAAAGTGGCAGTGATGCAGCGCAGCGTGTAGTGTGACGTATAACTTGCCCATTGGAAATACCCTGCGCAAAGCAGTGTTGCTAACCTCTCCAGAGTCAGCCCTGTCGCTACCCGATCGGTTCCAGAAGTACCACATAGTTTACCTTTTTACGACAGTTAAGAGACATTTAAGATGGATGGTTTGAGAAAGCGCTGTTGCTACCAGATCAGTTCAGGAAACTAATAATTAATTATATAATAATAATTATACTATTCATACTTTATTTATATTACTCTATGAGAAGTATTTAGTATTACACACTCATAATTATCAAGAAAAGTGTTTGATCAGCCCTAAAATATTTGAAACATACAGTGAGTCTGGTTTTATTCTGCTGCAATTACTGTACAATATTATATGCTGGTGATTTTACATTGCATTTAATTTTAAGATGTATTTTTGTGTTCTTACTCTATTTCATTCCACCTGTATGATGGCAAGTACGATGCAATGAAATTTCATTCGCAGTGTACAGTACATAAACAGATGTATGATCTGAATGACAATAATAAAGATATAGATAGATAGATAGAGAGAGAGAGAGAGAGAGAGAGAGAGAGAGAGAAAGAGAAAGAGAAAGAGAAAGAGAAAGAGAAAGAGAAAGAGAAAGAGAGAAAGAGAAAGAGAAAGAGAAAGAGAAAGAGAAAGAGAAAGAGAGAGAGAGAGAGAGAGAGAGAGAGAGAAATGTCTATGGCACTTTTTGTCCAAGTAGACTTGCCATATCCAAGATGGCGGACGGTATTGTGCATGCAAAATCTAAATCTGGCAGAATTCAACTAGTTTTGGTCTAAACCGCAGATGTTTAAAATAACTTTTTCATGTGTTTATAATTTCTTGAGTTCTTAATAAAATGACATTATTTCTTCTATGCTCAAAGCACTTTTTGAAGATTGGTTTAGTGTGCTGTAAATTGAAACAATGGAACCCAAGTTGTGACGTAGTTTCGTGCATGCGGGTGACCTAGCTGGAACCCATCTGGTACTTCCAGAACCAATCAGGTATCGATAGGCTCGTCTTTCATTGTTCCACAAATGTTAGCATGGACAGAGTCCTCAGCCCAAGTGACAACAGCTCACAGATCTTGGCGTCTCCTCAGTTCGACATCTTTCTTGTCATGTTGATATGTTTGTTTACTATGCACACCCCACGCTCATTTTTAAATCCCCCCCTGCGCGGGGTTGCACATGTAATATGTCATCTAAACGTCACACCTTGGTTGCGGAATAAGAAGTGTTCCGTTTATGTAGCGTTACAGAATCATGATTCCACCTTTATCATGGCTCTGCTACTACCTCCAGAGACATTACAGAGCTGTGACAGAGGTGGGACCAAATGATCTCACCATTGTGTTTACATAGACGTCGTTCCAGATTAAAGGTGAAATATTCCCAGAACAGAAGTATTGTGTCAAAGGGGTTTAAGTCTGTACAAAAGCTTAACACAGTGGCGGCTGCTCGTCTTTCAGGGAGGGGAAACTCATTGTCGGTTTACATCAAAAGAATTGTCAAGTTATTTAAACATAAATTTGGCCCTCTGTTCCTTTTTAAGAAAATGGTCAGTGACCTTATCGTACCAAGTAGGCGTCTTTTCCAGGGTCCTGATAGCTAGTTCACTCCGACCTAGCCAACAGTATGATTGATTTAACTATCTATAAAACGATATTAAACTCGAAAAAGAAATAATTAAATTATGTAACTGAAACAAGAAAACGTTGATATTATGTTAAATTGAAACAAGGAAGTACAACAAGTGTGTTTTATTTACAGTGCAAGAAATGAACAAGTAATTTCGTAGTGGTTTCTCTCTTGATTTCACAAGCATAAGGCGCGACAGTATTAAACTGAACTCCGTCAAATGAAGGAGTATATCTCAAAATAGCTGTCAATCAAATGGGATTCAGCCTTTCGACTGATCCTCCAATCAGCACATGGAATCTCAGCGTCCAGCCCAGCCGAGCTCCGCCCACAGCTCCATTCACCCCCAGAGATGCCGAGCGTCCAGGGGAGGGACAACATCGTGGCATTTATCCAATTACCGTCCAGTTTTGAGGCAATGAAAAAAACTGTTCCATGAAGTCCCATTGAAGTGCATGGACGCTGAGCATCTACGGGCAAATGCATTGACCATTGGTCGTATGAGAAAACAGCGCAACGGGAATGTACGAGAACTGAACAACAATGAGTCCGTTGCTTTGTCATAAAGCTGATTCTGAACAAACCTGTCTTTGAGATGAACGTGTTCTAAAACATTTGTCGTCAATGAAATGTCAACACAACCGTACATATTTGACAATTTGATTTTCGTACTTTTAGGGGAAGCTGAGCTTCCCTTGCAGTGTATTAGAAATTGCCTCTGGCTTTACAGCATTTTAGATAAAAGGATAGTCTGTGAATATAGGCTCCAATTACTCACATTAAAACAGAGGAAAAAATGGTTTTGTCATTATTACCCAACCAGGGGAGGCAAGGGGTATTGTTTTTGCTTCGGTTTGTTTGTTTAACATTCTAGCAGCAAAACTATGGGTTGAATTCATACCAAATTGGGCTTATAGATTGCCAGTGACCCAGAATAGATGTGATTACATTTTGGGAAAAGTAGGTAAAAGTTAATTTTTTTTTTTTTTTTTGTCTTTTTTTTTTTATGAATTTTTAAAATCTTTTTTCCAGTCCCACTTACTTATAATGGGCGAAATTTCACATGTCTATAAAAACATCAATTTTGTTTGAATTTACTTCAAACTTGGCACATAAAAAGGCAACCGATATGCTGACCACCACGCGCATACACATGACGTCAGCTGCATCAATACCAAAATTAGATACAATACGTGCCTGGGACGGAGGTTGTTGTTCCTGGCACCACTTGTTTATATGTTTTTATGCTATCACATTACTGGTCTGACCCGCTGCAGATCAAACTGGGCTGTATGTGGCCTCTGAACAAAGTCGACATCCTTGACTGCTAATGTCTTCAGTGTATGTTTGCACTTTTGGACTGGACCGTTTAGCCCGCACGTCATACGTCTGATCCCCCCGCGCGCTGTAGATTCAGACATTGCTGCGGTTGTACAATGCATTATTTAGCACAGAGCTGCCCGCAGTTTACCCTAGGATACTGCCATCTGGCAAGTTAAGTCGGGTTAACACTTATATCGCAGAATTTGCGAAGAAAATAACGACACTCATGTGCTATACCATATTTAGCAACAGACTCGAGCACATTTTGTGCTATGTTCCAGATTGTACAACTATAAACTGTGTTCAAATGTGCCTCCATGTTAATGCTAACAGGTAGTGCTAAAGCAGACAAGTAGGGATATCATATAATTTATTCAACTGTAAACAGGTCAGTAATTCATGCACAGATAGGCAAGGGACGTTGCTGCAGAACCCACTAGTGCTTTTTAGATGCGTGTTGAAGATCTGATTGATTCTAAACGAAAACTACAACAAACAGATCGACAGACACCGGATCAAGGGGCAGCTGGTCGCTTACCTTACAATCTGAAATTCAGCTTTTCGTTCGGACTATTGACTACAACTTCTGCTACAAACTTCTCGTTTCCTACGTGCCTCCACTTAGCTGAGGGTGGTACGACCACTTGGTTCCTACTTTCTCTTATCATTTCCTTCTCCTTCTAACGTTTTGACGGTGGGCAAACGCGGTTCATTAGCGCCACCCTATGAGCTGGAGCAGAAATGGAGCAGGTCTTATAAACTTTTCAAAAAATGCACTAGAGTACAGCCCTCTATTACTAGGTGTTAGGCTACTAGGTGTATTTTTAGCTCACAGTTTTTTGTTGTTTTTTTTTCATGATCTGACACTGCAATTTTACCTCCAATGTATGTAAGTATGTATGTAGCCTGTATATATATATATATATATATATATATATATATATATATATATATATATATATATATATATATATATATATATATATATATATATATATATATATATATATATACACAGTACAGGCCAAAAGTTTGGACACACCTTCTCATTCTTCGCATTTTCTTTATTTTCATGACTATTTACATTGTAGATTCTCACTGAAGGCATCAAAACTATAAATGAACACATGTGGAATTATGTACTTAACAAAAAAGTGTGAAATAACTGAAAACAAATCTTATATTCTAGTTTCTTCAAAGTAGCCACCCTTAGCTCTGATGACTGCCTTGCACACCCTTGGCATTCTCTTGATGAGCATCAAGAGGTAGTCACCTGAAATGGTTTTCACTTCATAGCTGTGCCTTGTCAGGGTTACTTAGTGGAATTTCTTGCCTTATTGATGGGGTTGGGACCATCAGTTGTGTTGTGCAGAAGTCAGGTTGATGCACAGCTGACAGCCCTATTGGACAACTGTTAGAATGCATATTATGGCGAGAACCAATCAGCTAAGTAAAGACAAACAAGTGGCCATCATTACTTTAAGAAATGAAGGTCAGTCAGTCTAGAAAATTTCAAAAACTTTGAATGTGTCCCCAAGTGCAGTCGCAAAAACCATCAAGCGCTCCAACGAAACTGGCTCACATGAGGACCGCCCCAGGAAAGGAAGACCAAGAGTGACCTCTGATGCTGAAGATAAGTTCATCTGAGTCACCAGCCTCAGAAATCGCAAATTAACAGCAGCTCAGATTAGAGACCAGATGAATACCACACAGAGCTCTAGCAGCAGACACATCTCTACAACAACTGTTAAGAGGAGACTGCGTGAATCAGGTCTTCATGGTCAAATAGCTGCTAGGAAACCACTGCTCAGGAGAGGCAACAAACACAAGAGATTTATTTGGGCCAAGAAACCCAAGGAATGGACATTAGACCAGTGGAAATCTGTGCTTTGGTCTGATGAGTCCAAATTTGAGATCTTTGGATCCAACCGCCGTGTCTTTGTGCGACACAGAAAAGGTGAACGGATGGATGCTACATGCCTGGTTCCCACCGTGAAGCATGGAGGGGGAGGTGTGATGGTGTGGGGGTGCTTTGCTGGTGACGCTGTCAGGGATTTATTCAAGATTGAAGGCAACCTGAATCAGCATGGCCACCACAGCATCCTGAAGTGACATGCCATTCCATCCGGTCTGCGTTTAGTTGGACCATCATTTATGTTTCAACAGGACAATGACCCCAAACACACCTCCAGGCTGTGTGAGGGATATTTGACCAAGAAGGAGAGTGATGGAGTGCTGCGCCAGATGACCTGGCCTCCACAGTCACCGGACCTGAACCCAATCGAGATGGTTTGGGGTGAGCTGGACCGCAGAGTGAAGGCAAAAGGACCAACAAGTGCTTAGCATCTCTGGGAACTTCTTCAAGACTGTTAGGAAACCATTTCAGGTGACTACCTCTTGAAGCTCATCAAGAGAATGCCAAGAGTGTGCAAAACAGTCATCAGAGCTAAGGGTGGCTACTTTGAAGAAACTAGAATATAAGATATGTTTTCAGTTATTTCACACTTTTTTGTTAAGTACATAATTCCACATGTGTTCATTCATAGTTTTGATGCCTTCAGTGAGAATCTACAATGTAAATAGTCATGAAAATAAAGAAAATGCAAAGAATGAGAAGGTGTGTCCAAACTTTTGGCCTGTACTATATATATATATATATATATATGTGTGTGTGTGTGTGTGTGTGTGTGTATATATGTGTGTATATATATATATATATATATATATATATATATATATATATATATATATATATATATATATATATATATATATATACATATATATATGTATATATGTATATATGTGTGTGTGTATATATATATATATGTGTGTGTGTGTATATATATATATATATATATATATATATATATATATATATATATATGTATGTATGTATGTATGTATGTATGTATGTATAGATAGATAGATAGATAGATAGATAGATAGATAGATAGATAGATAGATAGATAGATAGATAGATAGATAGATAGATAGATTGATTGATTGATTGGATTGTGTGTTTGCAAGACTTTTTTTGCTGCGTGGACATAGAACCAGTGACCTTCTCCACTACAGGATTAATAAAGTTTATCTTATTGTATGTCCCAAGAGCCCAAGGCCAGATGAGGTGGCTCGGGCATCTGTTTCAGATGCCTCCTGGATGCCTCCCTGGGGAGGTGTTCCGGGCATGTCCCACCGGGAGGAGACCTCGGGGAAGACCTAGGACATGCTGGAGAGACTATGTCTCTCGGCTGGCCTGGGAACGCCTTGGGGTTATCCCCCGGAAGAGCTAGAAGAGGTGTCTGGGGAGAGGGAAGTCTGGGAATCCCTGCTTAGACTGTTGCCCCCGCAACCCAGCCCCGGATAAGCGGAATAAAATAGATGGATCTTATTGCATTACTTCTAATCTTTCTAAGGTTAAAACCCCCGAACGAGATGTAATCAAACTGGTTACTATGTACAAGTATTTAGGTATTGTAGGTGATCAAAACTTGTCTTTGAAGCCATACATCGAGTGTTTAGTTAATAAACTGAGACTAAAAGTGAGCTTAACAAATCCTGTTTCTCTTTCCTAGCGAGGAAATATCTGATCTCAAATTACAAAATGCAAATTTCTCACATTTGTTGTTTTCACAGACTTGCTCTTTATGACTGCACCTGAACTGCGCTTAAAGAGGTTGAATTCAGTTTCCCACAGTGCTTTGTGTTTGTAACTGGCTGTGGAAATTGTGTTCTCCACTGTACTCTGTCTGCTGTAGCTAAGTCTACTTCTCAGCATGTTCACAAATTCTCACATTTGTTGGCATTTATTCATAAGCTCAGTCTTGGGCTCCTTCCGTCTTCTCTTTGTAAATATACGTGCAAAACCCCTACAGCAATAGTGGATCCCAGTGTCTGAACAGAGCTGAGTAAACAAGCTTACTCAACTATTAAACACCAAGAACTATTTTTGTGGTAACTTCCAAATTAAGTTGTCTCTACATTCAACTTATCTTTAATGATTTATCATCATTTATCATATAATCATCCTCTGCATTTTGCATTTTTCAGTAAAATCTCTTTTTTTTTTTCCTGTAAATGATTTTCTGACCATGTTTACATTAAAAAAAGGTCAAAGTAAATTCAAATGTTATTGTAACATAACAGAAAACTGAAGAAAAAGTGACTTTTTCAGTAGAATACATCATTAAATGGACATAAAAACAATCATAGTTATATGGCAAACTCCATGGGTTTTACTGGTGAATCAATATTTCAGAACATGACAGTGTTTCCACATTCACTATGGAGCTCTGAATGTCCAAATGGGTCATATCTGATGATGCTGAGAAGGTCCGAAACAGTATTTTACCTGAATTATTTACATATATTGATAGGATTAGTGGATCAAAAGTTATTAAACAGTTTAGATCGATAAATGCTTTTGGTCACTCATAGTTGTTAAAGTCATTGAGGGTTGAAGATAATGTGCCCTACCACCTGCACAGGTGTGGAGACGTGTGAACACAACACAATATGAAATAGGAATTCTTACCCCACCCTCCTGAAGGGGATGCAAGAGGTATTGTTTTCGGTTCAGTTTATTTCTTTGTTTCTTTGTTTGTTAACACTCTAGCAGCAAAACTATTGGTTGAATTCATTCCAAATTGGGTTTATAGATTGCCAGTGACCCAGAATAGATGTGATTACATTTTGTGAAAAGTAGGTCAAAGTTCAAATTTTTTTTTAATGAATTTCCTTTTTTTCCCCATCTACTTATAATGAGTGAAATTTCAAATGTCTATAAAAACATCAATTTTGTTTCAATTTACTTCAAATTTGGCACATATATAGAGGCAATTGATATGCTGACATCAGCAGACGCATAAACATGTTGACATCAGCTGGATCGATGCCAAAATAAGCTACAATATGTGCGAGGGGTGGGGTTTGTTGTGCCTGGCACCACTTGTTATCTTTTTATTTAACTTTTAGTTAACCAGGAAGTACCTTGAGAATAAAATCCATTGGACAAGAAGGCTTAACAGTCTCTGCAAAATGTATAAAATTAAAAATGACCAAGATGTATAGAATAAAACACAGGTAGACAGGAGACAACATCCTAGTTAGAAATAACAATTATACCCCTCAGCTTCACAGCTCTTTATCAGAATTCTATATTAATTCAAGGAGACAAAATCACTTAAGGGCAGCATATTCTGAAGGATACTCCAAGGCTACAGAGTAGAATAAGGGAATGCTATTATACAAAGTTCTTTATAAATCCTAAGAATGTTGTATAGAAGCCATGAGAGGAGGAAGAGTTATAACAGCTGTTGATAGAAGATTACACAAGTAAGATGGGAGTTCACCCAGAAATGCTTAATAAATAAAAACATACCAATGATGTTGTCTCTACAATTGCAACGTGTGCCTGGAAATAAATTAAAAGCAAAAGAATAACTACAATATCATCTGTCTTCTGTACATACAATACTGTGCAAACACCTTTGGCCAACATCAGGTTTGTTGGTTCAGTAAAGTCCAACATAATGTATTCCCCAGTTTTCGTATTAAAATACAGTATGTGACATGTACAGTAATAAAAACAAAAATTTCAGTGAAAAAACAGCCTCTATTAACCAGAGTGGTAGTATTTAGACCATCCTTTGCACTTAACATGCCTTTAACCCTTCTGTTCAGACAGTAGGAGGTTGTGGCATTAATTTTGTGATGTTTTAACAAATGTCAGATGTTTCAAAATGTTTGTGCTTCTTCCTATCATGGATCACACTAAATTGTCAGCTCAACCTTTAGAACCCATTTAGTTGAGTTTTTTGTGTGTTCACATATTTCCTGTATTTTCTTGTTGTATCTGAAGAAGACAGAATGTGAAATAAATATGTATGTTTAGTTCAACCCTGCAGAAACAACAAACCTAGAGGTGATCTAAGACTTTTGCACATTACATCGAAAATATAGCCACACATAAGCATAAATATCCATTGTATCCATTCACTGCTTAAGACTTGATCACGTCTATGCATGTGGTGATGTCAGCATATCAATTGCCTCTATATATGAGCCAATTTTGAAGTAAATTGAAACAAAATGGATGGTTCTATACACATTCGAAATTTTGCCCATTATAAGTAAATTTTCCCAAAATGTAATGACAACTATTCTGGGTCACTGGCAATCTATGAACTCAATTTAGTAGGAAATCAACCAATAGTTTTGCTGCTACAGACATGTGACATTTTGCCCATTATAAGTAAATGGGGGGAAAAAAGGTTTTTAAAAAGTCATAAAAAATGTGAACTTTGACCTACTTTTCCCAAAATGTAACGACATCTATTCTGGGTCACTGGAAATCTATAAACCCAGTTTGGTATGAATTCAACCAGTAGTTTTGCTCCTAAAGTGTTAACAAACAAACAAACAAACAAACAAACAAACAAAATCAAAAACAATACCCCTTGCCTCCCCTTCAGTGGGTGGGGGTAATAATCCTAACAATGTCATAACGCACTGTAACATTAAAGCAGTAAGATGCATCATGTTCATGATCTCCAGTAAAAACCGTATGCTGACAACAGAGGGCACTGTGTATCCACTTATCTTCAGTTTTAGATCATGACAGCCCTTAAAACTGTATTTACATGCAGGCTTTGTCTCTTTCACTACATGGGGTCTTGGAAAGTTCATTCTGAAACACTACACTCTTGCATCATGTTTTATTTTTTACAGTAAATAGACTTTTCTGAGAGCCTGAGTCCAAAATAAAGTGGAACGATGTGCAGCAGGTTTAAAAAGTTAGATATATTATGACGCCAGTTGTCTTTTTGGTCTGTACATTAAGCCTCCTTTCCTTTTTCATCTCTATGCCTTGTAAGAGTCTGCATAATGATTTTATAAGTTTTTAACAACCCAAAGACACGCCAACAAACTCTGGAAATGATCCACCAGATGCAACAGAGAAGATCTTTTCAGGATTTATTGGTTAAATGAAACGTTACAGTAAACTTAACGACACTGTTGCCTATAAAGTTGGAATAATTTAGTTTTCAGACACTTTCCTCTTTTTCTTCCTATTTGTACCCATTAGTAATCACCTTCGATCAGGTACAACGATTACATCCTGAGACCCAGTTACACTTTATCTATTAAGAATAAATCACAGAAGAAAAGGTAAAAATATTTTATTCCAACTTCATGGGCAACAGTGTATAATATATATACGGTTATATATCATATTAATATATATAATGATATATAGTAATGTATATATGAGCTTTTAACAATGCCATATATACTTTAATCCCAAAGTCATCAAATTGTTCTTTTTCTACACAGAAATATTAACCCACGAAGACCCAAACAGCCACTGGCGACCAAAACCATCTACTGATGTCAAATGTTTAATGACTATTGATCAATTAATCCTATTAATACATGTAAATAATTGGTTTAAAATGGAGCTTGTCATCTCTTCATTGTCATCAGATATGACCCATTTGGACATTCAGAGGCTCTGTAGTTACCGTGGAAACACCATCATCTTCTACAACATTGATTCATCAGTAAAACCCATGGAGTTGGATCAATGACAGTAGATGGACACATGTTTTTGTGTTCAGTTATTGATATCTTTGCTGAAAAAGTACATTTTTCTTCAGTTTTCTCAGTTTTTGATATAATAACCCTCAACTTTAATCTGAGCTTTTATGAACATCTACATGATCAGTAAATTAAATATAGGAAAATACCTGATTTTCACTGAAAAAATGCCAAAATAAAGACGATGATATTACAATAAATGCTGATAAATCACTTAATAAAGGTTAAATAGAAAGAAAAATGCATTTGGGAACTGCCACAAAAGTACCACTGGGTCTTTATGGGTTAAATCACCCATATGATCAGTTGTATGTATTTTACCTTTACAATACAGAAATATAGACTTTGTAGACCTTATTTAGGTAAACGGGCTCACATCGGCTTTTATCCTCCTAAAAACCACACGTAGTGTCGGGTCAAACGGGCATCAGTTCACCTGCCACTCATCCGGATGCTGGATGTGTTCTGACTTGTGGTTGGTGAGGGCAGGGAGTCCCCGCCCCTCATCCAGATGTTCTCCTCTCCACTGTCTCTTCAGTCCACTGGTGTCTGTAGCAGCGTGTGGAGTCACAGGTCCACGGGAGAGTCTGGGCACAGCAACACTTTAGGTGGAAACTGTCACAGCTGTGCTTCTGCAGGCTTCCCTCCAGGTCACAGTCCATCTAATGGGTCGTGACTTGGTCCATGAGACTTCAGTCGTGCGCAGGAATTTGCCCAGTGGGATCAGTGCTGTACCTGTGCAGCCTCCGTCGCAGGGCTGATGGGGAGAGGCAGGGCTGAGTGGGATGCCAGTCCGGAGCGCTGTTGAGCACAGCCTCATTCCACGCACAGCCCACTGCTGACAGGGAGCGGTCCGTCTTCCACGACCTGTGTGAATCTGCAGGAGTCATTCCACTCATTTTTTTTCTCCTTAAAAAAAAAAAAAAAAAAAGTAAGCAACAGGAAAAGCAAACAAAAACAACCGGTTATTTTCTTCTCTTTATGATGGAATGGGGATTTAACCGGTTTCCACATGCGCCTGGAAGTGCGTAAGGTTTGCGTCCAGATTGAGAAGAACAAACTGCAGGGGCGTGTAGTTAATTGAAATCGATCCGGTGGTCTCTTCTTGAATGTGAAGCTGCAAACGTTTCTTCCTCCTCTCCTCTCCTCTCCTCCTCCCCTCCTCTCACCTCCAACATGACTTCACTGTCGGGGACCAAGGAGAGGTCTGTGAGCAGCCGGAGCAGAAAATATGGGGTAGGTGATGTATCTGTGGAGCCTGGAAGTGCATGGGCACACCTTTCCTAACCTACAGTCTAGAGCGGGCAAATGCAAAAACTTCCATCCATTCAGTTACACACAGTCAAATTTCAGTTTGTCTACTTTTCCTGTGACTGTTGATTGTTTGTTTTATAAAGCTCATACATTTGCATATTCATGCTTTGGATGCAGCAGCAGCAGAGGTAGTTGGCTTATGCATCCTCACCTTTACATCTCTACTTATCCCAGACCAGAGAGCTAAATCAGGTATTATATTCACATGTTTCCCCACCTTCCACCTATAGGCTAATTGGCGTTCATTCATAACATAGAGTCGGTTCTCAGTAAGCCCACTGAGATGACTGAGCATTTCCATCCATCAGCCTATTCATTGCTGCCTTATTATAGCTCTTGTGAGGGATAACATTAGCGTTAGTGCCCAGCCTCTCCTACTACCACCACATTAATGGGTTTTTGCTCTTTGACTGCTTTTATCCAGCCACAGAAAACCTATTTTAAACTCTTTGGTGGCTCATCTGATGTTCTCACATAGCTGTCTAGTCTTGCCTGTTCAGACTGGTTTTGTCTATAGGGAAAATAAATGTTGATATTAGTTCATTTCTGTTTCATCAGTATGGACTGTGTTGACCTTCTCTCTAATCTCTAATCTGTCCAGTGGATAGTCGTGTGTAAATGCCACTGTTAATAGTATCATAAAACCTAGTCTAATACCTCTACAGGGTGTTTAGTTGAAAGTTTCCTTCACTGTTTTCAGTTTCAATGCAACCTGTTGTGAACAGTGTCTGCACAGTGTCTTTTTTCACCGTGCACACAGTGATATGACTTAGACATTTTTGGAGTTACAACAGTTGATCGACCTGTTGAACAAATTAATCAATTTACCTGTTTGTTTTTAGGTAAAAAAGTTAAAATGATCTGATTCTTGCTCTTAAGTTTGAATGTGTTCTGGTTTCTTCACTTCTCTATCCCAGTATAAAAGTCATAATCAGCTATTGATAATCAATTAGTTAATTGGTTTAAAGTAATTTTTTAAAGAAAAAAGCCTGTATTCTCTGATTCTAGCTATGTAAATTTGAGTATTTGGTGGTTCCTTACTTCTCTGTGGGTTGCCAGACAAATGGTACCATTTTGGGGTATTTCATAGACTAAACAGCTGATCGATTAATTAAGAAAATAATTTACAAACTAGAAGCACTCGGAGAGCGCAGACCTCCGCCAAGGCTGATCAGTGCCCCCCCCCCCGTGGGCCCCCCCACGCCAAGGAGGTTATGTTTTTGCCAGGGTTTGTTTGTTTGTCTGTCTGTCTGTTTGTCTGTCAGTTAGTGTGCAACATAACTCAAAAAGTTATGGACAGATTTTGATGAAATTTTCAGGGTTTGTTGGAAATGGGCCCCCCCGTGGGCCCCCCCACCCCCAATCACCACCAAAATTTAATCATTTCTTCCTTATCCCATTTCCAACAAACCCTGAAAATTTCATCAAAATCTGTCCATAACTTTTTGAGTTATGTTGCATACACCTGGACAGACAAACAGACAGACAGACAAACAAACAAACCCTGGCAAAAACATAACCTCCTTGGCGGAGGTAATTAACTGGCAGTGAAAATTATTGTGAGCTGCACTCATAGCAAACACTTGACATCTCATAGCAGAAAACATAGGTATATCTAATAACTACATATATTAATTAATATATTAATTACAGTAATCATAGTTATTTACAGTATGTTTGGTATCTTGTGTTTTTGCCAGTGAGCCAAAAGCAAGACCCTGAAAGTATAATACTACTTATCTTTCTTTTCTGTTAAAATATACCAGGAAGAGCAACATGTCAAGCTTTCTTCTCTTATTTCTCACATTCAGATGCCTGACACTTCCCCAACCAAATCTGCTTCCTTTTTCCCGGAAACATGGTATCGAAAGGCGTACGATGAAACCTCTCGTTCCAGCACGCGCCCTGCACCGGAGGGTGCTGGTTCCATGCCGAGCTCCACAGGCACCCCATCCCCAGGCTCAGGAATCTCTTCTCCAGGGTCTTTCTCTGGATCACCAGGGACCATCTCACCAGGGATTGGGACAGGGTCTCCAGGATCTCTTGGTGGCTCCCCTGGTTTTGGAACTGGGTCTCCAGCCTCAGGCAGTGGAAGTTCCCCTGGAAGTGAAAGAGTTATATGGTGTGAGAACTGCAACGCCCGGCTGGCAGAGCTGAAAAGACAAGCACTGAAACTGCTCATCCCTGGGCCTTACTCCAGCAAGGTAAAAAGCAGAATTATTTTCTTTCTATCCAATCTCATGGTAGGAATGGTTGATTTCTTTTTCCTTTTGGTGGTGGTGTGAGTATGTGAGCTGTAGTAGCCTCCTGAAATTTCTTGTGCCTTTATTAACTCTGGCATTTGGGCATTTGACACTCATTAACTCAGTTGCCCATGAAAGATTGAGCTCCTCATCAGCCACTTGCTTATTGTGTTGCTGTGTTATCACAGAGTTATTGTTGTCATAAATCATATGGATCCAGTAATTTATCCAACCCTCATTTGTCCTGCTGTGGAAAAGAGCACAGACCAAACATCCACTGGGATTAGGGTTTACTCTCCAAGTGTGAGAATAATTGAATTGGAAACTATTAATCAATAACAGATGGGATGCCAAAAACAAAATGATAAACACATTGAAGACTATTTTGACTTTTCTCTGACTGATGGATCATGCAACAGGAATCAATGAACACACTGAGATTTGTATTGCATTTCTACTTTAGAAGGAATTAGCATGATAGATTCCTGAAAAGATATCGATCACCTAAAACACATATTAGTCCATATAGATTGCTATCATTTTCTCTTTTTTTTTGGACAGGTAAGGTCTTTGTACTCTAGGTAATCCATGTAATCAATTGTAATTCTATTAGTACAAGGATTCTGAAGGCAGATCATGAACCCCAGAGAGTATTTGGAGCCATTTGTGATATGGGATCAAGTAAGGATTTGTTATAGAATTCTAATGTGCAGAATAGAAGGCATAAATGAATATTCCTCTGTCTCTTTATATATGACTAATTATTATGAGAAACCTGCATTAACAACTGATGTTTAAACAACAGGAGGCCACCATTTGGTGTTAATAAAAAAAACTGCTCCATTAACCAGAGCAGGCTTTTTTACTTAGTGTGGGTAAAATTAAAATGATCACAACGACCATAAAACATTTGGTTTGAACATTGTTTTTTTACACACAGAAAAGGTTTATAAAAAGCAAATCTTGGCAGGGTGCACATTAGTTAAACATGTGGCCTCTAGCTACAATGTTCTTCTGTTGGAGTTGACTGGATTAGTTATGAATACAGTGGGGTCACACTTCAGACGTTGAGTTAATTAGTAACAAATATGCACAGAGTTTTTACATCATGGAGCCTATAAAGTGCAGCCAGCGAGGGGGAGTTGGATTTAAGACTACAGTAGAGACTTTGTGGAGTCTTTCTGTACAGACAGAGAGGAGCGATAATGAGATCTAGCACAAGAACATGACATTTGAAAATTGTAGGGAACAGTGAGGGTTAATAGGGATAGTCAGTGGGCAGGTCGCTAATTAAAATGTTTTTCTTGAGGTTGGGTTTATTTCAGCCTCATTAAAGCGTCCCCTTTGTGGTTACCTTTATTATGAGAAGGAATATAGCACACAGCATAGACCATATTGTATGTTTTTGTGGTTTTATCCACTTGCTTGATTGTGCCATAGAAGATATGATGGAAGCCAGAGTAGGACTCAGCAGGGCTGTGGACAGGAGTGTGTAAACCATGTATGCATGTAAACAGGGTGGGGAAGCAAAATTTACAATATTTTGAGGCAGGGATTGAAAGACAGTGTATGACCAATTAGTTTATTGAAAGTCATGAGAATTTATTTGCCACAAGAAAATTTACATAATAAAAAATGTTTTTATTCTATGTGTCCTCCTTCTTTCTCAATAACTGCCTTCACACGCTTCCTGAAACTTGCGCAAGTGTTCCTCAAATATTCGGGTGACAACTTCTCCCATTCTTCTTTAATAGTATCTTCCAGACTTTCTCGTAATAGTTTTGCTCATAGTCATTCTCTTCTTTACATTATAAACAGTCTTTATGGACACTCCAACTATTTTTGAAATCTCCTTTGGTGTGGCGAGTGCACTCAGCAAATCACACACTCTTTGACATTTGCTTTCCTGATTACTCATACGGGCAAAAGTTTCTGAAAAGGTATGGATAATAGTGTTAGGTATGATTATGACATCAATATATGTTTGGTTTCAAAACAATTGACGTAGTGCCTGCTGAGAAAAAACAACTAAATGTTCATTGTAAATTTTGCTTCCCCACCCTGTATGTGCAGCTCATTGGTTATTTTCATACTAATTTCACAGTTGAAAGAGTGGACATGTGAGTCTGAGTTGAGTTAAAATGTATTGTTTTTTGTCAGCGGTTGAGATATATTTTCCTCTTCAGATCTTGTTTGTTAATCTTGTGTGTCTATTGACCCAGCATCAGTATTATAGACCCAAAGGAGATTAACTTATTGCATTAATCAATCACTTTACTGTTTGTAATTATAGCTCTAGTGAAAGCAAAATTTAGGAATAACGTTCAGGATTCCAGTGCAGTAATGACTGCATTCATGCTTTATGTGCATACAGTAGATGAAACAAGAGCACCCCAGAGGTATTAGAATGAATCATAAAATAATATAGCAGAAATATAGATATTTATTTAATTTTACTATTAGTCTTTGAACTGACCTACAGTGGATTTTAAAGGCAGATATAATAAATAAAGTTTGGAGGAGGAAGAATTTTACAGCCAATTGACTGACCATTGTCATCGCGTCTCTCTCTCCATGAACGTCCACACTGAAAATGCTTTACATGTATATGTCTGACATGTTTGATATTTACCTTTGGAGCTTTTTTCCTGCTAAAGTCGTTGTTTCCAGTTTGGAAGCCTAAACATTCAGTACTGGCCACTATTGATGCCAACTAATACAGTAAAAAAAATACTGATATGAGTGCATAAGTTGTTTTATTTTTTTTATTTTGGGGTATTGACTAGTTTTAGTTAAGTGTTAATTCAGTTTTGGTCTTAATTGGAGATTTTCAGGTGAGAAAAGCATTTATAGAAGCTGATAAGGAGGGTAATCAATCACCTGACACAAAATAGAATTAATAGAGCCACTTTTTATTTAAAGGAGAAAACGATTTTCTTCTCGCATAACATTAACATTAATATTAACATTTGGCCAAACTGAGCTGATCTGACAGGTGATTCTATTTCAATGCATTGTTCATTTTGGTTTTTATTTATCTCTGCTGCCAGTTAACAAAATATTTTTTTTCATGACACGTTTTACCTTTATTCTTGTTATTGTTAACTTCAAGAATCCACATTTCAACAGCAGCAAAAGCAAACTGTGTTCCCAAAAAATGCCTCTAGAGTCTTTATAAAAGCATTTAGCAGTATTGCCCTGTGCTTTTAACAAGCCAGTGAGGACTCCATGGCTGCTTTTCTTTCTTTAAGTGTAGCTTTTACCTCAGACTCATGTTACAAGTGTGACTTGACCTGCGCAGGTGTTCTGTGTCAGGGAAAAGCTGAACAAACGTCCTTACTGAAGCAATGTGACCTAATAATTCTTCTCCTTCACCAAATGTGCTGGAGCAGCAGTTCATTTTAGTTGTAAGTGTCTGTGTGTATGTAATGCCTCTTGGTGTGCTGTCAGCATGAGACTCCATGTTATTCCCTCAGGATGCTGGGACATATGTGACCCCACACAGCCAGAGTAAAAAGATATGCCCCCCCTCACACAAATCTGAACTATGTATACCTGTCTGATATTAATACAAGGTGGGTCATGCTTGGCTCATGCTAGACACCATCACACATACATGCACTCTAACATTCAAGTGCACAAACACACACTCCCATAGACACACTTTCTCACACAGCACAGGGCAGGTAATGCTAACGATGACCTTCAGCGGTCTCAGTGTTGAATATTTGGCTGTCTCAATGTCTGCAGGGCTGTGTTTGTGTGTGTTTCCTGTGTTTATGTATGCACAAAACACTGCCACACACACATCGTCATGCTAAAACCCCTTAAGTTGTAAATGAGCACACACATGCATGCACTAAAACACTGCTAATTTACAAAGTGGAATTATTTATTAAAAGTACATTATGCTGTTCAGATAAAGTACCTCTTTTTTCACCACAAGTACAGTCTCTAGTGGTTGTGAGTGGATATAGACATTCAGAGATTGAAGGGAAGATAAAAATTAAAGCTGCTATAACTTACATTTTTCTTCTTAAATAGCACTCAACACATTTTAGGTCATTTCACTCATGTGCTGCTGCTCAATCGGTTGGATAAAGGAAGGACAGACAAGGAGGCAGGCAGGTCATGTGCTGGGGGGCAAAAAAAAAAGGTTTACATACACACACAAACACACACACACACACACACACACACACACACACACACACACACACACACACACACACACACACACACACACACACACACAACTTGTAACCACAGGTCTCAAAAGCACATCTGGCTACACAGCTGTACTCATTTAAGGCCTGTGTCTCTACTCTGCTGGTGTGTGTATATGTGTGTGTGTGTGTGTGTGTATACATATATATATATATATATATATATATATATATATATATATATATATATATATATATATTTTGCTGTGTCTCTGTGTATGTGAGCACACATGTATTCATCCGTTATATCCACGCCCATATGGATGGAGGCTGATCTGTTTTTGGTTGGTCCAGTTCAGCTCCCAAAAGTGGGTCACTGTGTGTGTGTTTGTGTGGGCATGTATTACTCACATTATGGGGACAAAAATCTGTTGCCACTATCACTTGTGGGGACAAAGTTCAGTTCCCAATAACATTAGAGGGTCAAGACTTGGTTTGCGGTTATCTTTATGGCAGGGGTTATGTTTAGTCAAGCCAAGGTTAAAGTTAAGGTTAAGTTAAGTACCCAGGAACTTAACAGAAGTCACTGTAATGTCCCTTAAACACAAAGAAACATAACATAAATGTGTGTGTGAATGCTGCAGAGGTGTCTGTTTCAGATCAGCTGAAAGTCAAAACCATCCATGTTTATAAAGGGAAATATATACACTTCAACATCAGATGTAGAAATAAAGCCAAAAAAGGAAATGTTCATGAATGTATTCCTTCCCGCAGGCCTCATAGTTGAAACTTGCAATTCATTGAGTTGACTGTCATTCCTGCAGTTTTAGTAAATTTACACATGTAATTTACATCACAGTCTATTTGAGTTGTCTCTGTTTTGTATCAGAGCACATGCACTTAAAATGTTTATGTTACCAGGCCCATTTATGTGACTGTCTAGATGTGGTCATAGATTAAACAGCTGTCTGCAGCCTCCACCGTGAGCCAGATAGACGTGACACAAAGAAAGGGTTTTGTACAGATCACTTACAAATATGACTTTATAGATGAATCAATAGCAAATCATAAACTACAGCTACAAATACATACTGATGTGAGTGTCTTTGCACAAATACAGCAAATAATAAATTATAGAAAAAACTATGTGGATTAAGATATAATAAAACCCATCCGTCTGTCCGTCCATCTGTCCGTCCATCTGTCCTTCCATCCATCCATCCATCCATCCATCCATCCATCCATCCATCCATCCATCCATCCATCCATCCATCTATCCATTTCCTAAACTGCTTAGTCCTTGTGAGGCTGAGGGGGGTGTCAGAGCCTGTCCCAGGTACCATTGGGCGATGTGTCACCAGGGCAATATACAGTAATTAAATACTCTTTTAAAAACTAACACTCATTTATATATCAGTATAGAATATGTCATAATGATTAATTTCCAGGATTCCTGCTCAACCTCTGGTAGGTTGTTTGTAGCTGTTTATTGCACTGGTCAACAATGATTTTGCTACAGGGAGAAAAATACTTGATCTTACCTGAATCAGGTACACTGATTCCAAACCAAAATCAGAATTTGTCCAGTACATCAGGGTTTTGAGACAAGTCAGTGTGTATGAACTGAGACTAGAGTCTGTTCTGGTCGAATGGAGTCCTGTGAGAGAAGTGGCTTAGTTAACTGAATAAACAACTATTTTGTGAAAAGTGTTCTAACCGGTACCAGAACAATCAGATGACCTCTATGATGATCTTTAACATCAAAACCAAAGATAAAAATAGCCAAACATGTTACTAATATCTTCCAGTAGAGCTGAGAAATCCACTCTTCTGAACCACAAGACCAACCGTCATAAACATTTGGAGAAGGTTTGATCATGTCAGGGATCTCATAACTTTGGTTTGCAGCTAATTAGCCAAAGGTTAACCATTCTGTTTTCATCTACAGTTAAACCAGACTGACTGGAATCTTTTGTCACATGTCTTTGGCTCAGCCCTGTAGAATTAATTTGCTCATACCTTATAATTCATTTATGCAAGTAGTGTAAAATTTTCAACTAAAGAGCCCCAAATTATGATCAACTAGATGACATGATGAAAGCATATGAATGGATGAGTTTCAGAATATCACTCAGATTCATGTCTGTAACTCACAACTTCATTTTTTTGCCATCCACAGTGGGTGATGTAAATGATGAGCATGATGAATGATTTCATCAAAATATCTCTTGATGAAACGGGAGCTTTACCCCAAACTTGATAGTGATTACTGTTGGTTATTAAATTGAGAAACTGTACAACAGTGCACACACAGAGTTTCTGGAACATTCTTGAACAATTGTGAGCTAAGGTGATGGCTCTTATACATTCATCATACTTGATGTTCATAACTATAAGCAAACTATGACCAATTTAGCACATATTATCTTCATTTCATGAATACACATCAGAAGGCATTGGCACAAGATTGAAAAATTAGTGATTTACATGCTCACTTGACTCAAAATCATGATGTGCTGATTTCAGATTTGGAGTCTGACTTAGTCATGAACATTATTTTATAGTATGTCATGTATTATGTCAACAACCCATTCAATAAATATAGATTTTACATATGGGAATTTACAGTCTGTTTGATATTGTGTGCAATGCAAGGACATCTTTTTAATTAGACCCAAATTGCCCCTGATAGTATTAACTCTAATGATTCCTTGCTACTGTAAATCATTTCGATACTGAACATAGCCTGAAAGTGTTTTAATGACTCCAACTAGCTGAACAAAGTTCAGAGTGACAGTACTGATGGGGTTTTTTTTTGTTTTAAATGGTTTTCCAACTCACAGAATAACTGGGGCTAATACTTAAATACATCAGTCTCTACTGACTGCAGTCTCAAGGTAATTGCATCTAAAACCAGTAATTTGTCTATAATCAGGGTTACTTATCAGCACTATTGAAAAATAAGGTGGAGTACTACACCTCAGCAGACTGTTGTCAAAGGGATGTATTTCTCCACACTGTTAGCTAGCTAGCTATCCTGCAATAACAGAGTCCCATAACACTACAGAAGCAGGCCTCCGGTAACCACGGCAGCTGGTGTTGCCACGGCAGCGCCTTGTGACAGATGTGAGCCGCATACATATCTCCATCAGTGTTAATGGGCTCCTCATAGCTGTGTGCATGTAGGTGAGAGACAGAGAGAGGGTGAAAATATGAGTTTAGGTGGATAATAGTGTGCCTTACTGTGCATGTATTTTTGGCAAAACTGAAAGAGTGTATAAAGAATTAGTGTAACAGTGTGTGTGTGTGTGTGTGTGTGAGAGAGAGGGAGGGAGGGAGGGAGGGAGGGAGGGAGGGAGGGAGAGAGAGAGAGAGAGAGAGAGAGAGAGAGAGAGAGAGAGAGAGAGAGAGAGAGAGAGAGAGAGAGAGAGCAATCATTGCCTTCTAATGCCTTTCAGGTGTGAAAGACATTACCATATAAAGAGGCAGCATCATCAATAACAGCAAGACTGTGTGGTTGGATGGATGTGTGAGTGGAGGAAGGGATGCTGATGCAGGCTGAATTGAAGAGCTTCTCACTTGGTTTATGTGTTTATGTCAATTTGACCAGCCCCCAAGAGCACACATATGTCAAATCAGGTTCTAGTATTACTTACTATATCTACTAAATTCCCTCTCTATCTATCAGTTAAGTTGTGTATTTGATAACATTTTATACCCAAAGTAATACATTTCAGAGAGCATAAGTGGAATATATCTTCAATCATACGGCCCGAATAATGTTTTTTAGTCCCAAAAAAAGTAACTGTTTGCATATCATTAACCTTATAACATAATTGCCTTAGTCATATTTTTGGCCAAATTGTGATACCTGCATGAAATAAAGCAGCAGTGTTAGGAGAGTAAAGTTTTGCAGATACTACAGTGTGGCCAAAAATATGATTTAGGCAATTATGCCATGATGCTAACAATATGATAAACCTGTAGCTGGCATGTACGCTAGTCCTTCAATAAACAGTTGGAGAATTAAAGAGTATGGAGTCTGGGTATATGTGTTGTTGGAGTCAGCCTGTCCTGACTCAGAGTGCTGTTTCCTGTACAGTAATGCCTAATGTCATGAAACACAGATGCCTCAAGATAACAATGACTTCCCCTCTATACTCCCTCCAGTCATCTACACAGCCATCTAATCTCAATTCATGCTGGAATAAAATCACATGTATACAAGGTAGAACGTCCATGTTATTCCAGAGACAAAAAGGATTTTCTTTTCTCTCTTCCTTGTCTCATTTATTAACTTTTTGCTCCCATTCTTTTGTCTTGTTATCAGTTTTGCATGCCTAAATACTGTCATGTGGAGACTAGAGATGAGCAACCTAGACACACACAATTTTGCAAGATTAGTCTCTGGAGGTAGAACGGAAATGAGAGAAGCAGAGGTTTAAAGAAGGCAAGGGAAGGAAAATGAGAAACAGAGGGGGCATTGGCAAGCTAGAGCCGAGAAAGAACACCATTTTCTTAATAGTGTTATCATTGTCATTACACCCACTGACCCAGAGCAGACACACTTAATTAGACTAACTACACCAGCCACAAGGCTGCAATAACCAACTGTTTATAAGCTGCCTATGAAGAACAAGAAAACTACAAAGCCTTGCTGTATCCAATAGACAACAACAAATGACTGATGGGTTTGTCAGTGTGCATTACTTATACATTTGGATACTATCATACACAAAAATACAAAATCTAAGACTGCGCAATAAATGTGTTAACTCACAACTACCAAAGTATAGTGGGTACCATTAACAGCTCATTATAGAGGACAGATATTTTTTCAAGTCCTTGTGGAGTAATCTACCACAAAATTATTTCCTTCATTTTCATCATGTGAATATTTTGTGGTCTTTGTTTCAGTCAAGAATCCTTATTATCACCTCCAGTCTGTTCAGTCTACCTTCCAGCTGAGCCAAACAAGTAACATAATGTACAGTATGAAGAGGTCACTAAAACTGTAATAAAGGGAAAACTATGTTCCAGTTTATGGCACCGTTGCATACTTTACAGACACTAAGACCAAAACAAACATAACCTGAGCCCCTGCACATTGAAAATGCATACAACAAAGGGCAAAACACATGCATGAATGCACAACCAAAATAGTTTTGATTCAGAGGCAACTCTTAACAACCCACCACATAGCAGTGGGTGCACGTACACAGCTATGGATGCATATAAATATCAAGGTGCCCTGAGGGTCAGAATAAAATACTTGCAAATTGAAAAAAAGCACAAACTCATATGTGTACAGTACCAGTAACACATTACATACACCACTGCATTATGGTGAAAGTGTCATCACCACCTGCTGTCATCAAGTCCTTAGCTGCCATGGCAACTGCCACTCCATCACATCCCCAATACAGAAATAAGTGGCTGACACTATACAGTAGTTAGGCTCCTCTCCTCTGCATGACAACTCCTGTCTAGATTGTCAGTGGACGTGTGCTGTATTGCTTGTCTTTCAGTGACTCTCCTTTTTTGTCACTTTTAACAATTTGTCTGTTGTTCAGATTGTGTTGTGTCTGCTTAAACATCCTTTTTATCCCCATTTTCTCATTTTTTTTCCTAAAAGTTTGTAAACCCATTATATCTGCAGCCAAGATGAAAAGTGAAAATATCCCAGTGCTCAATGTTCCAGTAGCTACTGGTGCCAACTCCAGCACTCTGTAACACTGTGAAGTCTCGCACACCAAACCGTTTATTTGAGGACTGCTAACCACACTTCTAACATTAGCCAACCTGCTGTCATAAGCTGATATATCACACAGAAGCATGCACACACACACACACACACACACACACACACACACACACACACACACACACACACACAAACAAACACACACGTTATCCCTGTCACTCACACCTCAGGATGTCATGACGTTTCTCTCATGTGGGATGCTGAAGATAGATGTGTTATATCTGACTGACAGTCTGTGATATGATGACGCGAGTGTGAGCGTAAGTTTGTGTGAGTGTTGGTGTGCATGACTGTACTTGTTATGAAAACTTAAGTTAATAAATTAATTTTCACAGTAAGAATAGGGTGTATTTAAAAAAAGATAAATCAGGACAGAAGGGTCTTTTACTTGCTGTAATCTATAACAGATCACTGGATTAAATCTTGGCATTAGTGAATATGTATTCAGCACAAAAACTGAATCACACTCAGCAATCATAAACCATAGGTATTAAAGACAGACATAAGAATACTAATAACTTCACTCCTACATGTGTGACTTCAGCTTTACAAAACTACATGGGTGAAAATGTTCTGTCATGTTAAAACATATGGCTATATTTTCAGTTCAGTGGGTTTTTTTTCCATGCATTTAGCACTGATGTGGATGTTTGTGTAATAGTGCTGTTCAAAACTGATGAAACTATAAAAGGTTGGAGCAGGGTTTAGAGGGAGGGATCATTTCCTGTCTGTTAGACATACACATGCACATAATCCTCCTGCAAGTTTGTCAGTGTGTAGATGCTTAGTGTTTGTGTGTGGAGTTTATGTGTTTATTTACAGTGCTTACACATCTGATGCCCACTGATATTCACATACTATTTGTCCATGGTCTGTGCAATCAGAGAGCGTACACTGGTGTGTTGATGCCTAATATTAATGTGCTGATCCTAAATTCATATTTTAAACAGGATTGTGAGATATGCAAGAATTCTTACAAAATGTGATATAGTTACTCTAAAATCATATAACTGCTACTATAGAAATTTAAAAAAAAATATGCTGCTTAGTACATCTTTCTTTGATGTCTTTCTAGGAGCAGTCAGTCATTCTGAGACTAGATGCAAAAAGTTTTCTGATGTTTAAGTACCACACTACCCATGTACCTATATGTGGCTTCCCTTTACTTCACTTCAGTTACATGAGACTTTAGTCATTCAACAAAAATTCTAAATGTAACGTATTTGCTTGTTGAAATATATGTGTTGCAAATGCCTCTCGGTTAACACCTAACAGTGTTGGTTTTTATTTTTTATGTTAAATTGTGACATCCTCACAAATGCTGTTTTTTTAAATTGCTGTTGTTTTTTTAACGGACATACACAGTGTACAGTTTTCACAATTTATAGTTTTAAAGAACAATTTTCAATTGTGCTTTTCCTGAGTTCATACGGACAAAAAAAACATTTCTGTCACAAACACGCAAATTACCCATAACATTAGCAAAAGACGTACAGTAAGTGAGAAAAGAACAAAGAATGGGATGTAAAGTGTCAAAGAGATATAGGACGAAGATGTGTGAAGACACAGTTGTGTTGTATATATGCGTACATGTGTGTACATGTATGTATGAGGGACTGTGTGCATCTGCTGTAGGAACAGACCTACCTTTTAGGGTCAAAATTAGAGCCAGGGCTCTGCCAGCCAGTTGTTCATGTTTTACAAGTACTGTAATGGCATTCCAGTTTTAAATACACTGCACTGCTGGACTGTGAAGTCATGTGTGTATGTGTGTGTGTGTGTGTGTGTGGTGTGTATGTGTATGTGTGCGTGTGGTGTATATATGTGTGTGTGTGTGTGTGTGTGTATTTGTGTGTGTGTGTGTGTGTACATTCCTGGCTTAACTTTACAGTTTAAGACACTGTGTAATGCCAAAGATTTGTGTGTATGTGTGTGTGTATTTTAAGCAGGACTGTAAGTCCATTGTGTCAGAGTATTGTAAAGGGCAGAAGGTGAGATGAGAACAAGGATGACATTTAAGCTTCCAGTTTCAGACCAGCTCCTTGGCATACCTCACTGCAATAGTTGTGTTTCAATTACTAAAGTATTTTTAAAAGGCCCTTTATTGTTCTTTTTTTTAATGTTTTCAACAAACAATTCTATCTACATTGTGCTGGATCAACACAATGTGTCAGTGCAGTGTTATATCTATGTAAAGTAGAGTCTTTGCAAAACAAGTCTTTAGATGTTGTTTCTGCACTTCACTTTCAGTTAGTCATCTCCTCCTTACCTCATCCCAACGAACAGACATCATCTTTCAACTCTTTATCTCAGGAGCCTCAGCTTCACATCATTTCGCTCTATCTTATCCACATGATGAGGGAATAGAAACATAAAGGAGTCAGAAGGGAAGAGGAAGAGAATGAAGGTGAAAAATTAATAAGGAAGGAAAACAATGAAACAGAGGTTTAACCAGAAGGAGAGCCAATAATTTATATAGGCTACAAAGAGATAGTAAAGAATTGATCGAAGAAGACAGGGAGCATTTATGTGTTTATAAATGTGATTGAGAGAGAGAGAAAGAGAAAGAAATTGGATGTTTGTTCCCAGTCTGCACTTCAATCAGTCAGAGAGAATAGTCTGCGGCCGTTAAACTTTCCAATTACCTTGAGCAGATGGAACCTGTGAGGATCCATTTAGAGGGTCTGAAATGGTTGTTGTTGTTGTTTACTGTTATCTGCTTTTGACTGTACGACCGCATCACAGAGGGAGTCAAACTGGGAATCTGTTTAATTTGAACATTTTTGTATTTATTTGCAGAGTGTATGATTGGACGTCTGATAGAATATTAATAATATCTGACTGACTGTTTCTTTTGTAGACTGAGGTGAGATTTGTGACCATACTGTTATCATTTTGTATCCAGGCTTGATGTTGGTTTGAAGTATAGAAAAACAAGCCACACATCCCACGATAACCGCTGTGATGTTGAACAAGACTCCGCAAGCTGCTCCGCTGCAGGAGCTCAGTGGCTGACGGTGGAGGACTGTGGTTGATTTAAGCAAGTCCACAGCATGAATGAGCACCACTGTGTGACTGTGGAGCAGAGCGTTGCTGGAAAAGACCATGAATACTTGGTTGACTTTCACGGATGCAGGATTGTCTAAAAAAAAAAAAAAAAAAAAAAAGGAAAAAAAGTGATTTAGCTCTAGCAGACTATATCAAGCAGACCCTGAGGAGGTTTAAGTTTTATGTTAAAACACATAAAACCTCTTTCCACAGTCCATTTTTGCTAGAGTTAATGTTTTATGAGAAAATCTATCTAATTAGGATCTGTTATATTCATTGAGAGTATGAATATAAATGCAAATTGTACCTTTTGCTCCATGTTTTATTAAAGATAGTGTGCGAAAGATTTTTGTGAGGTTGCTATATCAGGGATGAGGGAATGCACACCTTTTTAAATAATAGTGTTAAAATAATGTTTAGCCCTTAAACTGTAAAAAATGTAAGAAACGTACTAGCTTTGCCTCATTTTGAGCCTGAAAAAACCTTGACATGCAATGGTTTACTGAGATTGTATATTTAAGTATTTGTGTTAGTATGTGCAAGGGTAGTTTGCTGTCTCTGTTCACCTGTTTCCTAGCGTGTGCACACATGTTGTCAGCCAGATCTTTACCTTCAGTTCCTCCCCAGTGAGCCTCACTAACCTTGGGATGGAAGGATACTGGAGAGAAAGCGTATGGATGGGAAAAAGGGGAGGAAAAATGGGGAGGAAGGGAAGGAGAGAGAGGGCATCAGAGAGTGTGTGTTCAGGTGTGGGATACGCAAAGATGGATTACCCAACCCAACAGGCAATTTATCACTGTCAGACAGAGAGGGAAGGAGAGAGTGCTGAGAGAGGAAAGAAACAAGGGTAAAGAAAAGAGAGCGAGCCTGAAACAGAGAGAGATGATTCAGAGAGAGCATGGAGGAGAGGAAGAAATAAAGTAGGTGGAGGATGAAAAAGGGGGTTTGGGTTTATGGAGTTATATTTTACTTTATGTAAGATCAGAGACATTCTTATAGCAGGTCAAGTTGATGCTGAACCCTGTCGTTAGAACTGACTGCAGCAGAGCAAAGGAAAGGCTCCTGAAGCATAATATTCCCACATTTAAAAGCCATATATTATTCATCATGTTGAATTTTTTGGTATTCATTTACCAGTGTGGGGCAGTATGTAATAAAACTACACTATTACAGATTATTTTGGTGCTATATGAACTTTGCTCTCATTGTGTAAGACAGGTCACCTCTGAAGTATGGATCCTGTTCGCTGACTATGTGGGACATCTTACTTAGTGGTGTGAAGCCGACTGTAATTTCTCACTGGCAATAATTAGGACCTGACATTTCACCCTCTTATATAAATAGGCAACCCATTTACTGAGGGGCACTAGCAAAGACGAATGTCCCATCTACAGTTGTGTGACAAATGAAAGGAAAACTCAGCTAAATTTGCCTTAGATGTTCGACCATAAGAACAGCGTCATAGGTTTTGGACTGATTCTATACATCTGTGATAAGATGAGGGCCATTCTTCCAAAAGATACCTCCTTATTTGGTGTTTTAATGGTGGTGTTATAAAGTTATTATGAGGGACTGAACTGGAAGGTATGAGGACTCAGAAGGGGGGATTTTAGTCATAAGGGTTTTTATTTTACCCCAAAAGGGAAAAAATCATTTTACAAAGGCCAAAAATCAGGGTCTGGGTCCATAAAAGAAGCAGAGAACTGAACTCCCAATACAACGTAATTTAAGAAACCAGGTGACCTAACACAAAGAGACATAACAAAGTTCAACTGACCTACTGAGAAATAACAAAGGGGACTATGCATGTGTTGTGTGTTCTAAAAGAAAGCTTTTCAATCTTCTGCTCCCACTGCCTGGAACAATTTAGAGCTGGAGCTAAATAATGAAGAAGCTGATCTCTGAATATGTTCAATGTCATTTTAAATGAATGAAGAAAATGAAGAAAAGAATCAATCTGGATGTAGAATTGGGTGCTGTTTTGAGATGCTTTTAAGGAACATGGTTGATTACACTTTTTAGTAGCTGTAACACCTGGTGATGTTTTAGTTTGTGGTTTTTGTATGTTTTGTGTAGATGAATAGCTGAGATTTCTATTTTTCTGTAACCTTCTGCTGCTGGACATTTGCAGAGATATGCAGACATTTTTAATCCTAATTTTCCAGTTTAAATAAAGGTTAACAACAGGGTGATAAATCCAGTCCAACCAAAAAGCAGTGATAGAAAAACACTTAACAACGACAAGATAGTTAATCTAAAGTTTCTAAGCAACATAAGCAACATACTTAAGCATTTCAAGGCAACAAAGGTAAATATAATCTAAATACACTCCAACCCCCTGTCCTGGTGGTGGTTTGGTATGGCCTCATTAATGCTTACTCACATTATAGTGACTGCACCCATGAGTCCATCCTTTACTAACATCAAAAGGATGGTGGCAACACTGAATCCCCAGCACCAGTAACAGAAACAAAAATTAGACACAAAATATAAATGTTGACTAAATTGGGATATTGAATATATAAAAGTTAATTACATGTGTACACAAATAAAAGTATTGCATTTTCAGCAAACAACATAAATATATTGTATGAAATTAACAACTGTGTGTCATCATTTACATGCAATATGAGTATAAAGTTTTCAAATTCAAAAACTTAGAAAACAAAAATGCGTTAGTGTGTAAGGATTATCACTACTGTAAAGTTTTGTGGCTGCAGGTGCAGCAGTCACAGTTGTGTACAAACAAATTGGTCTAAAACGTCCCATTTGGGTTTAACCCTTTCATGGATAGTGGTCACTCCAGTGGACAGCTATTCTACAGCTGTTCTATTATATATTCATGGATTTTATTGTTTTAGTTCCATATCAGCCAACACAGTAGACACCTATGCATCATCCCATACATTGTAATTCATACGATTACTGTAACTTTGCTGTTCTTGATAAATCTGATCTGCACTAACATGTTTTAGAGCAAATCAATTGATTGTTATTGTTAACAGACTAATTAAACATTTTTCTCAAACAAAAAGGTTTTTTTTTTTTTTTTTGCATATTATCTCCATACAGTGAATAATAACTAATATTAGAGTATGTTAAAATGTGACAAAACATCAGATTAGCAGCATTAAAAAAATTTATTTCATACTTTTCACACAGTGTCTCAGTAAATACATGTTTCTTTGCTTCAAAGATTAAATGCAAGATGTCCAGCTGAGTGAATGTTTTTTGCAACTCCATGAAAAATAGGTTCATAAAAATTTTTTTCAATCGCATAGTTTTTTTCAGGCCTAAAGAGGAATAAAAACACTCCAGAAAAATAACTTGATTAGGGTCAAAAAACGGTATTCAAAATCTCCCTGAAGGGACATTTTAGAGACAATTTGACCCACATTTTTATTTTTAAATTCATTTTTACTTTAGTCGGACCATAAGGGATTATCCAAAACAAGGAGCTACTTTATATTGAAATAAATTTTGGAATGGCAATCAATTAAAATTCGCTCTCTGACTGGACATGACTGTGTTTTGACCCATTAAGGTTCTTATAATTCATGCATGAAAGGGTTAAATATGGTGACTATGATGGCTGCAGCTTATGGATGTGAACAATATCATCCTGAAAGAGACTCCCATCAGGGTTTCCTTTCCATCTGTATATTTACTTAAAAATATATCTCTTAAAATATCAGTTGAGTCAGGCATTATTTTCGCATTTATTTACACTCATATGAAGCAGCAAGGAGAAACTGCTAAGATGAACTAATATTTTTACTGAGCAAGTATACAGTAGTGCCATAAAATGTATCCTCCAGAGCCGTCTAAACCTTGTGCAAATACCTCATGTGTAAACTGGCTTTTTTTCATGATGAAATAAAGACGTAGTGAAACCGTCACTAGTTTCTCATCTATATTCAGATAGCAGTGACTTAACACATCGACATAGATTTTATTCATATGCAGCTCTAACAGTTGCAAGCAAATACCTAATTTATAGAGAAGCTATGACGCAGATGGCAGATTAATTTAAAGTGGAGCCGAGTTTACAGTAGAGTTTATATAGTTCATTTAGAGTCAGGCACCACTTGGGAAAACTTCTACATATTGAATGTTTAAGCAGATACTTCATTCACAGCAATATCCATACTGATTTAGATGGCCAACTAATAAAAGCCACTCTTCCAGCCAGTTCATTTACACTGTAGCATTTACAACACCCATTGAACTCCACATACACAACACTTGTTAAGACTGCATGAGAGCGTGACAGAAGGAGGGAGGAAAAAGGGAGACAGCCTTGTATAGTTGGTCTGATTTGATCATCGCATCTGTTTTCAGTCTTTATACCTTCTTTGATTTGGTTTAGCTTCCCACTTCACACACATACACACTGGTCAAGCAGTTTTATTTTTGTATATGTGTGCATGTGTATGGACAGTGGAGAAAACAGAATGTCTAATGAGTACTTAACCCAGGATAATCCATGGCAACATCCAGACAGCCAATTAATTAAAGCTGTCACTCCCAAACACTGGCTGCATGAATGTAGCCTCTGGCAGCCGACAGACCAAACCACGTCATCAAAATGATGCTTCAAAGACTCTCTGAAGGCCTCTTAAAGACCTTCATACTGACCCTGCTTCATCAGAGCCTCCCTCCCATATTCATTTAAAGAAATAGCATCTCAAAGATGATCAACAAAACACAGCGTATAGAGACAATAAAGACAGTCCAGATATGAGTGTCTGTTCCACAGTTAAAGGTGGAGCCATTTTAATCCATCACACTTTATCATGGAACTCAGCCAATATGTCTTCATGGTCCACTTACTGTGACTTGGATCAAATCCATACAACCCAATTTCAGCCAGTCAGCAACAGACAGACACCTCTGGATTTTGGGGATTTTATGTCTTCTGAAGGGAACTGCAGATAGATTTTTTTCTTGAGTCTTTCTCTCACTCTACCTTTAAGTTACACATAGGGCTGGGTGATCTCGTGATCTTTTATTGGTATCGATTGTAATTTGGCATTACAAAGATTGTAAAGGTCATGTCAATAACAAAGGAAATGGTGTCAAAACTCTCCTACTCAGAAAACATTTGTTTTAAATGGCCAGTTCATTAGTGTAATTACAGTATTTTACAAAGAGTCACACTAACCTAAGGGTTTGCTCATGAGGTTATTTCAGTCCATTTAATACTTTAACTTCTAACCACACTAGTGTTTGGTTTTAGTCTGCATTAACTACAGGTGTAACTTCTGGACTCGAGCATGCATTGAGTCTGATGTACAATGGTGCTTTAGACTTACGTTAGAATGTGAAAATGTGACTGATTCATTCTCAAACTCCAGCAGAACAAATGAGTCTGCCACAGACTAATAAATGGAAACAGTGCAGCTGTCACAGATGAATGACCAGGAAAATGTGGACTTGGTTTTATGTCATCTCAGTATTGAAAACGATGCAAAAATGCCACAGAGATAATGACAAAGAAAGCTGTCACATACAGCCTAGGCTTTCAGAAACTAAAGAAAACTAGAGGAAAAGTTGTTAATTTGGTTGGAACTCAAATTTTATAAGCAGTGAGAAAAACATGATTGAAATTTTGGATAGGGATCATTATATAATCTTTTGGCCAGATCCTCCAGCTCTAGTCACACATACAGAATACACAAAATACTCACCTGGCAAATTAGTTTGAGACCTCTCAGTTTATTATTAATTTCCAAGGGCTATAATCAGTGAACACAAACCAAAATTCCTCTGGATGCCATTGGCAGACCTGCAACCAAAAAGGCAATTATTGTCACTGAATTACATGGGGAAAAAACTGTTCTTATAGTGGGGCTAGGCAGCCTGCTATAGGCTATTTCATGTTGCATTCAGGGGGAAGTCCTTCTGAATATGAAGAGCGCCAGACTCATCTGCCAAATGTGTCTGGTTCCAGGGCTACAGGCTAGTGTGTGTGTTTCTGCTTGTGCCAAAGTGTCTTGTGGGTGCTATTACACCTTATACCTGCTTTATTATCAATTGTATATTTGTCTCACAAAGATGTAGTGGATTATTCAGTGCAGATACTTTACGCATAAATGTTCTCATACAATAGGTGCACATAAACACACTAAAAGTCTCCAGTGAGGCAGAATGCAGCAGGTGATTTACATCCCCTATAGCTAGTTAGTTGTGTGCACTAATTAATTTCTGCATTGCCATGGCAACAAACATTTGAGTGTGTTTTCTTTGTTATTAATATTGGGTGTCATCATCACAAGGGAGTATGATCTTGTGTGCAGACATACGTGTGTGTCTATTAATCTGTATGTTATGCGTAAGTCATTTTATGTGTGTGTATGTGTGTGTGTCATTGTGCGCATGTGTGCAGAATAGGTTACCATCATGTTCTAACCAATCTAGTTACAGCTACACTCATTATAGCTTCATATGAAGGAATGACCAATTAAAAAGGTGATTAAACCAGACATGCATTAGAGAAAGTAGTGGGGGAGGGCACATGTAATAAATGACACAGAGAGAAGAAACCAACTGGGGTCCCTAAGTTATTTGTCACTGAAGGGAAACAAAAAGAAACTAAGGGAAGGTTCTGGGGAGGCTGGGGGCCATTTCCTTTACATCTAGACTCACTAGTTCTTACCGCTATTGTTTCATTTTCTGTTTTGGATTATTTCTGCTCAGAGGTGCCTCTCAGCCAGTATTACCTACATCCACACACTGAGTTGATCCAATACAGCACTTTATTTAGCTATATTCACCTATTTCTGTTTCCTTACACAGTATCAATTATTAATCTTATCTTAATTTAGACATTCTTCACATGCTTGTCTTTACATATTGTTTCCTCTTGCTTGTAAATATTTTTGGATGAATAAGGAAGTATGTGTGGAAAAGCTGTTATTACATATTTTCATCTACATGTCTGAGGATACACATGGTAGATGAATGACAAGCCTTCACACCTGAGAGAAAAATGTTGAAAAAGAGAGATTAGGAGTGACTGAAGGTGTGTGTTTTGGAGAGATAGTGAGGAGGACCTGTGTGTGACCTCTGTCACTGTAACATTTTTTATGCGTGGGCGTCCATGTTTGGCCTGTGTGTGATGTCATTTATAACCTCTATGTTATTGACCTTGCTCCTGCACAGACACCAGACTCAATCACTCACATCTACACATACACACTATCATTCTTCATCAGGAGACCAATGTGCGGATCATACGCCACCAACAGACTTGAAATTTATAGTATTCTCTTCGCGGTCTCTTTCCTATTTTCTCTTTTGGCTCGTTTCCATGTGTCATTTTTCATCATCCCTTTATCATTTTCTCACACTGCCACCTTTTAGCGAGTGCTTGTCTCTTGTCGGAGCAGGTGCATGCAACCGGCTGCATCTCTTCTGCATGATTTCACTGATCCCAGACCTGCTGAGAAATGCATGTGTGTAAATATTATGCAGTGTATACAAGAGAAAGTGGAGGTGGAATGAATGAGAGATGAGAGGAGGTAATGAGTATGGAGGTAGAGGAAAGGTTTACCTTCACTGGTCACTCATCTGGAACTGATTGCACACACATACACTGCACACGCACATAGCAATAAAACATCCATCCTAGTTAATCGACTCTTCTCCTCCTTTTCTCCTTCCCTCTTCTTATACCACTGTACTGGGGAAAGAAATGGCAGGAGCTGTTATGGTTTTGGGTTTTCATTCCTCTATCCTGTTCTTGTTAATGTGATATTTCAGGAATGCCTGGACAAAATTTCCTAAAATTTGGTGCATATGTTCAGACAAATGTTCCTTTGAGCTCATGACAACATGTTTTTGACCATTACTGAAGAATTCATATACAGTACTATTATGACACATTTTCACACTAGGGGTGGGAATTGTAGAGTTACTGACAATATGACACTATACAACCATGATACATTGCCTTTATAATGATTTTAGTGAAACTCATTGATTCCATGGGGCTTGATATATTGCTGGACAGTCCTCTACTGTATCTGTGTAACAGAAGAATTAAAAAATATTTAATTAAACATTTTTTAGAGAAGTAATTTAGTGCTTCTTTAAAAAATACACAGCAACATCCATGTCCTCATGGGTTTTAATAAAAATATCAATGTTTGGTATCAGGGGTACATGATACAGTATAATCCAAAATCAATATTTTGTGTCAAGACATATTTGTAGTGAAGATAGGTTTTTAAAAAGTTTAATATTGATCATCAACAGTAATAAATCTAACATTTAAGGGTGTAACAGGATAGAATTGGGAAGTCATGGCATTTTCACTATCGTAGTCATAAGAGCCAACTGATACAGATGTTTCCACACTGATAAATCAGTCTGTCTAGACATGTGTTCTACTTTATGCCCAGTCTGTTATCATTTTATTTTTTTAATCATACTTTTAATGTAGGATTGTAACCTTGTTCCCATTTTAATGATGTTGGATATAGACTGCTGTTTATGCAGTCTTATACTGTATGTGCAAGACGTTGTTTGGTTTGCATGAGAATGACCATTAGCGGCTGGATTTCGCTGAGGAGGCTTGAGGCAGAGATCCATCTCAAACCAACCAAAGTGTTTGTGTCACCCACAATCAAAAACAAACAAGAAATACAACTATGAGTAGGGCTTTCATTACAGTGTAAATGCCTATTTACTCAATCCTCACCTCACTATGCACATACAAACACACACAGAGTGAAGAACAAACAAAAAATTGCCTTTTCTCATCAAATCTGTCATAGCAGCCTTTTCCACTTTGTCCAGTCTTCAAGCACCCACTCACCCTCACACATTTATCGTCATTACTATACAGACTGATTGTCAGCAAACTAAGAGTCACAGAGGTCAATGTTCAGTTAGCTTTCCCCCTCACTTCATCTTTCTACCACTCACTCTATCCTTGCAGGTTAAGGCCGAGGATGCATTTGTCTACTTTTGTAGGAGGAAATGAATCACGTACATAGACAATCTGTGCTGCTGAGAGTGAGTAAGTCACTCATAGAATACTGATGAATACAGAGGTGAAGGGAAGTCTAGAAGAGATGAAAATGTTGGATGACAAAAAGGAGGAAAGGGGAAGAAAGTGACAGAAGTTCAGACATTCTTATCTAACAACAGTCTCATTAAATTTGAAATAAATCCAGTAATCCTTTGAATATCTCAAAATCCTTGAAGGTTTGATTTAGAAAACAAAATTACTTCTGATAAGATTTCTTCAGCAGTGCTCATGTCTAGGATTAGGTAACAAGATTCAGTTTCTCTTTTCTACGCCTCTCACTCTTTTCCAAAAAACGTGGTTCTCATTTTCTTCATCCTTTTTTCGATCAGGCACTTTGGCTGCTCCCCAAATCTTGTCTAATTTAGAACAACAGGGCCCTCATCTCAAGGGCCGAACACTGCATCCACTTCATCACTCCTTTGGTTTCCTGTCTTCTGTGTGTGTTTGAGTGTGTGACAGGGAGATAGAGAGGAGCGGAAACAAGCCAGGAGAGATTAAATGCTTCTTTTTCCACAAAATTTTGGCATAGATTTGAGTTTTCCAGTTTTTCCAAACAGGAAAAGTAAAGCTACTATTTAGCATTCGGAAGACTGCTTCATAATATCGTTGCTGTGGTTTGTTTTATCCACTTTACATCAACACATGTGACAATAACTGACCTAGACAGACAGAGATGAAATTTGTAAACTGTATAGACTAAGATTAAGTGTTGAGCAATGAATGAGGTCTTCTGATTAAAACTGACATTACACAGTTTCAGTGCAGTTATAGTAAGGTTTGGCATCCATAAAAGTGTTAGATATCAGTCTTAGAAATGGTCTGATTTTCTCAATGTGTCATTTTAGACATTGTAGAAGAGAAGAGAGAGACATGCCTTTTGTTAATGGTCTGAATGCAAGTAGCAACCACTGCACATATTGTATTAAGAGCAAACTTAATCTCTCACACGCTTTTTCTTGCTTTTCTCTATTATTACAGTTCTATGAAAGATTCAGTCGGAAGGAGTCATGATATGAAAAAAAAAATCCATTTTGCACCGAGCATGAAATGTGTCATAACCCCTCGGCTAGGCGGAACTATTAACCATACAATGAAAATTGAATAAATGCATATATAAATAGTTAATGGCATTTAGAATTTGCCTCCACCTCAGTTTTCTTTAATCCAGTCTGTCTCCACTCATACATGTCTGCAAACATGTTTTTTGTTTGAGAAGGAGAAGAACCAGTAGCTTTTTTTATGTAGCCTGGAGTATGTGTGTTGTCTAATGCCAGCTAGTAGTATGCGTGTTTGCGCTCTTGGCTGCATATGTGTGTGTATGTCTTAAAACCATGTACTATTCGTTATGCTACTTAGTTTGCCCGTATAACAAGGCAGTCTTTATCCATAAATACACACATACACACACAGACACACACACATCACTTACATGCCCGCCAAGGTTTTAGCTCCTGCTATGCGTGCATGTGTGTATCTTGTGGTCTTGTGGTTTGTTGACATAGCCTAAAAGGCACCTCTCAGATTGAGAGGTTGCATTTTTCTATTAGATGAAATGTTACTTTGTGTGGACGTTCGTATACAGAAGGTATATTGATTGAGTATAGGTAACAGGCTTCCTATTGATGGAGGATAGCAGTTTGTGTGTGGCACAGTATGGTACAGTCACTCTCTTTTTCTTACTAACAGCGCTCAGTCCATTATTAGTATAAGGGCCACCAAAGAGTCCGACCACACACACAGGCACACATCCAAATACACACAGTGTTTCCACTAAGATGCATTGGGATAATGAATTGATTTACTCTCCTGTAGACTTAATCCAACCTTTATCTAACCTGTGAACAACCCTTAACCCTAGAATTAAAAGCTACTTATTCAGTTCCTCATATTTGTGTAATGTGAAAATGTATCCATAGGTCCTTTGAGCAGCCTGCTTATTACTATTCAGAGGTACACTTCAGTTTTGTGGTGACCTCTGGTATTTTTATCCCACATCATCAAACTGTGACATGTAGGGAACATGAGAGAAGAAGGCCACGTTGGAGATTTCAGTGTATAGTGACAAACTCCAAAGACGAAGATTTAGGTGGATGTAGGGGAATGATTATCCTGTGGACCAGTGTTCATTTCCCATTTCACACCAAAATGAAATGACATTACTTTAAAACCATGTCCATGTGTTTATTTTTACCCCGCCCCCCTTGAAGGGGAGGCAAGGGGTATTGTTTTTAGTTTGGTTTGTTTTTGTTTGTTAACACTCCAGCAGCAAACTATTGGTTGAATACATACCAAATTGGGTTTATAGCTTGCCAGTGACACAGAATAGATGTGGTTACATTTTGGGAAAAGTAGATCAAACTTCAAATTTTCTATGAATTTTGAAAATCTTTTTTTCCCCATTTACTTACAGTTGGTGAAATTTCAGATGTCTGTAGCAGCAACACTGTTGCTTGAATTAATACCAAATTGGGTTTATAGATTGCCAGTGACTCAGAGTAGATGTCAATAGATTTTGGGAAAAGTAGGTCAAAGTCTAAATGTTTTAGGAATTTTTTTAATCTTTTTTTTTTTTTCCCCGTTTATTTATAATGGGCGAAATTTCACAAGTCTGTAGCAGTAAAACTATTGGTTGAAGTCATACCAAATTGGGTTTATAGATTGCCAATGACCCAGAATAGATGTGCTTACATTTTGGGAAAAGTAGATAAAAGTTCGATTTTTTAATGAATTTTTTTTAATGTTTTTTTTTTTTTTTTCTCCCAGTCATTTATTATGGGTGAAATATCAAATGTCTATAAAAACATCAATTTTGTTGAGGCAATTGACACGCTGATCAGCACATGCATAGACATGATGACATCAGCTGGATCAATGCCAAAATAAGCTACAATACGTATGAGGGGCGGGCTTTGTTGTACCTCATATAACATTTTTATTCCAGCTGTGAGCATCTAGCCATGTTGTTCGCCTAAACCAAACTTTATCTGTGGCATTGCCTGAATCCAACAGTAGTAGGGTGACCTGGCCAAAAGATCATAGAATGATATTTTGAGGTAGAATCATGATCCATGACCTGAATCACATATTTCTTACCTCTTAGAAAATGTGGGTGAGTTACAACCAAACAGTGTTTCCTCTAGTTTTCTGTAGTTTTTGGAGGATTAGAATGTGTGTGATAGCATTTTGTTGTTGCTGTCCGAACAGTACTTTTTCATAACTTTGGACTGACATTACTACAATATTTTGACAATATCTAGATGAAGTAATACCTGTACGTTTTCCGACATACAGTACATTTATGACAGCTGTAGTGTTTCTCTAAATCATGACACATTTAGATTTATCATGAGCTAAGAGTGTGAGATCACCCTACCCCAATTTTAACAATATCTAGTATTTTCTGTCATTTGATATGCTATCTACATCCACTATTTTGATAGTGTCTCCTATAAATCTGCAAACATTTACATTATGTCATTAGCACTTAACCTATTTTGTTGTTTAGGTGTGAAGACATGTTGAAGTTCTGTAAATGAAATATAGAAATTAATAAAATGACTAAGTATTCAGTTTAATACAGTTAAAATAGAAATAAAACACTTATAAACAGTGGTAAATGTGTTGTTACATCAGCTGTGCTACCATCTACCTGTCAGTCACTTGTTATTTATCCACATGCCCTGTTTTTTTTTCCTTCTCTGTCAATCACTTGTCTCTGTCTAAATACCTGAGCGTCCAAATCTGTGAAGAAATAACCTGTGTCCATCACAAAGCTATTGATTGGAACATACATAGACATACACATACAAATTCTGCATCTCCATAGCTCATGTATTGATTAAGCTTCAACAAACAAAGAGTGGCTACCCATCACTTTGATTAATACTGTACATATACAACCTCATACCTGGCATGATGTACAGAGATATTCAAATAGGCCCCTTGGAGAATATTATGTCTTCATTTTAGACTACTATGAATCAAGATATGCTGTAAGAGCCTTGTCTGTAGACTACCATTGTACTCTCATACATTAGCTAGTCTTGTCTTTTTCTAAGCAATCAGATGTAAAATGTGTTGAGATATTGAAACAGCTGCACATGTACACTTATGTAAAACTAGGGTTAGATTTTTCTCTGTGTTTGAGACGATACTGAATGTAATGGAGCTGTTTTGAAGATGGAGGAACGCTTCGTAATAGCAGTCATTCAAGAGAAAGTGCTCTCAAAACATATCTTATTTGTATGTGGGTAAAAAAAATAGCATAACAATAGCAAAAAAATAAAGGAATACAGTTGTTTTTATGTGGTCTTCACTAACTTACGCTGGTTAAAATGGGCCGAGATGATTTTTTTTTTACGTTCAAAATTCAAATAGGTGTAATTATCACTTGTGCAGAAAAGGGCGAGGGCCTCCACTGATACCTGGCTGCAGTGTAACAGAGGAGGTGGATGAAAACTGGAAGGTAATTACAGTCATCAAGTGAGCTGACACCACCTACCACAGATGTTTTGTTGAATTACAGAGCTGCTAAGCAGACATACCATCGCTGATAACACAGTGACGCTACACCTACGCTTAAGCTGACAATTAGCTCACATGGTCATGCTCAGTCATTTTAATCTGTCCATCAGTCTAGGGGCCTCGACTAAAGCCCACGTTTTATTAGAAAAAGAAAAAAAGTTTCCATTTAATGACCTTCCGTGACATAAAGAGATTAGTGCTTTGTGTGGTAATTTGAAAAAAAAATATTTTTAGTGGGGTCACATGAGGTTTAAACACAGATCTGTATCTGGTGGTGTGCATGTGTTTGCTTGTTAACTTTGATTTTTCGAGTCATGGCAGGAGATTTAGAGTGGCTTTGCTCTGTCCGAGTGGCTCCAATTAGTCTGGAAAAACTCAATGTGTTCATGCAGCTACACAATCACATAAAACATGAACAGTACAGATAAGTGCACAAACAAATTGGACAAATATCCTGCTTTTTTACACACATAGAAACACTTCACAATTGCTCTGATGCACGCATACATATACAGATTCAACAACCAACACTGGTAAGGCTTACAAGGGTGAGACAAAGAAAGGAAAGAGGACAAGAAGTAGTTTCTATTGTGTCTGTACACTCAACTGTGTGATGTGTATGTTCACCATTTTGTTTTATTTCCCTTGAATTGTACAAATAAAATAAGAAATAAGAAGGTTTGTATGTTCAGATATTTTTCAATAAAGATATACTCCTATTCAGTATTATAACTTTACAAAGAAATAGAACACAGCATATACAGGGGTTGGACAAAATAATGGAAACACCTTAAAAAATCAACAAAATAAAATTTAATATGGTGTAGGTCCGCCTTTTGCGGCAATTACAGCCTCAATTCTCCGAGGTATTGATTCATACAACTTGTGAATTGTTTCCAAAGGAATTTTAAGCCATTCTTCAGTTAGAATACCCTCCAACTCTTTTAGAGACGATGACGGTGGAAATCGACGTCTTACTTGAATCTCTAAAACTGATCATAAATGCTCAATAATGTTGAGGTCTGGGGACTGTGCCGGCCATACGAGAGGCTCAACTTCATTAGAATGTTCCTCATGCCATTCTTTAACAATTCTAGCTGTATGGATTGGGGCATTATCATCTTGAGGTGAAGGTGTTTCCATTATTTTGTCCAACCCCTGTACATATTACTGAGTTATTATTCCTGTTACTTTTTGCTATCAATATTAGAGAATTTTACTTCCCAAACTATTAAACTTTTTTCCTGAATATGGCTGTTTTTAACACTAGAACCACAAGGAAAATCCAAAGAAGTCATACAGTCATATAGTGATGTGCAAACCATGTACTCTGTACTTATGTTGGTAAAGCCCCATGTCTTCCTATTAAATTATCTGAGAATACTGTAATATGCTGATTAAAATAGGACTTAGGAAAAGGAAATGAATCATCGATCGAGAGATAGGCAAATATTTTAAAATATGTTTGTGTAGTTGTTTAGAACATTTGATGTCTTAAAGATTATAATGTAAAATGTGGTCTCGTAGTACATGTTTAAAGGCCCCCATTTATAAGCTGAGGACTGCTTCTGGGGTGTCTTATTACAAAATTTACTTTGTTGATGAATTGTTAATTTTAATAATTGCTTGTAATAATTATGTAATAAAAAATAAAAACATAAAAAAATATATAAAAATATTAATACACAATTTCTAGTCCACAAAAATGTTCTTTGTCATTGTATTAATTATGTGTCTTCACTATGAAATGGCTCAAGTCATAACATGAGGCTGTCTAGTTTTGTAATTAGAGTATCTTTAAGAACACAAATTACTTTAACTGGATGTCAGTTCAAACAGTCTAAAATTACAGTGAAAATGGGTGATAGAGGAAAATTGTATATTTGTTAGTTAATGATAGACAAAAGAGTAACGTCTTTTAGATCACAAACAAACAGCTTATGAAAAATAACATGTTAGATCATAGATGGTCCAAAAATCAGTACATTTCTATGTGGTAAATTTGACCTGGTGGCTGTTACAGGTATAAAGGCCCATATTTTTAAACTGAATTTATCTTGATTTTGTTAAACACTATGCATTGTTTTAGGAAGTCAAAAGCATCATGACCTTGAACATTTGAATAAATGTACTTTAATTAAAAAGAAAAAAAAAATACAGGTAAATTTGACCCATTAGTTTGTTCTAGTGTTAACAGGGTGATCCCCAGTTAGAAAGCCTTGTAGAAGACATGAAAATACCACTTCTACAGACCTGACCATATTTTTATATAAGTAACAGATTTCTTATTGATAGAGGAAGCCTGTAACTAAATGATTATTTATTTATAGTGTGTCAGTAGTACATGTCCCTCTATGGTAAAAGAACAATAGTAGATGTTAGCAACAGCCTGGTGATGAGTTGTACAGGACAAGAATGAGTGGCTTTTGTGAACAAAATAACAAGGCAGTATGGGTAATAATGTAATAAATCTAAACCACAAACAATCATGCAAATCCAGTTACTCTGACCAAGCTTTGTCCTCATACCAAACCCATGACCAGAGTATACATCTGTCAGTCTAAATTCTCTAGGAGTTGTTTCTGTGAGATAAAAGTTAAAATCTCATATCATGCTTTACCAATTGAGCTACTGAGGGAAAAGAATATGCTTTAAAATAAATAGATGAACTGCATATGACCACCACCATGTGTGGATTACAAGAAGAATGCTGTTTATGTGCGATTCCCTGTGATTAATTTTGAAATGGATGTAAACGAACAAGAAATACTTCCTTCATGTTTTTGCTGTTTTTGTGTCTTCTCATTGATTTGTTGCCTTTTTATGGAATTCATTTATTGATGTATGAATATATATAGCTACTAAACTCTTGGATATCAGAAAAAGTCATTGTTGTTGTTTCATATTTGCTGGAATTGTTATACCACGATACTTAGCAGATGATTCAGTTGTGATTCAATGTTACATCATTCATTTATTGCACACATTGTCAGGCACTTTGGAAATTTCATGTTGAGAAGCCAAATGAGAACAGGGAAAGAGGGGGAGGAAAAATAGAAGGTCACTTGTTTTCATTTCTGTGTTGGGAGACTCTCCTGGCTCCCAGCCTCTGTCACACTTTCACCCCGAGACCCTGAGGATGTAGTTTGTGCGAACATTATTGTGTGTGTACTTGAGTTTGCACTTCAGTGTGTGTACACAGCTTTACAAATCATACCCCCAGGCTATACTGCTGTGTTTCTTGGATTTTCTATAAATATTCAGAGTCATGACTTGCTTAGTATGCCTATCATTTTTTCCTACTCCTGATGTCTGCTTCATTCTCTATCTAGTATACCTCAAAACATGCTTTGCTTGCTTACATGTATTCCTCCAGATACTGACCAACCATCTGGTTTTCTTTTTTTCCTTACAGGATCCCTCCTTCTCTCTCCTCCTTCATGATAAGCTGCAGGTGCCCAACAGTTCACGCCGGGCGTGGAATGAACGTGACAGCCGCTGTGACGTCTGTTCCACTCACCTCACTCAGCTCAAACAGGAAGCTGTGCGCATGGTCCTCACTCTTGATCAATGGGACTTGTCTCCCACTTCATCACCTCCTGCCCTGACAGGCCGATATGGATCTCCAGGTCCAATGGGAGCATCTGGAGCACCTGGAGGCCCTGGATCTCGGGAGTGGCCTCCTCCTTTCCTTCCATCATCTTCCTCATCTACAGCTGCTGTTTCACACCCTTCATACCCGTCCTCTCAGTCACCTTCCCCGAGCCCCAGCCAGACTCCCACCCCCAGCCCGAGTCATGGATCATCCAACTCCAGCCATGGGAGTCCTTCAGTGGGGCAAACTCCAAACTCTGCTCCCACAAACCCGCAACCTCAAGGTCCTGGGAACAGACAGGGGTTGAAGCCCAGCTCTCTGGGACTTGGTAGTGGAGCAGACAGACGGAATGGGTCCCCCAGTTCAGTAAAAGCAGCTGGAGCACAACAGCAAGTTGGAGTGAACAGTCCTGGCAATAATAGTGGTAGTAATAATGGGAGTACAGCAGCTGCACAGATACATCAGCACCTAAACCGAAATAATGGAGGAGTTACACTCTATCCATACCAGGTATGTAAAAGTATGAATGAGTATGTGTGTTGGAAATACTGTAATACCATGGGAGCTGACAAATAAACCAAATCTGGTTTGATAATTTCATTAACATAATTTACAATCTACTGCTCTTAACTACTTGAGGCGCTTGTTCCTTATTCCCATCTGTGCACCTTTACTACACTATATCTCTATATGCAGTTTTTACTCCAGTCTCTACATTTCTGTAGCAGCTGTAGTACAATTTTTCTTTTCATTCTTGTCCAATCAAAACCACATTTCTCCAAATGTATTCATTTTGGATAGTTGTGATAAACTCATGGATGAAGTTTTCCTCTATGGGTAAAGAAATTCTGGTTTTTAGCCAATTAAATTCTTTAAAAACCCATTTGAATTCACTAGAAAAGCAGAGAACAGAGAAATACTGAGAGTATTTGATGATTTTATAGAATATGATGCATTTCTGCCTACTGTTAATAAAACAGTTAACAGTTAAATCTCAGAATGTAACGTATAATATCCAATTCAATATCTATTATAAAATGAACCCAAAAACATGATGTAGAATACTAAAACACTGTCAGAGACCATTTTAACAGCACTGACTGATTTAAGTAAAGGACCTGAATATTTCTTCTATCTCTTCATATGTTGATGTAATTCTGACTGACAGGATGTGCACCCTTTGAATTTTTCTGCATTTAAGTGAGCCTATTGTATTGTGACCATGTTAGACATTATCCGCTGACATCGCCTGACACCTACTATAATATGTTCATCACATCGACAAGCAGCATCTCCTCTGCCCACCTCAACCACTGAGTTTGCATTAAAAATTAATAAGATTAGCTGACTGTTAAGATCCACTGAAAGAACCAAGCATCACATCTAGACTATCAAGGTAGAGCAGTAAATCATATGAGAATATCGTATTGATATGGTACAAACTGCAGAAGTGACTCCAATGAAAAAGCAAGACAAAGGGAGATGTTTTGGGATGAGACAGGAAGAGAGAGAGTATCATTAGGAAAACAAGGAGGATGGAAGGAGGGAGAAAATGCCTCAGGTGATGAGTGGTCTAGAGGTGTGGGGAAGGAGGCAGGAGAGCTGGGACTCCGGGGTAGAACCAGAGGGGTGTGTGTGCGTGTATGCGCGTGTGTGTGTACAAACGTGTTCTACAGATGTAATAATTCATACAGTTATAATTAGGACTCATGGGACACTATGTCACACACCCCCAGTACCCTTTCACTCTTTCACTTTCTTACACATTTATACCTCTCTTTCTCTTTGCTTATTCTTCATTCCTTGTTCTTCCCTTATTCCTTAGTATTTTTACCATCTTTCTTATGTGCATGTTTCATATTCACCACTTCTTCAAAATTATATTCAGTCCAACGCCTGAATCAGATAAAGAGATATAGAGATGTAGGTGGAAATGACTTTGTACAATCTCACGAATGGTTGTGGTATCTTGTCATACTTGTCACAAATAGGACTTCTTTATATTCTGAGATGAAAAACAGAAAATGAAAATGTCAAATTGCAATGGATGAATTTCAATAGATTTTCTTAATTAAAACATTATTATTTACCTCATTTTCATATTATTCTCCTGCACTAGTGCTCCTCAATTGATCTGTGCAGGAGATGACGTGTAACATCCATGTTGTGTTATCAGTCTGCGCTGTATCTGTATTTGTGTGTTTGTGGATATTTGCATTAACATACCTTACATGTCAGTATGTCAGCGTTGATGTGCATGACTGGGCATGGGGAGGATACTGTGGCAACATGAGAGTAGGTGAAGGAAAGGCAGGGAGGAGTTTGTGCATGTTCTGTGCAGATTGTCTTATTTATATGCATATATTGTATGCTAATATGCATGTTTTTTGTTTTTATGATTGCAAACTACTCGTGCCATGTAGTTTAACAAGAGGCAGCCAGAGACATCAATAGGTACTGAGAATTACCTATGGATGATCACGTTTTATGTATGCTCAGTAAACCTGAAGAACAGCTTGGTCTTTGTTGCTAATGTCGTAATATTGCCTTTGCTGCTAAGGGTACACGTGATGTTCACAGTACAAAAACATAAAGCAAGAAAATATTCTCTTTCTCCAAATTTTGCAGGTATATCCTGTTGACAATAACCTAGAGGAAAATAATGAATAAATAAAATAAACAATTAAAATTCTTAAAGCAGCGTATGACTTTCATCACAAATTTTTTTTCAAATTTGTAAAACCCAGTGATAGTCTAATTATCTCTAATCCATTAGTCTTTCTGTGCTTACGCATCTGAATCACTTTCCTTACGGTGAACAACTTTGAAGATGACATGATAACATGATGATGATGATGAAGATAACAAAACGAAGATTCTGCAAGAATCACACAAAGTAAAATTACACAGTTCACCAGGTTGTTTTAAAGAATGAGTACTCATTCAATACTCAATACTCATTCTTTAAAACAACACTGGTGGACTGGTCGCTGCATGGAATTCCCATTCCCACAATACACTTCGTAACAAAACTCCCGAAAAGGCCCGAGTCATGTTTCAGTTTGTTATGTAAACAAGTGGACTGTGTTTATGATGAAATCATCTTCAAAGTTGTTCACCATGAGGGAAGTGATTCAGGTGTGTAAGCACAGAAAGACTAATGGATTAGTGATAATTAGGCCATCATTGGGTTTTACAAATTTGAAAAAAATTTGTGATGAAAGTGATACACTGCTTTAACTGGACATATAACAATAACTAGACTAGCAAAAACGGCAAGTTGATAGAACCAATATTTTGGGAGATAACAGTACTTTTGGAATACAGTAGCCTTACAATCACGTTGCTGTACCCAGAATGTTTTGGCGGTGACTGCTGGACAAATACACAACAGCATAAAAACTACCACATCTAGAACCCGTGGATCCCCGCAGGTCAACATGCTCTGTTTCTTGACCAAAAATACATCAGTATGCCAAACTGCAGCAGTCAGCTCTTTCAGGATTTTGTGTGAATCCCCTGACACACTAACACACACGCACACAGAGGCCACTTGGCTCTTATAATATAGATAATACCATAAAACTAAGTAAACACTTTGTTCCTCTCACATACATATATAATACAAATGCGTGCTCATCTGTAAATTTAAGTGGGTTTGAGCATGTGAAAGTATTCCTGTCATAATGCACTTCTGCGTTCAGTGTTTCAGCTGGCATCTTTGTTTCAGGCTGTAAAATGTTAGTGAATCTGAGTGTTTCTGCTGTGACTTTGACAGTAATGGTACTTCAGCAGGAAAGGAGAGTCAGAGCGTGATAATAAATCACCATCATTTAGACTCTCCCCTGAGAGATGGGGGGAGAAAGGGGAGGAGTTTCCCAGAGAGATGATCAGAAAATGTGGATGGAAAGTAGAGAAATGGAAATTAAGTGATATTAAATTGAAAACAAAGAATTCAAGATAGAGTGAGAATGAAAGAGAAATGAGTGGAATATGACAGTTTTTCATAGTTTCTACATTTAATGGTTTAATTTAATGTTTAATTTAACTTAATGTTTAATGTCTTATGACCATGTTAATTAAAAGTCATCAGCACAAGTACGATAAAGGAGTCAATCTCTGAAATGATTAGCAAAGTTTCTCTGAATTTCCCTTTATTTATTTATTTATTTTTTGCCACAGACAGATTGTGTTGTAGATCTACTTTATCGCTGTACAGCACAAAACAGAACGATGGCTGCTGCTCCAGCATCAGTGAGCTTTGAGATGCTCTCACTGTGGCAGATGATTGAACAAAGGCCAGATGAAAAATATCTTCAAACATGTTTGCATTCTTCAGCAAAGTGAAAGAGAAAACAAACGCATGTGGAGCGACAGGGGGTAATGATGAAGCCAGGATCAGTGGGTTTATGGGAAATATGGGCTGGAAAAACTACTTCAAGCCCCACTGGCACAGTCTTAATTAAATTTACATTTTACCAAGGTGTCACTTTTAATTTGATAGCGTATCATGTCATGTGATGTGATAATTAAAATGTGACCTTCAAAGGGTATAGCACACACTGAGGCACAAAAGACAAAGTGATGGAAGGTGGGAGAATAGAGGAGCCCCAATGTCTGAAGTTATAGCTGACATTAAAATCTTGCTGGGTCAGCACTGAAGGAGGTGACAACATCCACATTTCATATTTACTGTGAATTTTGTCTTGGAGAAATGAAAAGCACTGACTCAGGCCGAACAAGGACATAGTATTAATCTTACAGGTATATCTGTGGGATGAGGTCAGATCACAAATGTCTTCAAATGGATTATAAATTGTGTCACTTTGCATAAATTAAACTCCACTGAGTTCTAGTTTCTTAGACAACATGACACTTAGAATATCACTGATTACATTTAAGCAACACTAACGTCATGTGAAATCTTTAAATAGATATTAACCCATAAAGAGCCAAACAGCTGCTGTCAACCAAAAGCATCTACTGATCTAAAATGTTTACCTGTTGATCCACTAATCCTATAAATACATGTAAATAATTGGTATAAAATGCAGTTTGTCATCTTTTCATGGTCATCAGATATGAACTGTTTGGACGTTCAGAGGCTCCTTAGTGAATGTCATTTTCTACAAGATTGATTCACCAGTAAAACCCAGGGAGATTGATAAATAAAAGTGGATGGAGACATTTGGTTCATGTTCACTTAATGACATTTTCACTTTTTTCTTCAGTTTTCATTGTTTTGTTATGATTACCATTAAATTTACTCTGAGCTTTAATGAACATCTACATGATCAGTGAATTAAATGTAGGAAAATACATGATTTTAACAGTAAAAAACATAAAATACAAAGAATAATATTATAACAAATGGTGATAAATCACTTAAGAATGGTTAAAATAGAGAGGAAAAATTCATTTGGGAACTGCCTCAAAAGTAGCACTGGGTCTTTATGGGTTAAGAACAGACAGAAATAGATTTATGGAAAGAATATCACTATTCATCATTTGTGAAAGACATAATTTGTTCTACAAATGCTAATAGCACAGTAGAGTGTATATGAAAATGTCCTGGGTCCAAGCAACACAACCAGTGATGAATGATCCTTAAAGATGCTCAGTGAAACAGCACACAAACACTTCCTTATTTGCATCTTATACATTATACGTATAGATGTAAATACATTAGAGCGCTCCTCAGCCTCACCTTTGCTCTCTCACTTTATCATCCACTCCCACTCTTTTTTTCATGTCCTTTCTTCCTCACTCTCTCTCCATCTGTGTTCATGCTTTTACCTGTATACCCTTCATGACTGTATTCTGCACTTGTTTGCTTTGTTTACACAGCATACTTACTTCACACTTCAATATGAAATAACCACCCATACTCACTCTCTTTTACCCTCCCACCTTTCTGCTGCAGTAAGCACTTAGATTGTTTTACAGATTGTCTTCCTTCTCCTGAAAAAAAGAAAAAACAGCCCAGACCACACACATGCACGAGCACAGATACACCATATCCCTTTTTACCCTCCACATGCAAACCCTACAATTCAGGCACAGTTTCTGTGTTGGTTGCTTGTAGTATGTGGTTGTAAAAGGGTGGAAAAATAACAGAAATGTAAGTGAGACAGATGAGGATGGTGAATATTGGAAAAATAGCATTTGTTTTGTAATGAAGATGAATGGACCAGCTTTTACCTTTTCCTAAGAGCAGAGGGAGAGAGGTGTGGATAAGTGATGTCAAAAAAAGGAGGAGCGGGAGTGACAGATTAAGTGTTTTTGTGCAATTTTCTTCTGTGTTTCCAGGGAAATCTGATATCACATTTATCAAAGTCTTCCAGGTACAATGGCATGACAGGGAAGTCTATGAAAACTTGGTCAAATACTGTGGTACTGTGTTATTTTCTCTATGTGGTTTTCTGTGTTTGTCCTGGTATTATCTAAATCATTTTCTTTCCTGCTGCTATGACCTAATATCCCCACAGAGATCATTAAAGTTTCATATGATGTTATTTAATCTAATTTATGGTGAAATTCTGCAGATAGCAACACACACTCTACACTGCGTAGAGTGGATGAGAATCAGAATGAAATGTGTTAGCCTCTCTTTATAAATTTATGAAGGCATTAGCTACATATTAGCATGTTCTCTATTACAAAATAATGACCTAAACAGTAAAGTGCACAATTTCTAGGTGACCCTGCAGGAAGGCTGCTAAATAGATATAACCCTGATATCCATCCACATAATCTCAGTGTGAGGGAGAGTAGAAATCTCATACAGTGGTTGATTTAATGAGAGGTGTGAGGGATTCAGTACCTATCCGTATACCACTGTCTTCAACACAGCATGGCTCCTCTCATACTGCATAAAATGAACTTAAAATGATATTGTAACTGCTTCTATCATAGTGACAGGAAATAATGCAGCTGTAGTGAAACACATAATGTCTATCTGACCCAAGAGATTGAATGCCTGCACTATCACTGACCGATATATTCCTCCCCCTTTACCTAATAACCCTCTATTGGGACATTTTTATAGTCTGTGCAAGTACTTTCTTTTCCAATTTATCTGGAGAAATGAGTGACCAGTAAAATACTCAGATATTTGGGTAACTCACTGGATTTTTATTACAGTGAGGGAATCCTTTAATATGGCATGGCTAGCAAGTTACATCGGAGCATCTCAAATGGATGAAAATGCACAGGGAATTTGGTATATAAACTACATAGAGGCATCTAATTTACAATGGGTAATTTATCAAGGCATTGGGCTGCGTGCTTGGACCCTAGGAGCCCTCAGCAGTAAATATACACTCAGTGGAGCTGATTTATGCACACTCACACACAGGTGCACAGGAGTGCAGACACATGCACACAAAAGAACACATACGTGTTCACAATAGACATATGTGCATTCAGATTTACTTCACACAACATAGTGCCTTTATTGGAGGGTGTAGTGATGATTTAAGAGCTGTGCTGTCTGGCTTCTGGCAGCCCATAAAGAACGATAATCAATAATCCATACCTACTGCATGAATGGAGTGCACACACTCAGACACACACTAGCTTTGTTTATATCACTTGTGGGGACAGGTTACATAGACTTGCACTGATTTATCCAATTTCAGAAACCATGTCTTAGGAATGACAGAAACACACATATGAGCCTAAAAAGAGCTTGTGGTAGTATTTGTTGATAGGCACAATCCCATCCTTTCTCAGAAGTGTCACAGGAATCTGGAAAATAATAGCTTCAACAACTGGCAGGTAAATGTTCTCTAGACCAGTGGTTGTCAACTGGTCTGGTTTTGGATACACCACCAAGCCATAATGACAAGCCATGACTCAAATTGAGGATAATGTTCAACATCTCAAATGTCTTTAATGAAAAGATGAAGGAGTTTGAACTGGAGATTGTTCAGAATATCCCAGTGTGCCAACGCAAAAAAAAAGCCCAAAAAATAAAAAATAAAACATTATAATGATAGAATTCCACAGCATTAAAAATAGCCTTCAAAATAAAAGCACAACTAAGGGAAAATGGGTCCAGACCAACCGGTTGAAAATCACTGCTCTATATTTAACACATAAACAAATAATACATGGGCAGGCAATGTAAATACATAGTACAAATTATAGGTATTTCTACTGGACACAAGGACAAACTGAATTGTGCTTTGCATTATGTAAGGTAATTATTTATTATTTTATTATTTAGGTCATATTTCCCTTGTGCAAAACCTTATGTCTTACAATGTTCAGTGTCAATAAATGGTTCATTTTCTGCATAAGGCATACTCATTGTGATTAAATGATTTATTTGGCATTTGACTATAAACTAGAACCTCATAATAATGATGCCCCAATAACCATGTGATCAAAACATTTACAACATAATGGTAACCTCTTTTTCAGCATGACAGGTTGTCAAAAAATAGAGAAAGGAAAAAGTAACTCACAGGGTATGAGATCAGCCAGGAAATGTAATTTTCATTGTGTCACAACTTCAGAGGTCTTTCACTTTGTCCTTGCCATCCTTCCCGCATAATATCTAATAAAGCACAAATACCATCAAAATGATCCAATAATAAAAGACAAATATAAATAGGTTTAGAATGGAGACTAAAGGGACAGAGAGAATGAGATTAAAGTGGTCCCATGCAATAAATACAAGTGGAAGCAGTGTAGAAATGAAGACAAAAAGGGAGGAAGTGGAGGAGAAGAGAAATATGTATCAGGTCAAAAGAAGAGAGGTGTATTTGTCCATCAGAGACCAGAAAACATCCTGCTGCTGGTTCACTGTAGCTGCTGTTCAGATAAAAGCTGTTTCCATTAAAAATAGAATGTATGCACACATGTAGCTGCTGTGACAGTGTACTGACATTAAATCATAGCTGCTTCTTGTTTCTTCTTGTCTTCCTCATCAGATCTCACAGGTGATCTCTGAGGCCTCCAGAGACGGTGTGACTGAAACTACCCTGAACCGCCACAACACGAACGCGCCTTCACACACAAACTCGCCATCACACACAAACTCGCCCTCTCACACCGCTACTACCACAACAGCACCGACCACCACCTCCGCCGCTGCCTCCTTCTTTGCCAGGTAAGAGCATTAACACCAGAAAAATTCATCTATAGTTTATACTGGGTTTAACCCTGTAAAGCCTGAATCATTAAATTATTGACAGAAAATTCCAGTTATTTGAAACTGGAGCGTTTATTGGTCCTTTTGAACAACCCAAAGAATTTTTTTTTTTAATCAAATATCTATTTCCATGTATGAGTTTCAATTTTGTATCATATTTGATACGTCAGGTCTCAGTGCTCAATATTATTATTTTTGAACAAACAAAAACATAATATAACACAAACATGTCGAAAAAATTGGTAATTCCTTTTCAAAATTGTCAAAGTTCTGCCTCCCTCCTCATTAATGACAGTCTTATAGTGTCACTGGAAAGGTGAACGAATTCCTCGCCCCTGGTGGATTATCTGTGTATTGCATGTATCTAATTGTACACATTGAGTTTTTCAAGAAAAAAAATATCACACTGATCATGTAGAGGGCTTCAAAAAACATGTATCAAATATGATACATTCGGTGTTATAGAGTTATTTATGAAATCCTATAACTGACACCCTCACTTTCTTGCTCCTTTGCTGATGTTTGGTGGCTTAGCTACTTATCTTTTTGATGTGTTTTATATAAATCAGCAATCCAGTCATCAATGAGCTGTGTAATCAAATCCTGAGAAATGCACAACAACACAACATAAATAAGACACGGGTATTATGGGTAAATTATTGATGAATAAACATGGAAAGCTCAAAATGAATGTGTAAATTATTCATGGGTAACACAAAGCCATGAGTGTGCCACACTGTCTGAAGTATCGCTGAGACAAAATGCTGTAAGTCATGTTCATAAATGATACCTCATTTCCTTTTCCTTTTTTTTTTCTGTGTACTAGCTCATCTTCCCTTTGTTGTGTTGTGAACATCTTTGTTTGTACTATACTCTTTTTAAATGCATGGTATGTAATGTAATTTCTGTCACTAGTTGTCTCTGAATCAAAGCAGCAATAAAAGACATCATAGTAGATGATGGTGTGAATTTGCATAGGATCATGAGTATTGTACATGAAAATCTGTCACATATTAAACTATATTTGAAGACCAGTGTATTGAAAGTTTTTATATGTTACATTTATATTGAGGCTGTATAATTTAGTTCTAATGTAACAGATAAAAGTCCTGTTTAATGTTAACATCTATAAATGTCAAGGGATTAAACGAAACAAGAATATATAGTAAAATTACAGATTTCTCAGAATTTTAGAAATGTTGGAAACATTTGATGTGGGTGCACAAATCACCAGTACAATATAAATTATACAGCCTACTTTAGATCTAGATGTTCAGGGATATTTTAAGGGTTTCCCCAACCAATGATTTTTCTGTATAAAGGGAAGTCATTACTTCTGGGAATTAGTTGATGATTTGTGGCACATTTATATTTATTTAATTATGTTATTATATATTCTTGTGGGACTACGATAAAAGATGTTGTTGACACTGTGGTATACTACAAAGAAATACTAAACCGTTATAATAAGCCTTTAAAATACAAATGTAAAAACAAAGGGAGCTGCTCATTAAGGCCTCAGAACTGAAAGTGGGCGAAAAAACACCAGAATAGAATAAAACAGAAAAATACACATCTTTCCTCTGCAGCTCTCCTGTCAGTCCAAATAAAAAGACTAAATATAACACAAATTAGTGTGATACCCTGTTCACATCTGACAGTTTCATCAATGATTAATAATTAAAATGTCAATCATGTCAGTCCCACACACACCTTCGTGAAAACACCCATGATTAGCCAAGATCTACATCGTGAAGTAGAAACTCTACAGTTGTACAATATAGTTTTCTCAAATCACTTGAATTAAGATACGCTGAAAGGTAATTATGCAATTTTTGCCTAATGGCACTAAAATCCATCAAGTATTGTAGCTTTAAGAACACCTTTAAAAACAGTAATGATTGAACAAGACTAACTGTACATGTGAATCTGGGATACGTAAAGTTAGACCATGCAGCTTGTGCATGTGGCTAACCTCAGGCCTTTCAAGAGGTAAGTCATGTTTGAGGTTCATATAGGTGAATGTACACAGTTGAAAAGGTGCACTTCACTGTCTTGGGGTCATCCTTTAACTTCTTAAAATGACCTCATTCATCAAATTTCCTGCCTCACATATGTAATGAGTTAATAACCAGCCATGTCAACAATAATGTCTGTGACTGACCTTCACTATTTCCAGTTCAGTTGTTTTTTTTTTTTTTTTTGATTATTTTCTACCTGCAACCATTCATCCAACCAACCATCCTTTTGGTTGACAATTTGGAGGCTGCCCTGGATATATTTATGTGGAATATTACATTTATAGCCTTGAAGTCTGCAGATGATTCATTGTGCGTGCTTTTTGACATGTGAGTAACACACTTAACTGTAGCAGACAATGCTGTATGTCCATCAACCAGACACCACTCGTAAATATAGGAATGCACTAACACATGTGGACACACTCCGCAGCTTTCTCTGTGCGACCCCTGAACTGACAGGTAACAAGGCCATTTTACACAAACACACACTCACACACAATGTCTGGTTGACATTCCCCATGTACAGCCAGCTGTCTGTAGGTCGATTTATGAGCATTAACCCCTTAAATGAAAGAACACGTTGTTTTAATGGTGCAGGTGTCACTGTCTGTAGGTATGTGTCCAGCTGTCTCCTTTTCTTGTTTGTGTGTATGTTGAAGGATTTCAGTTTAATTGGCAAGAAAAAAAAAGAGTGTACACTCCGTCACCTTTTTGTTCTGAGTCTGGATATGCTTGTGTATTTGTGTGTATGTGCAAATGTGAATGTGTGTTTATGATCAATGGATGCAGCCATGCACTGCCGGTAAATCCCATGGCTGTCTTGGACCTTACGTGGACTGCATACAGACAGTCTTATTACTCACAGACACACGTCCATGCACATAGTCTCATTCCATTCTGTGTCCACTCAACATAATCCCATTGTCCACCAGGTCTCCTCTCACCTGATCCATTTTCCTCCTCTTTCTATCCATCTCCTCACATCTGTATTCATATATTTGTTTCCTTTATTTCTTCCATCCCCTTCTGCCTTTGTGTCCTCTCCTCTCCAACAGTTGCTCTGTTTCACCACTGACCTTTTCTTTACCTCTGTTAATGCACATCTGAGTAATATCTTTCATTAGTACCAATCTGTCTATGAATATGTCACACTTACACTGTATGTTCTGTCTTCCCAGTGCTGCAGTGGCCCTCTGGGGATGCAGGGCTGGAGGATAGAGACATGCTATACATGTTAGGAGTCTGTGCGTGGGTGTGTGCATGAGTGTGTATGTTCTCACACACTGGGGGAAGGGAATTTCTATCAGTGCTGGAATTTTTTACTGCATGCTCCAAAGATTGGATCTTTGGGGATTTGCCTGGCTCAGTGTGTGTGCAGAAGAGTAAATGAATTGGTCCCATGTGGATTGCTGAATTGGGAAAGCATTGTTATTTTGGACTGAGGATGGCTGGGGTTGGTGGTGGGGGTGACTCTTTCACTGGCTCTTTTTAGCTCTTGCAGCATCTCTTCTGTTTTAGAAGTAACAATAATCAGTCACTAATCAAACTGATTGATGACTTAAGTAAGTGTTCATGGATACAAATCAGGATATGACCTGTCTGAATACATTAGGACTGAAGGTGTTTTTGTTTTGATCCTGGCATTTAAAGCTATAGTATCTAACATTTACACAATAAAATATCTAAAACAATGAAGCATATGTTATATATTCTGCTGTCTTGAGTACTTCCGTTATATCAATTGTTACAGTAAGAGAAATCTGAAATTTTATTTGCTTGTCACTGAGATGAAACAATAGAAAAACATTAATGTAATCTAAGTATAAACAGTAATATAGTCATTTTGATCAAAATGCATAGTATTTTGTATTATTTGCATCTTATACCAATCCAGTAGATAGCTTATGTGTTTATATATTTTTGTATTGATGTAGTAACATATAATGTTAGACCAGTGGCAATCGAATGCACCAACCTAATGTGTAGGTTAATGTAATGTTAATCATGCTAATTCATGCCTTCTGTTATATGTACATGACATTTGTAAATCCTCTGCATTCTTTGTTTCCATCCTGGAAGAGGTATGCCTCCTCTGTGGCTCTTCTTGAAGTTTGTTTTTCTTGGTAACAGATTTTTTTGGCCAAGTTTTTCCTCAGTCTTACTGAGAATCTAAGGGCAGATGATGAATTTTTGATTTGTGATGAATATCATTGGATATATTGAGTTAAAATTAATTGGACTACAAACTTACCTTTGCATAAGTCAACTTATAATATTTAACATTAAATAAACACTGCAGTATGAGGCTTTTTCATAACAATGAAATGTCACAAGATAAATATTATACATCACTAAATTTAATATCTTACCTTATAAGCATTATTTCTTCATGAGTCATGTCACATACATTTTTCATTAGTTGTAGTCCAAATAATTCTCATCTTCCTAGCTGCAGCAATTACATACTGTGAATTTAATGGGGAAGTAGTACTTTAACTTTCACATATAAAGAGCAGAGCTAATTTACTTCAATTTTCCTATTGTGATAAGCATTGTTTATTCCACGCCAGTTTAATTAAACACTTTTTCTCAGCTGTTGGTGCAGTTGCAGTATTTCTAGTAGCAGTTGGCATGGGGGTGATTTAAGAAGCAGCATAGTGTCATAGTATGAAGTAGTAGGTATGTAAAACGCATAGTTAAATAGATTATATCAGTGTGACCCATCTTCTGTCCATGTGTGTTGACCTTATGACACAGAAACACACATAAGCACATCCTCCATCACTCTCTGTCTGTTGTTCTATCTGCCTCTACTGACATCCTGTTAAATAGAACGTAATTAGCTACTGAGCCAACAACACCACTGAGGCACACCCCTCATAAATCAGCAGTGTGTGTTTCAAGAGGCTCTTTGTGCTTATGTCAGTGAAAGTGTTTGCGGTTGTGTGAAAGGAGGTGAAAACAACGCAACAGCTTGTTAGTTACTGGACTTGTGTCTGTCTGTGACCTCCTGCTTTTTAACAAGAGGGAGACACATGGATGGCCTGAGCGGAAAAGGGGTGAGGGACGGAAAAAGGATCGATACATGCAAGGAAAGCCGAATGGATGGTGAGATGGATGGGTGGATACGTGGAGGGCAGGCAGGAGGGCAGTGTGAGACAGCATAGGATGGATGAAATAATGAGGGAATGAAATAGAAGGAAAGGGATTATCATAGAGTTAGAGGGACTAAAGGCAAGCAGTGGAGTGAAGGGGTGAGAAAAGTGGAGGATAAGGAAGGTAATGGAAAAAGAGATGGCGGAAAATAAAAGGATGAGGTGACAATGGAACTGCTGATGGAAAGAGAGAGAGAGAAGATGGATGGAAAACAAGGGTCCTTCACTTTAGGGTTAGATTGGAATAGATCCACTTGGCCAAATCCCAGGCCACTTGTCATTAAACCCTACCAATTAGGAAGCCTGCATTAGTGTGTATGTGTGTTTGTGTGTTTGTGTGTGTCTACATGCTTGAACTGTGCCATAGATTAAACCAGTCAGGGTGAAGAACATAATAACAGGGTAATTGTACACAGACACATAATAGACACACATTGATTTTAAGGGTGTATTATAAACACAAGTGCAAGAAATAGGCTTTCATGGTAAGAGAGAGGAAATCTAAAAATGCCTCTCTGTGAGCGGTGGTGGAAACGCTGTGTGACTCCAGCAGCACAGGAAATGCGCTTGAATCCATCAGTGCCTTGTCCAACGAGCCACGCTATAACAAATACTGCCAGAAAGCAAGAGAATTTGGATGAGGATTTTGATTCAAAGACTTTGCTCTTCTGTGACGAGGCCTCTGTCACATCAGGTGAAAAGCTAATCGCTCAGTCTATGTATTAGGAAAACAGTATTTAAGAATAAATAGTCATATCTATCAACATTACATAATTAACTCACAAAATCAAATAAGTCAAACAGGGAAAAAAAATGCTTCAGTTTGAGTTAACCCCTTTGCTTTTGTCATTTTCTACACCACAGTATAATGTTGGACACAGAATAGCCTCAAAACAAATGTCTGCACCAAAATCTGAACCACAGATAGATTTGGAATGCATAAACAGCCTCTTTGTATCAATAAATAAGTGATAAATCCTTAATTAACATTTACAAGTGGAGCAAGATTATATTTTTTGGTGGTTTTGTACCAGTTGTTTATGATGAGAAACCATTTCCTTTCACACAATATGATATTTTACTTTATCTAAGGCAGAGGAACCATTATGATTTTTAATGAAATCAGAACTGTGATATTTACTCATCATCACTGTTTTGAACATTAACATCGAACACTGACTATATCTGCTGTTTAAGCTAATCCTATTTTGGGTCAATTTGGCTTCATTCAGTTTCACATCAATAAATATTTGCATTTTTTTCTTGACTGGACCCACAGTGGTGGATCTGTCAGTGTAGGAAAATGTGTAAAAAAGTGCTTTCCCCTCTCCTATATTTTAGTTTTTACATAATTAAGGTCACTTTAAGAGGAAGATATCAAATGTTAGGTGTTTTTGGTCCTGTCAAATGTCTACTCAGGTCAAATTTAACCTGAACTGAATATAATGGTTATTACAAAGCTTCAACTCGGACCACATTCTTTTTGGTAAAAACCACACATGTAGGATACAACAGCAGGCCACATCAATATACTGTAGATATGTTGCTGGACTAAAACATACATTATATTATTGCTGCAAACCTAACCAAATTTTTCTTCTGAAACAGAAATCAGGCCACTAACATATTTAAGACATACTTTAGCTTTATTGCCATGTGTCACAAAAGTGATCAAATGTAGGTTATAGGGCTGGTAAATGTCAGTGATGTGGATTCCTGACTTTGATTCCATCCATCCATCCATCCATCCATCCATCCATCCATCCATCCATTGTCTTCTGCTTATCTGGGGCCGGGTCGCAGGGGCAACAGTCTAAGCAGGGATGTCCAGACCTCCCTCTCCCCAGACACCTCCTCTAGCTCTTCCGGGGGGGACACCGAGGCGTTCCCAGGCCAGCCGAGAGACATAGTCTCTCCAGCGTGTCCTAGGTCTTCCCCGAGGTCTCCTCCCGGTGGGACATGCCCGGAACACCTCCCCAGGGAGGTGTCCAGGAGGCATCCGAAACAGATGCCCGAGCCACCTCAGCTGGCCCCTCCCGATGTGGAGGAGCAGCAGCTCTACTCCGAGCTCCTCCCTGGTGACTGAGCTCCTCACCCTGTCCTTAAGGGTGCGCCCAGCCACCCTACGGAGGAAACTCATTTCGACCGCTTGTATCCGGGATCTTGTCCTTTTGGTCATGACTCAAAGCTCATGACCATAGGTGAGAGTAGGAACTTTAATGACTTTAATTGATTATTTCAATTTGCATGAACCCAACATAAAATTAAGTTTTTAGCAGCACAGGAAATGTGAATTGAATTCACACAGAACATATTATGAGAAGCAGTTAGGTTGCATTTATAATTTTTGCTGCACAAAATAGGTTTCCAGAGGAGTAATCTCAATTATGGGATTTTTCTAGGTTTCAGAAAGCAAAAAACTAAACTAATCAATTTGAATCATATTTTCCAACCCTAGTAGGTTAAATTATGTTTATGGAGTAATAAAAGTTACATTACTCATTATATTGTAATAGGATAACTAGTACTGGCAGTTAACTGGTACGTTTGAAGAGTAATCTTATTCAAATCAACATTATAGGACAATCTTATTTTTTTATTTTATGATGTATTTTTACATTACAGGCTTGTTTCTTGTATTTTCTTGAACTTCAACTGGAAATTCTTGCATCTTTCATACATTAATGAAGAATATTAAACATTTATCAAACTACTACCTATTATGCATCATATGATATAAGAAAACCTGTAATTACTTTTAATCGCATTTGCTGCAGTATTGAAGCTTAAGCCTGCACACAGTGAAGAAGCAATTACCAGCCTTGTGGAGCCTGTTTCATATAGTACACACACACACACACACACACACACACACACACACACTAAAAAACCCACACCCACAGAGATTCACGTACAAATCTCCAGGGAGAGCAACTCAAATGCTGAAACGCTTCGTCGTTCAACGGGTCACTGAGTCCACATCTCTCTTCCCCCCCTCCTCATGCACTGTCCCTCCTTCTCTTCTATTTCTCTCTTTCGCCCTCCCATTACTGTAACCTGCTGCAGTTAATTGAAAGCCAATGGTGTGAGAATATGGCTCTTTGACAGAGAGTGTGTCAGGCCGCAAGGTCTTCTCTTTTATGCTTCAGTCTCTCTGTAACATCTTATAAATATATGTGAGAGTAAATTAAAGTGGAGCACAACAAGAATGCCTGTCACTGCTGTTTTAGAGCTTTTTTATTTTATCATATTATTAGTACATCTGCTCTGTGCAACGCAACTTGTCAGGAAACCTCTTTGGTTTGTTGCCTCATAAATCCCACAGTAAAATTACATGAATAAAGAGAGTGAAGGATGCATTTTCTTCTTCTTCTTTTTTTTTTTTTTAAACATAGAACACAAGGAAGGGAATCACTCAAGTGGAACATTCCCTGCAGTTTTATTATTCCATGGTTTATTAAGTAGAACACAAATATCACACTGTTTTCGTTAAAATTAAGTTGATTCATATGATTAACCATTCAGCTCATACCTGGTTTGTTGGACATATATTGGCACATACCTAAATAGTACCTAAATATTATCCTGTTATTATGCTGATCTTTTTGACTTTTTTAGTTCTTAGTCATTAACTGCTGTCAAATACAGCACAAGAATAATTTGATTCTCATTACTTCTTGTTCTTATATTTTATTTACATTTTGATTGGATTTGTCATTTTATTTTGAATGATTTTAATATTATAGCATTGTAAAATTATAATGTGTTTGTCCTCTGTTGGAGAAAGTTATGAGTTCTGAATTGTGCTAAAAGGAGAAAGAGGTAAAATGTAGAAGTTTAGAAGTTTAGAAGTTGGAATTCAGAAGAGAGAAAGACAGTCTGAGTGCAGAAAATAAAAAATGAGTAGAGTATGAATAAATATAATGTGTTGGCGGCTCCTGGTGGATCTGTATGCCACAGGGAATTGAGCTGCAAGAGAGCAAATGAACCACTCCCCATCCAGATGTTGCTACATATGTAAACAGCAGTGTGTGTTTGTGTGTGTGTGTGTGTGTGTGTGTGTGTGTATGTGTGGACATGTGCTGAAGGGTGTGTAATTGAGTTCTATTCTGCAATTAGCATATTTGTCATGGTTGTACTGTGGTAAACTATAAGGATGTAATTATAGACTGATCCGTGCATGCACATGTGGTACCGTCCTCCCTGCTAATCCCCACATCCTTATAATCATTCATTTAAACTTCCTTCCATACCTAAACCTGATTTTTTTTGTTTAGTATAAGATCTGTACTTATTTGACTAACTGATTCTTTTTCCTTGTCTGTGCTTTTCTCTTAGAGCTGCACAAAAGTTGAACCTAGCATCCAAGAAGAAGAAGCAGAAGACCGCCTCAGCCACAGCCCCAGTGACGTCAGCATCTCCATCATGTGATCCACCTATGTTCCCCACTAATTTTAGCTCTGCCTTATTGTTGGCCCCTCCACCAGCCCCTCCCTGCCTTCTCCGTGCAGCCAACAAGATCAAGGACACCCCAGGTCTTGGAAAGGTAAAGTCAAGGAAATCCATCTTCCTTATGAACACTAAGCCGATTTTAGGTTTCACATTATCTTCACATATTTATCTGCTTTAGTAATTGTCTTCTATGTTTGGTTGAATATTAATTTCTGCTGATTTCAGATCTGTAACAAAGTAAGCACATGTCATATCTGTGGCTGCATTTGATTTGTGCCACAATGAAATGGCACATACTGTCTATCAATATTCATATACTTATAGAATAAGGCAAGTTATATTTAACTAGTGGCTCGAGGTTAAATAAGTTATGTGTGTGTATATTATTGATTTTCCAGACTACCAATGGGAGGGGGAAGTCACATACTGACACATATTCACAGCTACAAAAACCACCAACAAATTAACACTGCACCTCCACAGACTATCAACTCACTGAATGAAATGTGAAACTCATAATTACACACGTCGTGTTATGTGTTATGGTATCATCAAGTTTTCTTCTTCTTTGTTATTTAGATGTACAGGGGTTGGACAAAATAATGGAAACACCTTCACCTCAAGATGATAATGCCCCAATCCATACAGCTAGAATTGTTAAAGAATGGCATGAGGAACATTCTAATGAAGTTGAGCCTCTCGTATGGCCGGCACAGTCCCCAGACCTCAACATTATTGAGCATTTATGGTCAGTTTTAGAGATTCAAGTAAGACGTCGATTTCCACCGCCATCGTCTCTAAAAGAGTTGGAGGGTATTCTAACTGAAGAATGGCTTAAAATTCCTTTGGAAACAATTCACAAGTTGTATGAATCAATACCTCGGAGAATTGAGGCTGTAATTGCCGCAAAAGGCGGACCTACACCATATTAAATTATATTTTGTTGATCTTTTAAGGTGTTTCCATTATTTTGTCCAACCCCTGTAAGTGCACTGTCACTGGCAGAGACCACCAATTTCATTGCACAACGGCCATAATATCAGTAAAGCCTATTCTATTCTATTCTATTCTATTCTATTCTATTCTATTCTATTCTATTCTATTCTATTCTATTCTGTTCAATTCGATTTGATTCGATTTGATTCGATTCGATTCAAGCAAAAGCTCTGAGACAAAGTCGGTCAAAATAACACTGTGTCTTATAATCTTCACATGATGCATCAGCTGATAGTTTACATTATAGCTCTGTTAGTTTAGCTCTGTCACAGCAAAATCACAGATCACCTCCATTTTCTGTGCAGTTTACGTGGTCAAAAGATCTGTTTGGAATCATCCAAACAAGGTCAGAACACAGTCAAAGTTTAGTCTGAACCATAGTCTGCACCAGATTTCAGCATCAAACACAATTATTTGAATTTAGAGCTGCATCCACTGGAGAAAACAACTGATATTGCAAATTTTCTAGCTTTTATCACTGTTCTGATTCGTTTCTGTTTGGATTTGACACTTTTATCACACTGGGAGCTCAGCAGAGTAACTCACTACTGCTGGTCTTATAAATTCCCCAGTCCCTCGCTGTAAGTAAATTCAGTGCTTATCTATCTAATACATTAGTCTCTTTGGCATAGCCTCAGAAATATTCATTCTTAACACTGTTTAACAATTTTATGTCACTTTTTCATATTTTAAAGGCGACATAGTACATGTACGTAGATACAGTTTAATTTTACGGTTATTAAATGTTTGGTTTAGTGACATATAATGATTAAATTTCAGATTGTACCCAACTGAATCCCCATCACCACACCCTCTCCTACAGTGACCACAAAAAAACATGAAAGACGGTCATCAGACCCAGTGTTTGGATTATCTCTTCCAGGCTATGTAATTCATCTCTTATATTTGGGCAATTATATACTAATGAAAACACAATTAGAAGAATTATATTCCATTCATGTAATTAGATCCTCCTACACCTTTTCAGGGTCTTTTGGATGCCAACTATGACTTTCACATCTTACAGTTTGATCTTTGTCGTATCAAGTGAATCCACAACAAAGAATTTGACGTCTGAGAAGAGATAACAACGTAATGAAATGCTAATGTAAAAGATCAGTTGTAGAGATAAATCTGCTGAATTTGCAGCTCCACCGTGCACTTCAGCTTTAATGAGCTGCTGTGGTTCATGGTCAGATTATTCAACTACAACAACTGGCTGCTTTCAGTGAAAAAAACAAAAACTCACTGTACACTGCTTGGACATTACCAAACAGCCAACTGACAAAGTTAGAGGCCAAAAACCAAAAACAAAATATTTTGTAACTTTATTGACATAACACATGGATGGATGGATGGATGGATGGATGGAAGTGATGGTTATATTGCTGAGATCTAAGACTGATACATGGATTGAGACAACATATTGGACTTTAATTTAGCTGGACACAAAAATGACTTAAGATGAATGGTAGCACTGCTCGAACCACTGAAGCTTAAACAAGCATCTGTCTGTTGATGTGCTTTCTACTTCAATTTACTATAATGACACGTCAGTGCAGTTTGACTGGTTTCCTCTGCCTCCCTGTAGTCCAGGTCTTCTGTTACCTCAGGTTTAACGTGGCTTTGTACAGGTCTGGACATTGATGAAATATTGAGCTGTGGTATTTTATCATGACCTTGGCCAGTTTATCTAAATGTGTCTACTGGTATGTGCATGTGTCCCCCCTGCTGCACCATACCAAAATGTAGCCTAATAGTTACCATGGTAACACATTTCAGGCTGACAAAAGTCATCTGTCACCGTTGCCAGCAGCTGATGAAATGTGTGTACGTGTGTGTGCTGTGGATGTGGGGGGGATTCATGCTTCTCAAGTGTGTGCAATATTGATCGTCCATGTAATGAGTTTTTAGTGCCCCCTCCTCCACAGTTTGACTGAGAGGTTCACTGACTGTGTGTCTGTGTGTGTGTCCTCACTCCTAGAAAATGAATGCCTTTGGTGGACAAAATCAAACAGACATCAAACACCACTGTCCATTACTGTACACAGATGTCCACATACACTTTGTTTGAGTGCATTACACCCCGGTGAGCTTTCTGTATGTGAGAATATTTCTTGTCACTGCAAATTTTTACCGGCAGACACTTAAATCCATGTAAATGTGTAATACAATATAGAAAATCAATCTCAACGTACTATAACAAAAACTAGAAAAGTGAAAATGTACATTCTTTGCTTATCATCTTAATTACACAAACTTAAAATATCATGGTTTGGGTCTGAACAATGATCTTTGCTGCCTGTTTCCCATGTCTCATTATATACTATCAAACTGACATTTTAGTTTAGACATATTACAATAAAAATCTGAATATTACCTAATTTCGTAGTAAAATCTGGTGTGGCATTTCATTACTCATGTATAAATTGTAATTTGGATTGCTACAGCTCTTCGAGAGCTAATCAAACATATGCACACACACAAGTACACGCTTACACTCACACAAACAGGAGAAAAAAACGGCTGTGGTGACATTTCTCCAGTAAAAATGTCACCTGCAGTGGGGGCTGACTCCCCACTGAAATGGCATTTGCACACATATGCACCGACACAGGCACACAAATTCACAGGATTATAGTTTACAATGAAAGATGTCAAGGAAGCAGCAAAGCCCCTGGTGGAAGTATGATACATCCTGTAAAATACACAAGCTTGTATGTGTGTGAGAGTGGGAGCGGGATGGTGTAGTGTTCTCCCCAATGTTAATATGGCAGAAAACAGATTGAGACATCACATTTAAAGCCAGGGGAAATCAGCCTGCACAGGTCAGATGTACTACTGTTGTGTGAAGGTGTATGTTACACAGAGAGGGAGGGTAATGCCTTGTTCTATCAAGGGACGTCAAATTAAATAGAAATCTCCCAGTGGATCCATCTGACTGACGTTTGTATCTCAGACTCCCTTCTGTTATTTCTATACGCTCCTCTTTTTACATGTTGGTAAGCTCTGTCTGACTTTAATCAACTCAACCAGCTTGGAGCCTTCCATTCAGTCCACTAACTGCAGGGGGGAGATGTATCTCGGTCAAGGAAATTAAGCTGTGAATGTATTACCATTAAGAAAACCAGCTGGTGTGCTACAAATAGAGAATATAAGTGTCACATGTTGCTGCTGAAGCTGTCAGATGTTCAGTAAAGATAACAAAAAACTGAGGAGCACAGTTAAATTAAACTGATTGAGAAATGATTGGATCCTAAATATGTTTTAATGGCAGTTTTGAAAGCTCAACCACAGATCTGGATCGTAAATGAACCACAATCAGTTTATCATATCTCAATAGGGATGATAATTACATAATATATGCTGTATTTCTTCTCCACCTCATCTCTATTCTTGTATATGGATGAGTTTTATCGTTTGCTTTGCATCCCTTCATTCCTCCCCACTCTGAATGACAATGAAGGACTGTGGGAGTTTTTTTCACCCCTTTCATCTCTGCACAGAGCATTTTGCACACACACAGATTGCGACTTGACCTTGGGGAAAATGATACTATGACAGCTAATCAATTTTTAATAGCAACTACGATCCCTCTCAGGCCACAAGCTGTTTGTGTCTGTGTCATGAGCTAGTATGTGCAAGAGCATTTTCCACGGGCATTTGTGTGTCTTTACGCCTATCTGGGTGTCTGTGTGTCTTGTATCTAAATGAGTGAGTGAGTCTGTTATGGGAATCCAGTAGCCACTTTGTTCCACCTTGTAGTTGAAATATTAATGCTGTCAGCATTGGCAGCCTTGGAGCTTGTGTCTGCATGAGACGAGAACACAGATGAACACAAAGACACACACTCATTCTCTGTGTCTGTGTGTAAATTAGTGATTTTTTACCACCGCCAAGGAGGCTATGTGATCACTCCAGTCTGTCTGCAGAATTATGGAAAAACTACACCCATTTTAGAAAGATTAGAACTGAGACCATTGTCACTGAGGAAAACATCACCAAGTGAAAAAAATAAGAAAACAAGAGTGTGAGAGAGAGTGAACTATTGGCTTTGGACTGCGCTCTTGGTTTTCTGTGTATGTACACCGCCTGACCAGTAAAACAGTCTACACACAATATTTCACAGAAACACTTTTAGTTCTGATAACAGATCACACTTTTTGTGGCATTATTTGTGCTATGCAATGCTAAACAGTGCCACAAAAAATGTTATTTTCATCCATTTTACAAGATCTTGTATTGATGATTGCAGACTTAAGCCACTTTTACACAGAGATCCCAGAAAAAAGGTGAGATGGTGATATCACCTTTTTTCTACTATTGACTGATTTGAACAGCCAAGCCAAAGGAGTAACAGAGGTGAGACAGGCTGGACTTTTACACAGCAGACCTGAGTTCCACAATAAAAAGGGGCAATGACGCAGTGCAGCGTATAGTATAATGTATAACTTGCGTGTCGGAAATACCCCGAGCATAGCATAGCGGTGTTGCTAACCTCTCCAGAGTCACCACTCTACACCTGTTATCATGGATAGAGTCCTAAAGTGACAGCAACTCGTGGATCTCAGCGTCTCCCCAGTTCGACATCTTTCTGGTCACATTGATATATTACTTTACTGTACACAGCCTGCACACATTCAAAAATCCTCCCGGTGTGACCCCCATGTGTAGGCAATATGTTCTCAAAACATCACACTTTGGTTGCAAAACGAGAGGTGTTCCTTTTACATAGCATTCCAGAATCATGATTCCACCCTCATTACAGCTCTGTTTCTACCTTCAGAGGCATTGCCAAGCCATGATGAAGGTGGGACCAAATGATCCCACCATTTCGTTTACACAGATGTTGTTCCACAATAAAGGCCAAATATTCCTGTAACAGAAGTGCTGTGTAAAAGGGGCTTTAGACCATTGTGTAAAGTCTTCTCCAGCAGATCCCACTGATTTTCAGTGAGGTTCAGGTCTGGACTCTGGACTCTGTGGTGGCCAATCCATGTGTGAAAATAATGTCTCATGCTCCCTGAACCACTCATTCAAAAGCCAAATGAGCCCAATGAATCCTGTTACTGTCCAATCTTTACGCTCCATTGCAAATAGTAATAGTTGTTCAAGAAATGAGACGCAACTCATTGCATCACTTAGGATTAAAAAACCTGTTGGAACTGAAGCACATTAATCACTGCAGTAATTATCCATTAGAAGACTTTTTGCTTCGTTAAAACCAGATGGGAACTTTTTTTGCCGGGCTGTGTATTTATTTTACATATGTGAATCTAAGGTTACATGACTGATTGTTTGAATAATTAACAAAACAAAAGGTGTCAATGTTTGTCATGACAAGCTGTGATTGTGGGATTAACTGGTATTAATAAAAAAGAATGTGAATATTATCAGTGTTATCATTTCATTTTAGAATTAGGGGAAGATGACAAAATGTTACACAAATAATGACGATTTGAATACAATGGTAAAACTAGTTTTGGGTACACCTTTGGGGAGCTTATGGCTTCAGTGTGATGTGGTAGATTTTCCTGTTGTTGGTCAAAATCTCCATAATAATCTCCCAGTAAATTGTAATTTGAAGAGTCTGAGAGGAAACAAAACCTCTGCAACTCCTCTTGACTCTGTTTACATGTTGTAGATCTATTCCATGGTTGATAACAGGTGTTTTCAGAGGAGGGGGGTTGATTAAGTGACACATTCAATTGTGGACTGCTGTCATGTTCACTGTCTGTCACTGAACAAACATGGCTCCTACTCTTACTGTGATATCTTGGCTTCAATTTTCCAGAGTGGTGTGAAACAGCATCAGATTATCAGGTTAGGGTGTTTTGGTACTTTTGACCCTGATTTCTGCCGTCTGCAGCTTAAGGAGAGGGATCATGAGCCACAACATCCAGTTCACACTCCGCTGGTGACCTTTGTTAGATATCATTCCCTATCTCCCCCTCCACTGTCCTAAACTAATAACCTCCACAGCCCAAAAACAATGCTAGCCCAGATCAGTTTTTTTTTTCCATTATTATTATTACACCTTCTTTAATCCAAAACAAGTATTTCTGACATGCAGTGGCTCATCACTGTTAGACTAAAAATATCACTTACAGTCTCTGCAGTCAGATTGAATCTTAAGATATTGTGATCTGAACTGAAGGAATAAATTAGTTAAAATTAGAATTGATCGAAGCTTGAACTTGCTATTCCCATATGGTATTTGTATCTATCTCTCTGTACATGTGTTTGCACCAATGTCTGCATCTCTGCAGTCTTCAGGAGCCAATTAGAGCTCAGTCTCAGACTTTTATTGATTTTCTAGCCAATAGTAATGAAGCACTGCTGTGAGGGACTATTGAACAATCTTCTCTCATGTAGCTCAGGGTTGTTTGTTGCTGTTTGGGTGAATTCTTTACACCAAATTGGATAAAAGACTTCATTGTGTTTAAATGCAGCACATAAAAGGAAGAACATCGTAAATTCAAAGAATGTAGTTGCTTAGATCATGTCCTGTATTTCTAATTTTCATTGGCATGTTTTCTAAAGCAATTACAAGCTAGATTTCACACAGACTTTGTGAAAACTCAAATAACACTAACTTGCAGTTCTTTTCTGCAGCATCTGTTTCAGCTGCTCAGCATCTGTATTCACTGCAGCAAAAAGTGTGAATAAAAAGAAAAAAGTGCAGAATGAATAATAAGAATAGTCTGTGATGTCTCATCATTTGTTCTAAGGAGGGAAAGAATGTGAGATGGAAAGGGAATGGAGGTGAATGTAGAATGGTTGGACAGTACGATTGAGCAAAATATTTCTCTTAAGATTAAGAAAAGAAAAGGGCTGTATGTTTTGAATCATTGGAAAAATGAAGAAGGATTAAAAGAAAAGAAAAGAAAAAAGAAAAGAAAAGAAAAGAAAAGAGAGATGAAGGATGACATAGGGATCAAGGTTAAAAGTAGATGAATTATTAGTAAGAGCTGTATTATTCTTGCATTATTTATTGCCCATCGATGCTGTGGAACAATCAGCACTCCACTGTTTTCCATATTTTTATCTTCATTTAATTTAACATTAAGAGGTGCTCTTAAGTTGTGTGTTTTTTGCACTTTCTTTCTGTATTTGCGTTGCTGCCTGTCTTAATGGCTTCTGTCCTTTGCCACATGTATTGATTTACTGGTGGAACTAGGCCAAGGCTCCTCTGAGAACAGTATAAGAGTATGTTTGATAACACATAATAGAGACACACAACAGAGTGTGACTCAAGTATAGACTTCCAGTGAAAAAGTTGGTCTGTGTATTTAAATCAAAGCCAACAACAGCCCAAGAGTTCAACCTCACGGTGCAAAATGTAAAGTCAATAATCTATACAAGCTCTAGCAGCAGCTGTGTAATTCTGCCACTTTACATTGTTGTTGTTATTGTTGGCACCCCCATAGAGTCTGGATACTTTGCAAAACAGAAACGAAAAACTATGTTATTGGTCCAGCAAATGGCTCTTTGATGTGACAAAGTTTTGTAAAAGGGATGCGCAAAGCAATACAACCGCACTCTTTCTACAATCACACACATACACATACACATACACATACACACACACCGGCAACCCTCTTACCTTTCATAGTGTCAGACATGAAGAGGAAATGGGTTCTCAGGAGGGGTGGACTTTATGAGTTACGTCTTGTAAAGTGTGCAATGGTAAAATCCTTCCCCCAGGCTCTTACTGATGTGATGTGCTCTTTTATTGGGGTCGGAGGAGGGTATTGCCCTGAATCTGAGTGTGTAAAGGTGCGTGTGTAAGACCATGTATTATAACCTTATGAGGACATAGATCTGTTTACTCAGTCATGGCTGGAGACTCGGCTCCCATATGGGGACAAAATCCAGGTCCCTTTAACATAATTCATTAAAGGAGAGGCTTTTTTAAAAGTAAAAGTTAGGTTTAGTCATGTTGTGGTCCAGGAAATGAATACAAGTCAACACACTGTCTCCAAAATACATCCAGACGTGTGTGTGTGTGTGTGTGTGTGTAGGTGTGTGTGTGTGTGTTTTCATAGAGGGACACAAAGGGCTGACCTGGCATTAAACCTCAGTATCCTGGGTTACCTGGGTCAGTGAGGTTACGTATTTATTGTATTCTGTCGACATCCACCACACCCTCATAGAAACACACAGTATTACTTCCAGTAAATGGCCATTGGACATTTAATGATACAACCAAAGGAAAGACTGTTAGTTTATTGTCTGTGTGTGTGAGACAGAGACAAACCTCCAAAAACAATGTACGAACCTTCACAATTTTATGAGCCTTTTTACATTAAACATAATACTGTATGCATTTCAGATAGAGTATATGTCAGTTTCCATTAGGCTTGTGCGTTTATGTTATTTTTACAGTATTGTCAACAAAGGTGAGTTTGTTCAACTTCCTTTCTCTACATACTTAATTTATATTCAAGTATTTGTAGATTAAATGTATGTAGATTTATGTTTGTATATGTTGAAGTTATCGGCAGTAAAGTGTTGCCCAGGAGAGTAACTCATTTTCATAATGTAGAATATGATAATGTGGATGAATAAATACAACTACTGTAATATATAGCTGAGACTGTTATCCAAGGAGACTTATATAGAGTTTTTTTTCTGTTATTCTTTTAGTTTCTATGCTTGTCACTGACTGACAGTTAATTATTTTGTTTTTTTAGTTATGATCACATCACGGTTTCAGGCTGAAGGGACTGTAAACACATAAATATTTAGTTTAACTCAGGAAGTGTCTTCCTTTTATCCTGTGAAAGCTCTGTCTTAGAGCGCAGTGGGGTTTGGAGTGTTTTGGGATTACTGTATGATTCGTAATCCCATGGTGGTGTTTAAATGAAAGCGCAGAGAAGAATCACACTTCAGATGTCGATTCATCTGAGCTAACAAGCAAAAACAGACAAAAGATCTCTCCTCCTCCCTCTCTTTCCCTTTTAAGAGCCATACAAACACAGAAGTCTTTTTTATCTGCCCTGCACCTCTGTGCCCTGTAGACCCACAACCCTACTCAGTTTAGAACACATTGCATAATGGAATAAAAATAGATTTCGGAGATTTTCTTTTTTGTCATTCTGTCACAAACAAACTCCTAGAACACTGTTGGATTAGACCAAGCTTTGCCAACTGATCACATTGACTGAATGACAGACAATGTATACAGCTCACATATTTAATCAGCCATTATGATCCAGACAGTGTGGGTCCCATGTGTGTCACTGGCCCCAGCTTTGGTCGGATGCATCAGTATACAATAAACACAATACAGATTCCCTATCACAGTTATATGTTTGGACTTTTTTTTCTCAATGTATACCAAAAAATGAACATGCCACTCAACCAATTTGGCTCTGGAAGCTGGGGAATTCAAAAATACTTGAAGAATTAATTTTTCTCTGTACATTTGTTACCAAAAATGGAATAAAACACGTAGAGCTGCATCAGCAAGGAATGGATTGCATCTGCTAATTGCACAGGGACTTGGACAAGCAATACGCTCTGTTTTAAGAACCTATTCACAAAGGTTTTTCTACCATGCATGTGAAGATTTCAGCTCACAGATTGGTCCAAAATGAAAGCTGCAGAAATGGCAAAACGCTCAGTCTGTGCAGATTGTATATCTTTAATGATAGACATTTTATTGATCTCTACAGCCATAAACCAACTTTCATGCCTCCATATTATTTCACAGCCACTAATGTAATTTTGGCAGGTTGATACATGCTTGATTAATCTCTTACTCTTAAAATCTTTAACTGACTTTAGTGTCCAAAACACTGATTTAATATTATTCAAGCCTCAAAAATGGGAAGATTTGGAGACACAGAGCGATGCACAGAAATAGTCAGAGGTGATTTTACAGGCAGTTAACACCAGTTTTTTGCAGGTGTTAGTCTCATCGTCCACACTACACTGTTTGTGTGAATTTGACATTTTCTGCAACAGGCTTCTTTTCAAATAACATGCCCATTTTGCACAAAATGTGTTAATATATCTTAATTTATGTCCATCCAAACAACACAGGTGCAACATTGGTGCTATTTGCTTGGCAGCACAGTTTGCAGAGATTTTTTTTTACCCTCACTGCTTTTTCGCCCCAAAAGCTATACAGTTTCTTTTAATTGATTTTTGTGGACACATTCAAATGCATACATAGACATCATTTTTCCAGTTGTCATGTGGTAAAAACTATCCTAGTAGTGTAAAGAAAAGAGACATGCAGAGGTGGATCAGTAGATTGAATGTATGGATGTGAAGTATAACTCTTATGAGTGAACAGGAATAGGATTTCTTTTTATGGTGTCACGTAATTCAGTTTTTAATGTTATGGTAGAAATGTTGAATACATTTAATTCTGCAAATGTGCTCATATTAGTATCTGAGACAGTTATTGTGATTAGACTGAAATCATAAAGGACTCGAAGTTTCTGACACTCTGCTAATAGAGGATTAGTGGAGTGTCAGCATTAACTGAGAAGTTGTCCCAAATAGTAAAAAAAAATACAATGAGGCTGCAACATAAAGTAACAAAGATGAAGAGAGAAAGAAGACAACACAGAAAATAATTGACCTAGATGAATAAGACGATGAGAGGTAACAGTAAACTGTAATAAAGTAATTCATACTTAAAAACACATTTAATCGAGAAAGGATGTTTATACTTGAAAATGTTCTGCAACACACCCAGATTTGATGACACAGCAGTTTTCTTTCCCAAGTATCAAAGAAGACAACGGCGGCTGTCAAGCAATACATTTCGGCTGCTAACAGTTTGTGACAGGAGTGGGTGGAAATGAAGAGCGATAGGAGGAGATGGAGCTAAAACAGGATTCCTGCACTTCAGGCTTTTGATGTGTGGCAGCGAGCTGAACATAGAGAAGAGAGGTGAAGAGACTAAAAAGGAAGGGATGTAGGGTGGAGGGAAAGAGAGATAACAAAAGACTGACAGGTAGAGAAAGAAAAGGAAGGTGGGAGGAAGAAGGAGGGAGAAGGAGGGTGGCAGACGAAGCATTTAGGGTGAGCAAGGTGATGAGACAGAGGCAGAGCACATTTATGTAAGCTTTTAAAGAAATAAAAGGATGACTTTTGGGAGTCTGTTGGCAGGGCTGAGGTGCACATGAGGTCTGATGTCTGGCAGCATTTCCTCACAATGATCTAATCTATTTAGTCTCAGTTTGGGCCGCTTTCCTCTGACAGTTATTTCAGTACTTTATGCTTCACAGATAATTGATTATTTTATTGTTACGTTATGTTGCACTTCTTCCCACCCCTTTTTGGGCATGTAAATGAAACTATTGCGCTGTTCTTCTGTCTAAGATTGTCTTGATTGTTGATTTTTGTATTATTATTTATGTTTTACTTGTTTGCATATGTGTTAAATTTCATTGCATGTTTGGAATAAATCACTAAAATCAAATTAAATGATAGACAACAATACTAATTTGGATGTCACATAAGACTGATGTCTGATTAATGCAATTTTTTGAGTGGTAATGGATTTATTTAGAGTACAGCGATGATCAGTTAAACCAAAATCAGAAGCTCTAAGGATTGGATGTTTGAGGCAGCACCTATGTAGTTACAATAAGGCCTGGAAATCGGATGAAAGTTAGTTTGAAAAGTTTGGGAACCCAGTGAATATTTTAGTACTCAGTAAGACAGTATGCAGGAGTTCTTCTATTTGTTTTCTGTTTATTTACGGCATCATCCTCCAATAAACCTCACTCATTTAGGTGCGACAGGATTTGTTTCAATACATTCTGGAAAGCCAGCAGGAATTAAAAAGTGCTCCAGGCCTCATCTTCTCAAAAAAGGCTGAGATGTCCATGACTTGATATCTGATTTGTAGTTGAATCTAAAGTAATTTCTCTCAATAACATCTTTTAAATATCCATTTTTCTTTTTCTTTGTTACCTTCAGGTGAAAGTGATGGTACGTGTATGTCCAGTGTCTCAGTCTGATGCCGCTGAGTCCAGTTCCTTCCTAAAAGTGGATCCCCGAAAGAAACAGATCACCATCATGGACCCAGCAGCCAATCAGACGCCAAGCGCTGCCTCCCAGAAAAGAGGTGGATCTAATCAGGTCCCTCCAAAGATGTTTACCTTTGATGCTGCGTTCCCTCCTGATGCATCACAGGTATGAAAAACAACAAAAACAAAGAAATCGCAAATATGAGTTTTATGTGAAATGTACTGTATAAAGGCTTCTTCAAACAACAACTACGAGCTCTGAACAAAAACCAGAGACAGTTGCATGAAATCATTTCTGCACAGAGCATAATTACGTGTTAATGAGTGAGACAGAGAATAAAAATTGCTTCTTAAGGCCTCATTTCCATTTAAGTGGTGTGACCAAAAGGCTCGACATACTAAATACATAATGCACAAATGCTCCAAAGTAAAATAATGGGATGGTTGTTATAAGAACTGTGAACCATATCATTTTACTTTTAGACTGTGGCTCAAATGTAAAAATGTTTTATGACATGAATGTTAAATTAATGCCATCATAAGGGGTATTATAATATTGTTTAAATAATAAAAATGTACCAGCTCTCAAATGACTCTGTACATTCAGATATTTATGACCGACCCTGATCCCACATGTCTCTTCATTTCTCACTGCCTGTTGCTAGGCGGAGGTGTGTGCGGGAACGGTTGCTGAGGTGATTCAGTCGGTGGTGAATGGAGCAGATGGCTGTGTCTTCTGCTTTGGACACTCCAAGCTGGGTACCACTCACACATACACACACATACACACACACACACACACACACACACACACACATTGGGTGCAAAATCAGAGCATGCAAGGCTTGTGAGTCGTCTTTAGTGTGTGTCAGTCTTTTTGCTCGACTTTTTCTCCACTGGCACTCATCTATCAGAGAGAAAAAGAAGAGGATTAGTGTCTGCTCAAGCTGAAAGCATTCTCAGTCTGCTCAGTCTGTGTTTCTGTCCTGCTTTCTCTCGCTCTAATCCTTCTGAAGCCGGTTTTTAGAGGAGCTGTCTTAAAAAGGGTCACGACTCCTCACAGCTCACATCAACACACAAACACACGCCAGCAGACACAAAGATCCCCCACAATCACCACACACACATGTTCTTCAACCCCGGGTCAGCTCCTGTCGTGTACATCTGTGTACATGTAAGCAGTGTTATCCTCCTGGGCTTACGATATTCATACATCCAGTCGGAGTTTGAAAGTCCCCTTGAACTGCTGGCACAAAACAAAAGTCACAAAGACACAGTTCAGTGGGGAGCACTTCTGTCACTGTGGCTTAGCCATTATTTACTGTAATGCACTTACTTCATCTGTGTAAAAAAGAACAACAACACCTGCACACTATGCTATGTTAGACCTTTTATGACGAGCAGTGTCGGGAAGTGGATGTAACTGGTGTGTCACATAGTAGAAGTTTAAATGTATGAGAAAAGATTGGTGGTGTAGTGGTTAGTGCTGTTCTCTCATAGGAAAAAGGTCTTAGGTTCAGTCCTAGTGATGGCTGCCACGTCTGCATCAGTTCCCTCCAGGTACTCCAGCTTCCTCCCACTGCCCAAAGACATGCGTTTTATTAGGTTAGTTTTCAATCTAAATTATTATGAACCTTTATCTAACCAGGAAAATGGTTTGATTGTTGAGATCAAAAAGGTCTTTTGAGTGTCCTGGCCAAGACAGCAGCAACAGAAGTTAAAGAAAATAGAAATTTCAGCTGTACATCCACCAAAAAATACATAAAACGCAGAATAAAATTCAGTGCCAAAACCATACATAAAACACTGTACTAAAAACATAGATATAAAACACAGCTAGAAATTAAAAGGTTCTAAAAATATCATCAACAGTGTTCCTTAAGGGCAGAACCCAATTCAATCAGTTTGAAAAACATCTACATTCAGATTTATCCTTTTCACGTTTATTTAAACTTGACTTTGAATGTATTCAATGAGAGCAGCTCATCTCCAGCATCTCTGCAACCCTCCCATGGATTAAACAATTCAGACAATGAATAAATGAACAATATATAATAATATATAAGTTCTGTGGCCTTGCATTTTGTAGCCATGCGGGAATGCCTTTTGTTGTTTTTCTGGACAACACGGGTTAAAGCCATTAGCAAAAAAAGCCCTGAGTATGTATGTGAGATTTACAATGCATGGGTTAAATTTTTGTTTTAGGATTTTTCAGCTCATTGCAGTTTTAAAAAAGTAGTCATGTGCAATGACTTAGATGACCTTGATGAAGTCATTTAAATAATTGCATTACTTAAGCCTTTTTATTATCAGAAATATACACTGTAGTTCATTAAGTTGGAATAAAACAGTTTTACCCCTTCTCATGAAGTGACTTTGACAATGTGATTGTGATTTATTCTTGATAAAATATAACTGGGATTCAGTATGGAAACCTTGTACCAGGTCAGAGGTCATTACTGATGTGCAGAAATAGGAATAAAAAGAGAAATGTATTTGAAAAATTGAAATTAGTCCAACTTTATGGGCAACAGTGGATCACATTTCACTGGCAATGTGTTAGATTCTTTCTAAAATAATTGATGTTTTGGTGAGCCTTGTGGCTGAATTAGCTCATTAGCTGTAACCTGCCTGATAATTTAGTAGTTTTGGACATTATTATTATAGGTCATAACAGTGGACACACAAAAGCAATTGCTGAGAATCAAGAATGAGGCAGCATCGCTACAGGGAAGACTGAGAGGGCAACAAGCTGTCAGATAATCAGATGAGTTAGATTATGTAACTGCAGTATCTGGAGGTAAAACTGAACCTAAGTGCAAATGTTAGCAGTTATATCCCCCAGCAACAGATAAGTTTGTTAGCACAACTGAATTAAAACATGAGAAGTCAAAGTTTAAGCTAAAAGTTTGGTGATTGTAAACTTTCACAGTTCGATTGGAGTTAGTTTAAAAACACTGGATGCTTGTTTTTCTCCCTAACAGTTTACTTTTTGCAATATGCTGAACTTTACTATCTCAGTGCTAAGCTTGGCCAAAAGACCTGAGAAGTAATAAAAACAGAACAACAACTCTGTGAACTATGTATATAAGCATAAATGTAGAAAAAACAAACATTAACCTGTCTGTGTCAAAAAGACCCATGTAGAACATATGAAATGAACAGATGTCCTTATAATCGTCATAGTTCTCCAAACACACTAACCCAGCATGTCTTTACGTCAGAGTAGATCAAGGTTTTACATCTCAACATTACATGTTTTCCTGCAGCTGTCATACTGACACATGAATATGTCAGCACTGATGATTCATACTAGTCTGTATGGCCGTGACCCCCGACAAATAGACCTGTTATTGTCACTGGTTTATTGACATAGCTGAGTCTTTTGGCTTTTATCCCGAAGGCACTTTTATACAGTGTGATGCTGAGAAATCCATCAAAGTGAGTTTGCTCTTCCAATTACTTTTACTATTATAGGCAGCGTTGCGGTGCTGCCCTGACCTTGCTGAATTCCTTTAAATGGCTGCAGATAATTCTTTATGATGTAGCTCACCTAAGGCCATGAATCATAATGAGGCTGTGTTATGAAGGCATTACCTTCACTTTAATTAAAATAGAGAAAGTAAGACAATGAGCATTTATCTTTGGCTCTGAGGCCTTTACTGTAGCTATAGACACAGATGGAGGCATAGACATATATTCATTTACACATCTACACACACACACACACACACACACACACACATACACACACACACACATACAACCTCCAAATGATTCATAAATTAATGAATGAACTTAAGCGGGGTAATTGAATCCTCTGCCTTTGAGCTGGATCTGATTGATTTGTTATATGTTATTAGATTACTGGTTATAGATGGATCATCATCATAGGAATGAGTGTATGTGTGTTGATGCCACAGTGCTTCATCTCTGACCTTATCATTTTTTGTTTCCACTTTCTAACACTAACCCAGGAACTCTGTTTGATGAGATAATTACTATGAATTTACATTAGAGACACATATTGCTTTATGGTCTGTATTGACATTAGTATATACTGTAGGGTTAAGTCAGTCAGTGGAGATGGGGTAGTAAAATGTCTTAACATCTTATTTTAATCAGAAGAGGAACCTTGTGGTGCAAAACATTAATACAGATGGTTTAAAACTAGTCGATACACAGAGAGGAGAGGGCTGTTCAAGGGTTTTTGGCTTGAGGGGCAGTCAATTGAGCACATCCCTCCTTCAAGGCCTGTACTCCAAGGTTAGAAACCTGATAAAAATAAATAAATAAATAAACCAAATCCAGGATTTGCTCTTGCTCTGCCGCTTGTCAAATGCACTAGATTTAGCAAATTCCTACTGACAGACAGACAGGCACAAGTGATTACATAACTTCGCTGGTAAAAGGAGTACAAAAAAGAAAAAAATAAATCAAGTATTAATTCAGTTAAATCAAACCACTACATCTACATTCAGGTGTCTGTGAGTATTGGGGACTTGATTGTGGATAAAATGCAGGTCCTTATAATATGAGGTATGTAGTTCTTTTATTTATTTATTTTTATTTATTTAAGAAAAGGAGGAACAATGCATATTAATGAAAATTTAAGAAAATGTAAATATGCCAGATTATAGCCATCTGTAGACCTCCTGGCAGGTTGATGTTACACAAAAACACACTAAATACATGCAGGGACAAATACAGATACTATAAAATGCAACATGGCCAATGTTAGCACAGACATTTAGTACAAAATAATTTAAAATTAATCTGTATTGCATGCACCATTAGCCTGTACAAAATATTGAGCAGAAACACCCAAGTGCTCTATTTTAAGGATACACTAAATCTAAACAATCTCTACACAAAAATATAAATATATTGCACAAGGCTCGATCTCATCTTATTTCATGGTCACATTCTTGATTGTCTCTCAACCACAGTTTCAAATGTCTTTTAATCCTGAAAGACCTAGAACTATTTTACAGGGACATCCCTCTCTACATCTAGCCTTTCCTAGCCTTTTATGACAATATTATCCTCTGCATTTTGCATTTTTTCAGTGAAAATCATGTTTTGCCCTATAGTTAATTTACCGATGGTGTATATGTTCATAAAAGCTCAGAGTAAGGCCTTAAGGATGTAATTGTTATGGAAAAATGATAAATGAAGTTGTTAAAAAAAAAAAAAAAAGCTCAGAGTAAGGTTACTATATTAAAATGGAGAAAAGTGAAGCAAAAGTGACTTTTCCCGCCAAATAAGTGAACATAAAAACAAGTGTCTGCGGCCACTGTCATATGTCAAACTACATGGGTGTTACTGGTGAATCAGTCCTGCTGACAGTGTTTTTATGTTCACTATGGAGCCTCTGAATGCCCAAATGAGACACATCTGATAGCACCGAAAAACTGAGAAACTGAACTGAATGATTTAAATTTAATTGGATTAATGATCCAAGTTATTAAAGGGGTCATATTTTGCTAAACTCACTTTTATTAGTCTTTGGTACATTTATTTGTGTATTTGGACCCTAATAGTTCAAAAAGTTTGAATTTGAACCCTCCAGATGCTGCAAAGCTATCTTTACATTCATTTTGGCAAAAATCAAGTGGATTTCTACAACCCATTTTAATTCCTGCTTAATTTGTTACAATTATAACTAGTTAAGTCACGACATTTGCACATATAAGGTCAAGACTTCAGATGAACATTTCTCCAAGTACGACATAATTGTTTGACAGCAGCAGCGGTTTTAGTCCATACTGAAAATATGTCCAAACTGCGAGTCGATTACCTAAAATGTTCAGTTGTTGGTTGAACAGGACAGAGCAGCACAGTCAACAACCTGGATGGGATGGGGTGTGAAGTGGCTCATTTGCATTTAAAGGGCCAGCGCTCAAAACGACCTTTCTTGTGTCATTAGTCAGAAATAGGGTTGAAGATTGACCTGTGGAGTTGAATTAATGAAGGATTCAGACCCAAGCATAGCATTTACAGATTATGTAGACCACAGGGAAATGTTTTAAAATGCATAATTCCATTTAAAAGGCAAAATATCACTCCTTTAAAGATTGTATATCAGTAGATACTTTTGGTCACCTGCAGCTGTTGGACTCCTTTAGGTTAGGATAAGACATGTTGAAATTAGGACAGGTTTCCAGTAACTTAATGTTAACACATACAGTAGAAAATCAAGGAGAAAAAAACAGAAAGAAAACAATGGCAGTGTTGATTCCTTTTGATGAGCATATTTAGTTTTTTTCTGTTGTTTTTGTGACAGATCATGAACAGCATCTTTGTTTTGACAGTAACTCTAGATGCTTCAGGAAACACTGAGAGATAACAATGTAAAATTACAGTGTAGTTGACAACCTCCCCCCATCCCGTTTGAGAACAAATCACACACATTTCTCTACACAGCATCACACAACTCAGCCTTTTGATGTCCTCAGTTTTTTGTGTAAGTGCTTGTGTAGGTGAGATTGTTAGGTATAACATATGGCTTTGTTTAGATGTGTGTTTGATCTCCAACTCCTGACAGGTAGAGCAAGTGCAGGGGGGGTGAGCACCATCCTGTGGCTCAAAGGGACAGATCTGGGGGGGTGGGGAATCCGTGTGCACATGCATGATAATCTATTCAGATAAAGCACTTTTTATGATGCTCTTTTTGATACACTTCAATCTTTTGTTGTCTGCTCTTCTTCGTTGCTGACTTCATCTGTATCCTGCAGGAAAATCACACACAATGATTGGCCGCGACGATTCACTTCAGACTCTGGGAATAATCCCCTGTGCCATCTCTTGGCTGTTTAAACTCATCAATGAGAGGAAGGAGAAGACAGGAGCTCGCTTTTCTGTTCGCGTGTCTGCAGTTGAGGTCAGTGTTCCTTACAACCCTCATTTGTACTGTTGCTTCAGACTTAAATAAGTTACTTCAGCGCTGGCATTTAATAAAGGAGGCTGCTGACAGTCTGATTTCTTTGAGGTAGCAGTAGTTGCAGTGGAGCTAGCAGTGTATTTTTTGGTTTTAGTTGTCAGTATTTGTAAGCTTTTTAACCTTGTGAATGCACTAGTTTTCTCTAATAAAGCTGCAACATACACGGTTTTGCCTGAAAATAAAATCTAATATAATTACCACCACTATCTTTAGTAAATTACACTATAATACACTGAGTGTGTGTTTGTGTGTAGGTTTGGGGAAAAGAAGAAAACCTTAAGGACTTGCTTTCTGAAGTGGCTACAGGCAGTTTACAGGATGGACAATCACCTGGAGTCTACCTGTGTGAGGACCCCATCTGTGGCATGCAGGTACACACACAAAAACACACACCATTTACAAGTATGATTCACCTTTGTTTTTCCAGGCCTGGGAAGTTTTTGTTGTTTTATCTACCATATACACACTCACTGTGGTAACAAATATACAGACTGTGAGGTTAAGTCTGCAATTTGAGTCAATTTTCTTTGAAAATGGATCAGAGATAAAAAATAAAAAAAAAAAAAAAAAATGCTGCAATCACAAATCGCTGCTTGTTTTGTTCATTACATGTACTTAAATGGAGGTAGCACTCACAGCTGGTTCATTCAAACTAGAAAAAAAAAACAGACTTGAGTGTAGCAGATTCGGAGACATGAACAAAGAGACATTCTGTATTACATTTCTCTCTTTGTTCATGTCTAAAAACCTTCTTAACAGGTACAATCTTCATGTCCACCAGACATATGGTTGTGATTGATTTTAGTCAAAATTGGTTCAAATGTATGCGTATTCCTAATAAATATTAAAATAAATGTTAATGTATATTATGATTAATGTATATTTTTATTCTTTTTATTGAGCACAATTTATAGATTTAAAGAGTCAAAAGATGTAAATGAACCACAAACATGAGATAGATTATATCTATTTAAAGTGGAAAATGTCTTCATATTTGTCAAATATGTACGGTGAGAATATATTAAATGACTTTCTAACTACATTTTACTTCTTTTTTTTTTTTTTCAGCTTTCCCATTGCTTGTATTCTCTTTGATGTATGAGCCATCAAACATAGAGTTAAAAATAATCACCATCATAAATGTTAACATTAGCTCCATTGATTTTATGTAACTCATCACTACATAGCGGTGACCAGTATGTAAACATATACATGTTATATATGTTTGAGCCAAAAAGGCAGAGAGGGTGAGCTTGTGTGCGAGTGTGTAGTTGTAGTTATATGTTTATAGGATTAGAGGGTCTGATACAAGCACATCTGTGTAATCCTTAACTAATCTGACATAATCTCATCAGTAATGATATCCTGCAGTACTACACACATGCCCAAACTCTCCCTCCCTCCCTCCCTCCCCTGTGCTAAAATGAATCCTCCCTGTCTGGCTCTCCTTCATCTGGTCACTTTGAGCTGCTTAATTATCACATAAAAAGGTGCCAAATACTCACACCATTGTATTTTTCTTCCCACGCATTTTCAGCTCCAGAACCAATCTGAACTGCGTGCACCGACCCCTGAGAAAGCTGCGTGGTTCCTCGATGCAGCCATAGCAGCACGCCACAGCAGCCAACGCCCTAACACCACCGAAGAAGAGCACAGGAACTCACATATGCTGTTCACGTTACACATATACCAGTATCGCATGGAAAAGACAGGCAAAGGAGGGAGTAAGTACTTCTAGTGTTGTGTTTGTTCCAATTATTATCATTAAACATGTTACTGGTACCACCACTTTATGTAATTACTAACATCAGGCATAATATTAAGACTAGCACTAGTAATAATAACAAATGACTCATCCAGTACATCCTCTAGTATATCATAAAGACACAAAAAGACAAAAAAGACACAAGCATGCTGTTTACGACTAGGAAAAGCAGGATGGCTATAAATATTAATGATGGACAGATCACCCTATTTACCAATTGTCAGTATAAATAAACAAAAAGCTTTAGCATCTGAGCCTTTGACAGAGTATAGTCACAGTCTATATGATCCCTATATAGACTCTGTGTTCATGGTAATTCAGAGTCTTATCACACATTCTCTGGCACCTGTATAAATAACTGAGTGATAATGCAGGGGTATCATTATGTTCTTTGTGTGTGTTTGACAAAGAAAGACTGTGACAGATGCCTGACCAAAATATCGCTGATAATTATTCCCTTCAGTATATATATATATATATATATATATATATATATATATATATATATATATATATATATATATATATATATATATATATATATATGAGTGGGAGAAAGAATTTTTTTTCTTCTTTTTTTGCGTTGTTTGTGTTTCAAAGTGTCGGCACACATACAATTAAAAGAGAAGAAGAAAAAGAAAAGCCAGTGATAAGACATTCAGGCAGTGAAGATACTTGAGGATGACATAAAAAGATAAGGATGAGGCTTCAGCTGGAGATGCCTCATATAATTATAATTTTTGAAATATTTTTGTGTTTTTCTTTACTCTGCCAGAAGTCATACAGTCAGTTATATTCTGCACTAATGTAAGACACCTGGTTGTGAATCATTCTGGAAATTGAAAAAAAAAGGATTGTTTGCAAAAAAAAGGTCCAGTATTCTATCTGTGACTACACTATAGAACCCCCATCCTAGTAATTATTGAAAGTATAGTTAACTTGTTTGGCATCATATTAGTACTGCACTAACTCAGCCACTCTCTGTTTGAGGCCTGTCTGTGTGAACTCTATCTTCTCGCCACTGTTTTGATAGTTGAATCGGTCTTTCTAAATGATCTGTAGGTCTGAGTGTGATGGTAAATGGTTATCCCAACAGGCTTCACCCAGTATCAGCCAGGATCAGGTCTTTTCAACCTTCCCTCAGGATTCTACTCTCCTCTGTTGAGACCTTAAACAGGATTAAATTGTAACAGAAAATTAAGAAATGGTTTACGTGTTAGTTTGTGTCCTTTTAGTGAAACTTACTAACAAGTAAATATGATTTTTTTTTTTAAAAATACACCCATGAGCCATAACATCATTACCACTGACAGTCAAAGTGGTTTTAATTTGGATTATCTCATTACAGTGGGCCCTGTCACTGGGTGGGATATATTAGGCAGCAAGTGAACATTTAGCTTTTGAAGTTGATGTGTTAGAAATAGCAAAATGGGCAAGAGCAAGGATCTGAGAAAGACTGACAAGGGAGAAATTGTGGTGGCCAAATCACTGGGTCCGAGCATCTCCAGATCTTGTCGTTTATTCCCAATGTAAAGTTGGTTAGTGCCTACCAAAAGACAGTCAGAACATCAACTGGATCTCAGCCAATTGAACATCTGTGGGAGCAGAACATTATTACATCTGTCTAATATTGTGTAAGTAAATGTTCATTTTAAATTGTAATGAAATAATTAATATTATCACCACTTCCTCTCTTAGTGGTCAGAATATTATGGCTGATGGTGTCTTTTTATTTTTTTCTTTTGTGAACATCAGCAAAAATAAAAATGTAGAACAAGTTAAGACATTTCAGCTCAGATGTAGATACTCACAGTTGGCAGAACCAATGACTATGAAGGAGGTAAATATTCAGGTGAGGTGATTCTGTCTGAGGTTAGCTATAAGTCATTCAAACACTTACAAAAATAGCAGAAATGTTCAAACCAATGTATAGCATAAAATGACCCCACGTTTTATTAAACACATCTGCATCGGTTTTGTCAAATTGTCTTTTGACACATATTCAGGTATTTATTTTTTTATTTCGAAGATACCCCCCCCCCCCCAAAAAAAAAAAAAAAAAACAATTGAAAAGAAGTTTGGAAAAAAGTAAAAAAAAAATAAAAAAAAAAAAACATTCGAAAAGGATGAATGTGAAGTACTACTTATATACTCCCGCCCCCTAACCCCATCTTTTTCTACTGATCACAAAGTCCCATGTCAGTTCCTCAAAGTACCTTAACAAATCTTACACGTCAAAATAAATTGTAAACAATCCTGCACAAAAGGCAAAAAATATTATATATATCTAAAGTAAACTCCATCCATTTCATAGCCGTATTACACATATAGATAGAATTCCCCTCAAACATAAGTAGACAAAAGAAATTCTAGATCCAAAAGGACACTCCAATATATGGAAATAAAGCAACCAAAAAAGAAAACAAATATCACACAAATGTACAACAATTTCACTGTGACTCTTTGACCACCATGTCTGAAAAGGAATAGTAAGAAGTCGAGCCCACATTGTCCCACCCCAATTCCACATGACTTGGCCAATCAGCCAATGTATACAGTCCATAACAAAGGACAAGTCAGTCACTAAATTACAAAAAAGACAACAAATGATTATGTACCATCAACAACCATTACTATTATACTCTCGTTCACTGCCACTATATCTCTGAAAAATAAGGTTTTTATACATTCTATGATGTTTTCACACTGTTTGATATTAGTTCCATTCTGTTCCACAAAACCACTCCACAACCTGAAATGCACATCTTTTTAAGATTTGTTCTAGTGAAATGTTTCATATTTTGTCTCTGTCTGTATAGACTTGTGCCATTATCAATGGGACTTTGCTTGTTGCCCAGTTCAGAGGAACACATTTTCCTGCACATTCTGCAGAGTTGCCTTTTATATTTCTCAGTGATAGTGACATTTGTTACCCTAGTGTGCACAGTGGGTCACAAATATTTGCAGATTTTACAGACTTTTAGTTATTTCCTCACAAACCATTTAATACGTGCTCCTTTTAGAGTTCAGCAGAAGTTAAACCTCCAGAATGACTCTTTGAAATATCCAAGACTAGAATCAATCTCATTTACATTTTCATGCTTTTCTCACCTCGGTCTCTAACATCATTTCTCTCAAATCATTATTTCTCTATTCTCTATTCATGACACATTTTCCATTTTTGCTAGTGTCAGGAGGTCGCAGCCGCCTCCACCTGCTGGACCTGGGCAGCTGTGACGTCAGAGTACTTGGTGAAAGTGGAGGAGGAGCAGGAGGAGGAGGAGGAGGAGGAGGAGGAAAAAACAGGGAGAACTCTTCACCCAGCTCGGCCCCTCTGTGCCTTTCTCTATCTGCTCTTGGCAACGTAATCCTGGCTTTGGTCAACGGGAGCAAACACATCCCATACAAGTAAGGCAGTGTACATGTCTGTCTGTGTGTGAGAGACAAAATTATAGAGGAGAGGGTGAGAAAACATGAAGACCTGGAAGCTTTCAACAGTTTGAAGGAAGCTGAGAGCAGGAATAAGTACATAGTAGATACATCAGGTCCCAGGTGACAATATAGAAACAACAGAAAGAGCGAAAGGTGGAATGGGGAAGAAAGGAGGATGTTTTGGACCTGGAAGAGAAGAGGAAAGCAGAGGACAGATCTCTTAGGTTCCCTCAGGTTTGGGGGACTTAATGCTATAAACAACAACAGCTGCTGTTACATATTCATCACATTCATTTTGCTGGTTCACTTACGGTTCCTCCTGAGAGATGAAATGGAGAGGTAACTCAAACAGACTGAGGACAGTAAAAACATGAGGACGAATATAAAAATACAATATTAATTTCAATATTTAGATAGTGGAGAGTACAGTGATACTCGCTATGACACTGTGTATGTGTTGCTGAGTATGACTGCTGTATGTCAGTGTGGATAGACTGTGCCATATATGAACCGACCTGTGACCGTCCTTATTTCACCTTTCCTTTCATTTTAAGTCATCTTTTCAACCTTCCTTCCTTCTTGCGATTCCACTCTCCTTTAGGCTGTGAAGCTCTGTGATCCCAGCTTGGCTAATTTAATCACCAGCTTTTGCATTTACATTGCAAAACAACCTTCTTCCTACAGTGATATTGAAGCTGTAAGCAAAGCTGTGCTGAGTCTAGTTTATGAGTGGTGACCCAGACTGCTTTTTATGTTGTCGGATTATAAGAGGACTTGGTGCAGTTTAATAATGGAGGCTGTACTGCTGCCATTGATACCTCTGAAAGCGAGTCTATACCAGTACAGCACTGCCAAACCTGAATACATTTCACTGAGCAAAGGTGATAGAATGATTGAATCCTGCTTAGTTCACGTGGATGTGAATAGAAACTGAAATAAAGTGCGTCAGTGCAGGGCTGCTGCCAGTCTCTTATATAAACACTCTGAACTAAGAGTTTGTCTGCTAATGTTTTTATTGAAGGTCAATTTACTTTGGAAATAGAAAAGGAGGATAGTTTACAACAGTATAACATTATCCCTTCCAGTTTTCAGTAACAGTTCATTATACAAACCTGTGTCTACTTCAACAGTATGTAGAGTGTTTAGAGTTTACTTCACCTTAAAATGCAGGAGTTTGTGTTTTGCTGGCATTATAACATCATGTTAGATGAAAATAAAGTTGAGATGTCTGTCAGTACAGTGCATCCTGAGTGCGCATGGATGAGAAGTAAACCTATGACACTGTGAGAAATGATCAGTGTATCAGCAGAGATAGGGTGAGAACAGAACAGTAAAGACACCATAAGGCAGTAAGTCATACCCTGCTGGTATATAATATGTAGAAATCTGTTCTCCCTGTTGATCACTTGAGCCCCAATAAAGCACTCAGAACAGCATTATTATTTTCTTGCCTTTTGTAATATTTTTCTACATCGCTAAAGTTGTTGCTGCTCATAGAGCTAGCATGTCCTCTGTCAGGAAGGAGCTAAGCTAAGTAGCGCCTTAGCAACAGACAGCTAAGCTAACTTGCTCCACATGAAGGTAGTGCTAAGTAATGGCGAAAAGGCGTGAAACACTCTTTATAAAGTTAAAGAGCCACAGTTCTTTCCCACTGCATCACTTCTTTGAGAAATATGTATATTGAGGACTTGCAGCTGACGTCACTGGTCATGTGATTGTTGTTTACACCGCCATATTGGTAGGCACGCTATCTGGATCCAGAAAGTCAGAACTGTTGCTTTATATCGTGTTTTTCTTTGGACTCGTGTTTGTGTGTTTTGTTATTTGCGAGTATGTCTGCTTGTGATAAAGGCACCATAAATGAGTTTCAATGTTTACTAACAACAATGATGCGCGGGCAACTCGGAGGCAAAAACACGAGTACCAGCTCCAGCCGGCTCACATCAGCCGCGTACACCTCCAGGCTCTGCCCCGGAACTCGTGAATGAACCGATATGTTAGCTCTCAAACGGTCCATTAACTGTCTCTGTCCAAAAGCCGATCCCATCTTCTCTTTCACAGCCGCATAATTTAACTTGACCACATTGGGAAGGCTGTCCCATAGTAGAAAAGCAGACTTGCATAGACGGGTGGGAAGTATTGTCACCAGCTCCCCGCTGAACTCACCGGTGTCGCTAGCCGTAGCACCGACTGCTACTTCCAGCTGCTTCACCGGCAAAGGGAGCAGGTAGAGCCACAATCACTTTCTCTCTATAGCGTGATAGGTCAGGGGAAGCCCTCCTGGTAGGTTTAAAGGAGTCTTCTTCACCGTACCACATGATGACAATTCTTTTTTTCCACGCCGCTAAACACAGCAGGCACGCAGGCTAACTATACTGAGAAGCTACGCTAACCGTGGTAATAACTATAAACAACGGTCGGCAAAACAGAACCACCGCTGCCACCAGTGGAACCCAGCGGTTTTTATCCCTAACTTATAACTGGTGAAAGCTAAGTAACAAACGGCATACATGAGTTTAGCAGGTCCATCATTTAACATGTTGTACAATCCAAGGAAAGCTTGCCTACCAATATGGCGTTGTAAACACAAAACCACGTGATTATGTGATGTTTGTGCAAAACCTCAATTGGCAGCAGAGGGGTCGTCCTCAACCCTGCAGAGTACTTTACTCATGGTGTAACAGTGTCACTAATCTAACAGCTCATTAAAGTAGTGGAAAATTTTAATGTTGACTCTGTTTTTATGAAAATGATTGATTCTTATTTTATTGAGTCTGTTTTAACGTTTTATCTGCTGGTTTGGATCACTTACTTTTAAAAGTCAAAAATGCCTGGAACACATTGTATGGGTGTACAGCAAGATCGCAGGCATAAACCTCCAGGAGCTTTCCACCCTGAGAGTGGTGAAAAAGACCTGATCGATCACTGCAGACAGTAGTCACCTTCTGTCTGTCTGCTGAATCTAAAATGCTGCCATCTGGACATAGATACAGTCTGCCCAGGTGTAGGACAAACAGACTGAAGAACTCATTCATACCTATTTCCACTGGCCTTTTTAATAATATTACATAACACTCTGTCCCTCAATGTATTTTTCATTCTTTTATTAGTGTGTGTGTTTGGATTGGTGTTGTTTTTTATGTTTGACTTACTGCTGGCTGTAAAATGAATTGCACTTCGGGGATGATGAAGTACTCCCTGACCTTGACCTTGAAAGTTGCATTAACTCAATACTTTAACAGTGTTGAGCATATGGGTCAATGTTTCATCAAAATTGAACAAACTTTTGTTTCCAAAATGTGTGCAAACCTATTTTTCATGCTGAAACATCTCTTGATTTTAAGTGTTACTCACTAACCCTGTGAATAACTTTTTCGAGTGTAGTTTTATCCCCCAAATGTTTAAACCTTGTACTTTGTTAAATGTTAAATATCAATATATTTGGAGATATGGCTATAGACAGGAGAATATAAACTACAGTGAAAGCAGGAGTAAAAGCATGCAGAGATACAATAATAGTATGGAGAGTGTTAGACTTCCTCTCTCCAAACAATCTCTGTGTTTTATGAATTTTTATACTGTGAAGGAACTGCATTTGTAAAACATCCAAGGAGCATAGAAATAAGTTTCTGCATGTTAAAGTCAAGTTTTTTGGGAAGGTCTATAGAAGAAGGGAGGAGACACAAATCCATGTGTGCATTTGGGTGTAAAGCATGGAAGCAAAAAAATTTTTGGCGTATACACTAGATGAGCACCTTTGGAGCCAGCTCTCATAATTTATGAACATGATAAACCAACCACTAATATGAGAAACCAACAGTCAGCACCTCTGAAAAAGAGAGAAAAGCAATCCAACACAAAGTAGCAGTCATTTCCATGATAGAGCACTGTAAAAAAAAAAAAAAAAAAGAAAAGAAAAAAAAGAAAAAAGCCAACAATCTGTTCAAATCCAGCTACAGTCCAAGAACTGTGCCTTATTCATTTTATTATAACTGAATGCTGAGCCTGTTTCCCAGTGCTTCACGACTTTAAGGATGGGGTCCCAGCCTGTTCTTATAATCCCAGTCCTGTTCCAGTCCTGTTGCTAGGTAACCAGTGATTTCATGTTAGAAGATCAGTACAATATTGAACATTGTTGTGCTCTTATATTTTCCCAGTTCAGCAAAAAGGGCAGACACTTGCCTCTCATCATAAAAAGATGCATGTAGTGTATCATCACATAGACAGGCAATAGGCAATGCTTAGTGTACTTTCAGATGGTCTGACATTTACATACAGTATTGTGATCTTAACCCTTTCACCTTCTGTACTCTCAGAAAATCAACTCATAAAAGAAACTGCAGGGACACAGGTGTGGATCTTAATATTAGTTTTGTGCACTGACAGTAATCTAAGAATTATCTGCATTTATAATAGGTTGGTTTTAATCATAGCAGGCATAATGTTACATATAAAAAAAAACTTCCTGGTGAAACTCTAGTAATGAATCTTGCAAAGGCTGAAATGTTAAATCTAATCTAACGCACCTACCACTTGAATTAACATGCAAATGAATACTTCTTAGTCATGAATTTTAGCTACATTAATCTCAAGGAGAGACAGAGAGATATATGGGGAGGGATTGTTGAAGCCTGAGGCAGCAACCGGAGAAAGAAGAAGAGAGGAGAGGAGAATAAAAAGGCATCGATGAGAAAGAGGAGGTCAAGACAGAAGTGTGTACTCACTTAATGTGTATCTGTGTGCATGTGAGTCTACACATACGTGTTGGAGAGACATGCCTGCAGGCTGTGTTTTTAGAAAAAGGGGACAGCAGCATGAGGTATTGGGCCACGAAGGAGCTGTACTCACTGTCAGCCTGCAGGCCTCAGCACACACACACACACACACCTACGCACACACACACACACACACACACACACACACACACACACACACACACACACACACACACACACACACACACACACACACACAGGCTTGTGAATGACTGCAGTATCCCACCCAGTAGAAAGTCTTTTCTTAAGCACACAGCCTAGTTTTACTCCTCCATCTGTGAGTATAATCTCTCTGGGAGATAGATCATCTCCCAATATTAGACCTCAGTACAGAATATCCTGAGTGTTTCTTTTAGGTCTTTGTGAGCTTTAGGCTGAATTAGTGACCTCTCATCTCATTCTGTGGTATCGATCAAAACATATCAATAATAATTAGCATTAACTCAGCTTTTGAATCTTTCAGCATCTTTAATGTGAGTCATATGTTATATGATTATCAAGTATCACATGTGAAATGAGAGCATTTTCTCCAACCTGTAGAAAGTGTTTAGTCAGTCGCAGTTTATTTATATCACACTTTTCATAGACACAAACTGTTATCACAAAGTGTGAAACAGTTCTCCTGTGAAAGCCAGATATAAAAGGAAGGTCTTGAGTTTAATTTTAAAAATACCAGCATATTTTGTCATCCTTTGGTAATACTTTCCTAGATAATGTGTGAGTGTCTGCATAAAAATCGACCAGTTTTGTCACCTTCTCCTTTTGACTGTGTGTGGGTTTCTAGTGTGTCTTTATGCTTACATCCTGCTGTATGTCTGTTACTAAGGGACAGCAAGCTGACCATGTTGCTAAGGGAGTCGCTAGGCAACATGAACTGCCGGACCACCATGATTGCTCACATCTCTGCCTCACCCAGAGATTTCTCAGAAACCCTTTCCACCATCCAGATTGCATCCCGCGTCCTCCGTATGAAAAAGAAGAAAACTAAAGTCACTGTGGTGAGTTACAATAAAACCTAGATGCTTCATTAACATTCAAAGGCTTTCTCTCTAAATTTCATAAAACTTACAATCGGGTACATTAAGGTCAAGTTAATAAAAACTAGAAGGATATGTAAAAGGGTATTATTTCACTTGTTAAGCTATTGATAAATGTATTGCTATCATTTATTACTAGGAAGTGATATTCACTGTGACTGATGACAATGATGGAAGTTCAAGCTGAAATTATTTATGAATATTTATTTTATCATTTCCTCTACCTTAAAATCCAAACCCACATGCACACGATGTGCTGCTGACATGCTCATCACCCCCACCTATCATAGCTACTTATTTCAAAAGTGTACAGCAAGAGAAAAGTGTGGGAAGAGGGTATTATTCTGTCAGAAAAAAAAGCTCTGAAGAACCTAGGCACTAGAAAAATGTAATTCTTAAAATGTATTTGGCTTCAGGGTGTGTTTATTTTGTCTACCGTCTACCTTTTCTATCTCTGTGGCCAAAGGCAGATGAATGGCTAGAAAGTCAAGAACTCTTTTTTCTAATACTCTGCGAATCTAAAATAAGTATATTTTCTATTCATCCACCTTCCCTACTCAGCAATACACCTCCAGTTCTTCTGGAGGAGAGAGCTCCTGTGAAGAGGGTCGCATGCGTCGCCCGACACATCTGCGACCGTTTCATCACCGTGGTGACGCTGACTCAGATCTGCCATTGCTGCGCTTGTCTAGTGACCCTGATGAGTACTCAAGCAGCGAACAGTCATGTGACACAGTAATTTATGTGGGACCGAATGGAGCTGCAGTGTCAGATAGAGAACTGACGGATAATGAAGGACCACCTGAATTTGTACCAATTATTCCTGCTTTGCTTCGAGGTAAAACATCAGAGACGCATCAAGCACAAAGTCAAGCAGCCGGAGGCCAGAATAAGGTAATTTAAGTACATTTAAAGTTGCACTGACAGTAATGAGTCATTCCATACCAACTAAACCAGGCCCCGCAGTTCATGTCATGAGTTGGGGTAACAATAAATGGCAGCGTGTTTTCATGTAAATACCTGCTGCTTAAATCAAAGTAAAACACTTTCTCACCCAAACAAATAATCTTTCACTTTCAGGAAGTAATACCATCATTAATTTTCACTTTCTTGCAATTATATTTGGATCCTGTGTAGCACTGAAGTAAACTTTTTATATCTACACATTATTTAGTTTTGCATAACACATTTCCTGCCGAATATCTTGTTACATGCCACTTTGGAGCTTAAAACCCCCACACTTTAAGTATTTAATTTCCCAAGAAGGATTGTTTGAATTTGGGGAAGGTTGTAATATTTGTGTCAGATATACAATATACAAATCTGGATGATGGTTCACTTTCCAGGTCTGTTTGATCCCTATAGAAGTGGTTTTCATTGGCCTCTGTAAATTTGTAAAGTTACAGTTGGTAATGTCTTCTTTCTCTCCAGAAGATCCATGACATTGACTGTGAAGGCCAGAGGAGTTTGCCTGGAATGACCCTAAGCAGAGGAATATTTACTGTGGATAAATGTTAGAAGACTGACTTGCCCTTACCTTGTGTTTCACCAGGTTCAGTCTCAGCCTGAGTGCCAGGAGCAGCCCTGTGGCCCCTCGCAGCCCCTGCCTCAGCCCTCTCAGTCTCTACTGGGGCAGCCTTTGGCCCCGGTGCCAGAAGAAGGAGCCGAGTGCCTGAAGTGTAACACCTTTGCTGAGCTGCAGGAGAGATTGGACTGTATTGATGGCAGCGAGGAGGTGAAGCACTTTTCTGTTTTGTTTTTTTTTGTCATTATTATGCAAACAAGTTGCATATGTACCAGAGACTGATGTTTGACATGTCGTTTGACAAAATGAATATTGATTTTTCTTAAATGGTAGAAGTGTTTTGTCTGTGTCTGCTTAATATTTTCTTCATGTATCTGCATAACCTTTTGTTTGACATCAGAGTGTCTATTTAGAGGCAGCTTTTTGTCGCCTGCATTAATATCGGAAAAATGTTTTCTACTGTGTAACAAACACTTATATTAAATTTCACCAGCCCATTAACATCATATTTATTCATGATATCTGCAGGGTTCTACTTGCCTTTTATACAGGTGTCTTCATGTCAGTGTGGTTACATTTTAGCAGATGAATGATCTTGTCAATTTTCATCTACCTAATCACAACCATGAATGTTCCAGTTGTCTTGGCTAGTTAGAGCCTGATTTTAAAACAAAGGATAAAAATAATTTTCTTTCCGAAAAATCAAGTCAAACTTACTTTCCTCTTTTCAGGTGGCAAAGTTCCCCTTTGAAGAGGTTCCAGCAAACAAACAAGGTAGTAAATATGAGCCATGTCCATCTTCAGCTGTTTCAAATCCAGTTCCTCCTGGTCCTGGCTCTGCTGCTGCTTTGGAGACAGATATCAAAACCGGTAAATCACACCCTGAATATAAATACTGCTTGTAATACTATTAGACCTTCATTGACTGTACAGCAATCCATTCAACTGTTAACATTTAAATATGTAATTGAGGCACAAAATTTTACTGCTAAATAAATTAGACTATCTCCCAAAAGCTACAGGTCTCATTATTAAATTGGCTCTGCAAGCTCCGTAAGAGACTTAGTGCAGTTCTCCTCCTCGCCAGCAGCTTCTAGAAGGAGGACCAATGATCAACAACTGCAGGAGATCAAGGAGGTGGTGGAGGAGGCGGAGCTGGCCCAGACCATGATCCACAATCTGACCCAGAGTTCCGGTTCTCCCATAGTCACCAGTACCAGAAGCGTTACAGGAAGCAGTAGCAGCACCTCCAACCCCCTCCTGAGGGCCAAAAGCTCCCATTTGCATGACAGGTGAGGACAACTGCTGGTTTATGATCATAAACATGTTGATATGCACCTTCACCTATTACAATTTGACTTAACAGCCACGAAAATCTAAATGTGGGCGGTAATGCTGACGGTAAGGCACGCCCACTAGGATCACCACGCCTTGGCATCGCCAGCCTGACCAAAACCTCAGATTACAGGTAACGTGAATCCTTAAAACACCAAAAAAGGGCTGATAAGTTATGTTATAACGCCAACATTTAACAATAAAGAAGCTATATCTTTAGCTTCATAGCATGATTGCTTAAGTCATATTTTTTCAGATATAGTCAATGATGAAAAATAAAGCAGCAGTGTCAGGAGAATAAAGTTTGGCCAAAAATATGACTTGACAATTATGCTATGAGACTATTGATATGTGAGTTTCTGTTGTTACTGAGCCTTGTGTGCCTCTGCAGGCCTCCGTCATCACCGTCTCAGCGGTGTAAAGTGTACACCCAGAAAGGCGTGATGCCAGCGACACCTCCTCTGTCATCTCACTGTCTGGCTCAGGACGGCCAGGCCACAGATGCTCTGACCTCAGACAGTAAGTAGATTATTTATGTTTATGCTTTAGGAATATGGCAATAATGTATGTTAAGATATGTTTTTAATATTATCATTTGTACGATTTTTGCTTCCTTCTTATATAATACCATCTTGGAGATTTTTGACGCCAAATATTGAGACAATCCTTCAAACTACCTCTGTCTGCACTTGTAATAACCTACACATTTGCAGTTAGATTAAATTATTGGATAAAAACCAAGAACAATTACACTTCCTAAATGTTCCTTATAATATACAGTTACTGCCTCAGAATATTGCTACAAACAGCATAAAAATGTCAACACATCTGTTGAATGGTCCGATATAATTTCTCTTAATAGGTGTTTGTAGTTTTATGTGCTACCATATGCTGCCTTTTATATATAGTCTTTGCACACTTCAATTTATTCTTTATTCTTCAATTATTAAAACTGACTGTAAGTCAAGTTAATGTGATATAAAAGTACAGGCACTCCCTGAAGCACTTGAGCATGACACAATATTTTTGGAAAAGAACAAATATTGAAAATATGTATTCTACCATGACGCCATTATATAAATTACTACAGCAGCAGTCAATCTGCACTTGGAAAACAAAATAAAATACTATGCCAAATTTGTTTCTGATTTTGCAGACAGTTTGGCTGCTGACAGTGGCCGTTCCTCTACAGAATCTCTGCTGTCCAGAACTTCTCCTGTGGGCATGAGCCCACAAGTTCGAGAGCCAACTCCATCTCTATCTGCCAGCCTTGGCTCAGCTGAGACGCTCTGCGACGATGATGTTCCACCAATACCTCTGGATACACACAGGGACGGTGAGCTGCAGTAAACACTCTGTTTTTATGAAGTATGACCAGCAGGTTATGTGCTGAGAAATTAATGACATTCACAAATTTGTTGACAAGCTCTCCTTCACTTTCAGGCTCTGGTGTGGCAGTAACTGAAGGAATAGTAGGTCCAGTTGGGGAGGATGAACTGCTGTATACTGTGGCTGCTGGAGGTGAGGAGTGCTGTGATGTTACAGCTCTCATGGTGACTCGGGACCTGACCTGTTGTCCAACAAGTATCATCAGCTTCAGCAGTGAGGGTTGTTCTGGTAACGCCCTCACCTCAAGTGTCATCACAGGTGTGGCTGAAGACGGATCTGTGGGAGAGTATCACATGCCTTTGGGCCACGTAGCAACAGCGGGTGTGACAGAAGTTGTTGCAATGGCAGAGGTCAGTGGAAGTCAGAAATTAGTCAGCCATACATGTTTGATATGTGGATCTGTGCTGTAAGGCAGATGAACTGTAAAAAATATTCAATTTTTTAAATGTAATTTGAAGCAAGTAAGACAATATTAAATCACCCAAGTATCAACTATCACCCAAACTTGTTCTGAATGATGCATCAAAAATTATAGGAAGTCATTCTGACAAATATTGCAATATGAGCCACAGTTTTAGTAGGAATGGTTGCCACAATAATGTTGTGATTTGCTAATGCATATATAGTTGTCACTCCTGTATGGGGGTATAATAGACAACATACTGTATACTTCAAAATTATTAAAACTATCAGCCTTCTGGTACTTAAATAGGTACCATTTTATGCCAAATCTTAAATTACATATTTTCCAGTTTTAATTGTTGAGTCTTACCTGCTGATGCTGGTCCATTCTACAGGTTGCCATGGCGAAGCTGCGGATCGAAGGTGAGGCCTTAGCCACAGTCATCTCTAACTCACCTGTATCCTCCTGGCTCAGTGATCTGAGTATGGGCAGTGATGCTGACCAGTCTCTGCACAGCTTCAGTCAATCTCAGAGCCAACAAGGAGAGGCGATGGCTGAAGCTGAACTTAACCAAAGTCTTTCCCTTGGAGATGAGGACCTCGCTGCATGTGAAAGCCATCAGAGGAGAGGAAGTCTGGATGGAGAGGTGGTGCTGTCAGAAAATGGAAGTGAAAAGGGCACACCTACTAAGGACAGGCTGAGGAAACTACCTCCACCAATGAGTAAAACTAGCATCCAGACTCTGGGGGGACCTGGGAATCTGTCCCCTTTCAAGACCACTATCAGTGTCCACCCATGTGTAGCCGTCAAACCAATGGTCATAAAAGAGCCAACCATCCTCTCTTCACCAGTCAAAACCAATCTAATAAAAGATCCGGTCAAACTTAGTGCACCGCTTTTAGGCTCTATGTCCAGTGAGATGAGCTTTGAAGATCCCTGGTTGAAACGTGGCATCGAGGACGGCAAGTCCAAAGACCTGGTGTGTGAAGTGAAACCAGAAAAGAGGGAGGCAGAGCATTTGAAAACCAACCTGAGCCACAACCCAGGAGAGAAGGCTGGAGCTGTGACAGGGAACCACCAGAGCCTCTGCAAGGAGGGTAAGAAATCCAGTGATATACTGTACTTAGAAAGTAATAATTCAAACAGCACTTTATATTTAATTTATCATTATTAGTAGAGCTTTATTACACAAATTAGTGGCATATAGGCTCTGTCTTCATTATAACACGCTTACCAATGGTTCATTTTTCCTGACTCTCTACAAACTCTACAAACTCTACAACTAAAGCCATTAACTAACACTTTTCCATCAATGAAAATTCTAATTCCACTTTTTCTTTGTTGGCCCTGATTGAAAATTTGTCTTGGGCACAGTGCCATAATCTGTCGCATTTTAAAACATAAATGGAGACATTTGACAGTACAATTTACCTTTGAAGACATAAACATGCATTCATAAAGCATGAACAACAAAACTACATGACACTAAAATTAAATGGTTAAGTGGTTTGTATGAATCACACATTGCCCTTTAAGTTTTTAGAGTCAGTAGCTCAACAGCAGTTGGAATAAATGACAGCTTCGGGCAATCAGATTTGCACTTTGGCGCCCTGAATCGTCTACCTGAAGGTAATAATTTGATTTCAGGAAAGGGGGGAAGGTGAGGGTCGGCTATGGTTTTTGTTCCTTTCTTATACAGACTTTTTGTGGGTTCAGTCTGGTTATTTTGTGCATGCTGGTTAACCAGGTTTTAGCTGAACAGTTAAGTTATAATTATTTTGACATGTTTTCCTCTGTAGGGTAAAGGTAGGAATACCACAAGAATACTCATTTCCCTATTCATTAAATATGATGTATTTGTATAGTCCCCAAGTACAACAAAAATGTTATTAGATCCCCAAGGGGAACTGATTCTAGACTTAATGTAGTGGAATTTTAAGATGTAAAATAGATGAAGATGAGATTAAATAAGATTATTGAGGGGAAAACTGTTGGTTAATGGGCCAGTAGTTGGAAAACACACATAGAATAAAGCTTGATAATTGCTTTGTAGTGACTAATAAAAACCAATATGCAAATAATAAAACTTATATGCAACTAGTTCATGATATGCATTTTTAATAGTGGCAATAGTAAATGTGTATTTTAAGTGTATGAAGTATCGTCCTTCGTCAGCAGGTGTGGACCATGAGGTGGTGTCATCTCCAGACTCCTTTAAGAGGGTTGTGGATGGCTGTGAGATTGTAGCTGTTGTCGCCCAGGGAGAATGCCTGACTAGCATCTACAGCCCAGATATCCATCGTACTGCCAGTCTGCCACGTGGCTGGCACCGTCTCAACCGCCACGATGGCTTGGATAATGGAGTCGAGTACCGTAATCTTGGTGTAACAACGTCAACTCCCTGCAGTCCACGTTCAACACTTGACCGCCGGGGATCCACTGGAAAACAGGGCTTTTTCTCCCACAAGAAGGGGGGAATTCCACCCCTGCCACCGGTGAGGAAGTCCAGCCTCGACCAGCGGAACAGAGCAGCTGGTGCTCAGGTCAGTCCTCTGCACCAACCCAATCATGGGCTCTTATTGCTGGGCAGTTCAGCAGAAGATGCAGGAGCATCTGGATGTGGTGGTCCCAGACAGCGTGGCGCCAGCATTGACAGCAGCAGACTTTTCAGCGCCAAGTTGGAACAGCTTGCAAACAGAACCAACTCTCTGGGTCGAGCCCACAGCTCCCACACTGGTTCCCACCATTATGACTGCTTCTCCTTGGAGAGAGGGGAGAGCCTGAGAGGAGGAGGAGGAGGAGTTAAGGGAGACAGCACCATGCCTCGTACAGGCCGCAGCCTCACCCGTGGCGGATCAGTGTCTTCTCCTACCGCAAATCCCAGCAGCCCCAGTTTCGGTGCTAGTCCTGGTGGTCCAAGCAGCGCTCCACAGTCACCAGCAAAAACCAGCAGTCAATCAAAGATCTCAGCGGTCAGTAAGCTGCTTATGACCAGCAGTCCCAAGGCCAGAAGTCTGTCTACCTCCAGCACCAAGACACTGAGCTTCTCAACCAAGTCTCTAAGTCAATCGACCAGTCGCAGCTCCAGCCTCCCACCTAATGGAAAGGTACGATTATTTACTCATGTACCTGTACTCTACATGACCCAGTGAACCATGTGATTAAACCTTAGCATGCAGAAATCAATTAAATCAGGGCACTTCTCTTACTGTCTTCAGCATAGAGTGACTATAAAGAAGGCGGCTGTGACTCTGTTTCATGTCACTATAGATAATTGACGATGAAATATCACAGTTAGGAGAGATGTCATGTTGCTCCTTTGATAAGTCACAGAGTCTGCAGGACAGACATATCTGAATGAGACTTGACAATGATTAAGAACGTTTTCCCAATGACACCAAAAAATACTGTCTACTGAAGCTTAGGTGGCATCTTTCTACTGTTAAAGGACACATAAAATGCCAAATCAAACTCTGTTCTGGCACCAAACGTTCAATCAATGCTGTCATCAGCTCCATTTTTTCCGCTATTCACCCACAAGCAATTTCTCTTCTCTGTTAGCCCCAGAGCTCAGTCCAGGCCCCTCTGCAACAGCAGGGACCTTCTCCTGGATCCTGGTCTACCCAGTCTCTAAGTCGCACTCGAGGGGGAAGTCTGGCTGCAAAACTGCCACTTCGGGCCGTCAACGGTCGGATCTCAGAGCTCCTCCAGGGGAGTGCAGGTTCCCGATCCAGGAGTCATTCTCAGGGAGGAGGCACAGATCCTGCAGAGGAAAGAGGAGCTGGAGGAACAAGGTGGGTCTTAAAATAAGTTTTGTTTACAGTTTACTCATTGGATGAAATGTAGGTTTTCAAAATTACATGAAAACGTTTCAAATGTGAATAGTTTCTAGGTATTAGGCATAAATTATACATTACACAAGAGAATCATTAATGATCATATATAATAACTAAATGGTACAAAAGAGAGCAGATAACTTTGATTCAACACCCTGATTGTTGTGATTTAACTGTTGATCATAATCTGTCTTGACATCACCAGTTGAACTTCTGTGCATATATTTTCTTGCCACTATCAAATAATTACTGGTTATTAATGGTAACTTGTATTGGAAATTGTTGCACCTGCATTATGATCTTCATATTTTCTCAGTATGGGTCTTATAAAGTGCTAAATTCTGCAAATCACACTTTTTGTTTCAGTGATTTTATTTCAAAATATTTTGGTGGTCATAGGTTTCAGTTCAAATTCTGTAAGAATTTTTGTTCCAAGTCATTTATTTCCTTCTACATTGATATTTCCTTCTCCTTTTTTCAGTGGAGCACCAGCTGGAGCTGGAGGCAGTGGTCCAGGAGAGGACAGAGCAGCAGTGGTCCAAACATTACCTTCTCCATACAGCAAGATCACAGCGCCCAGAAAACCACATCGCTGCAGCAGCGGCCACGCAAGTGACAACAGGTATTCACTGAAGTTCATCATAGAGAAATATGAAATAAATATACACTCTGATTGGTGAAGGACTTCCAGTTTTTGTTTTTGTATGTATCTTTAAGTGTGACCTTTTCTATGCTTCTAACAGTAGTGTACTGAGTGGTGAGCTCCCCCCTGCCATGGGGAAGACGGCCTTGTTTTACCACAGCGGAGGCAGCAGTGGCTATGAGAGCATGCTGAGAGACAGCAGCGAGAACACTGGGAGCACCTCTTCAGCTCAAGACTCCCTCAGTGAACACAGCTCAGCCACCACCTCATCCAGACGAAGCTCCAAGAGCAGCAAGAAAAGCAGGAGTAGCACAGGTCACACAGTAATTCTGTCTGTGTTGTCTGTTCCATAGTTACGTTAGTGCAGTCTAGTGCTTTAATAAGATCTCAGTACCTTAGAGGGTAAAAAGAGTGTCACATTACAGTCTTTTATAGACAATTAAGTTTTTATCACTTGTTTTTTTTAGAGAACTAGAAGCACTCGGAGAGGGCAGACCTCCGCCAAGGCTGATCAGTGGCCCCCCCCACTCCCGATCACCACCAAAATTTAATCGTTTCTTCCTTATCCCATTTCCAACTAACCCTGAAAATTTCATCCAAATCTGTCCATAACTTTTTGAGTTATGTTGCACACTAACGGACAGACAAACGTGGCCCCCCCCATGGGCCCCCCCACCCCCGATCACCACCAAAATTTAATCATTTCTCCCTTATCCCATTTCCAACAAACCCTGAAAATTTCATCCAAATCTGTCCATAACTTTTTGAGTTATGTTGCACACTAACGGACAGACAAACAAACAAACAGAGAAACAAACAAACAAACCCTGGCAAAAACATAACCTCCTTGGCGGAGGTAATAAATTCTAAATTAAAGCTACAGCAGGAAGACACTACAACTGAAAAAAGCACACCTCCTGCAGCCCTCAGTGCTATGCATAGATTTAATAAATTCCATAGATAAAACACTAATTGTTAGAACCAGAGACACAAGACTTGGACCCAAATGCACAACCCACAGACAGGAATACAGTTAATGAGTGTTTATTAAACACGGACAGGAAAAACAGTTCACAAAAAGGCTTTTTGAATGAATCCTCGCTGGTTAGTCTGTGTGGATTCGTCACGACGTCCGAATCCAGTAAAGGGAGCTCTCTGCCCGGGTCGGGAGCACACGAGGGGAACCCGACTAGAAACAAGCAGAGAAGTGTCAGGGGACAGACCAGGTCATACACGGGAAGTCCAAAAAACAGGCAACGGTACATGGGGGAAAAGCAAAAAGCACTAACCGTGAGTCCAGGCAAAAGGTCGAAAACCAGTGTGGCAGAAACAGGCAGAAGTACCGATGAGGGGATCAGGCAGGCTCAGAACAACGAGAAACAATCCGGGTCAGGAACGAACAGACAGGCAGACGAACAGGTTCAGAGAAACACTGGTAAGTAGACACAACACAAGGAAGGAATACGAACTGGCACAGGACAGGGGAAAACACAGGGCTTATATACACAGAAGGGAGGGAAGACAATGAGACACAGGTGGAACAAATCAGGGCGGAGACAGGTAATCAACACAGGTGAACCAATCAGGGAGAGGAAGCAAAGACATCAGACATGACACAAGAGGAGGATTAACAAAATAAAACAGGAAATGACACACAAGACAGACAAAACATACAAGAGTCCAAGTACTGATATGACACTAATTTTTGGACAATCAAAGCCAAAATATCCCAGGTAAGGCAGCTGCCGTGTTGCTTCTGCAATAGGGTTTGCATCAATAGACAAAGCTGACAAACCTTGACAATAATTGGTTGTTCCTGTTGTTAATCACCTGCTGTTATAGACCACTTTCCGAGAAGACCTATGATTGGTCAAAATCTACAGTATAGATTTTCTAAAACCTAAAAACAGAGCCAAGATGAGGAATAACAATATACTGAAAGGTTACCCAAAAACAACCGAAAGATCTTTTAAAAATTATTTAATGAGTGTTAATGAACATTGCACCAGTGCCATGTGTGAACAAAGTTAGGTTTTATTTATTTTATTTTATTTATTCAGAAGTACATATTGTTCGCCCACTTTCATTACTCGTGCTCTGCGTTGCTGCGTGAAGCTGATGTCAACTATTGAATAGAAAACCTATAGAAGGGTAAGCTATAGAAACACACTTTGTTACACAATAACTGAAAGGAAACATGTAGCTAAAAGGAGTGATTCAGTATTAATAGAAAAATAAAGACTCGGAAGAGGAGAATTATCTGGCAAGACAGCGCAATGAGGAAAGCATCCGACAATGTACATGTGACAGAAAAGTGTAGAAAGCTGTGGCTGCAGACTGAAGCAGGTAAAGGTGACCCTGAGCACCCATCTGTGAAATGGTAAAGGAATCTGCTGGTGTGAACGCTAATGAATACCATATATATTCACCAGAATACTACACAGAGAGCCTGCTAATGGGCTACTCAAATTACACTCCGCTGCTTAACAGTGAGGATGGATCAGCACATACAATCAGAATGGACGCAGACTGCTCCCCATAGTGGGTGTCTGATTATTGATATAAATTGGAATAACCTTTTTCTTGCATGCGTATTGGAAGCATCCTTACCTCCTGTCATGCAGTAAAAAGCTTGAGCTGATTTCTTTCAAGCCAATAAGATCAGCCTAATAGAATATAAATAGTACGAAGAGACTGAAGGGATGTGAGAAGATGGTAGTGCGACCTAAATGTTAATCACAACTCCAGCTGGGTTTCTTTTTGTGCTTGATTTCCATTAGATTGGATTCCCTTGCTCTTACCATTTTTACCATGTGTCGACCTCTCTTCCGTCTTATTCCACATATTTCGCTCACATTTTCTCCTTCATATGTCCAACTCCTTCCACCTCTATACACCCTTTCTGCTCTCTGGTTCCCCCATGCACTGGTTCCTAATACATAATGAAATACAAATGTCTCTGCTTGACCTTTCCGTGCTGCACTGAGACCAAAAGACAGCTGCAACCTTATTAAAATCACCACTTTCTCTCTCTCTCTCTCTCTCTCCTCTCTCTCTCTCTCTCTCTCTCTCTCTCTCTCTCTCTCTCTCTCTCTCTCACACACACACACACACACACCTTATCTCTCAGTTCTTCATGAATCTGATAACTCACATTCCTGTCGACACGGTTGGCAATTTCCATGGAAAGTGTGTGTATGAGTGTGTATACCCATTGTGGCATAGTGGGCAGATTATAGAGTGACCTGCTGCTCTTATCTGTGAGTTTCATGAACAGAGACTAAACTTTTTATCATGCTTCACACTCCATTATTTGTTGCTCATTCCCTTTCTGCTTTTTCAATCATTTGTTTCTCTTGTCTCCTTTTTGTTTCCTCTCTACCTCTTTCCAGTGATTTTTTTTGCATATTATTCTCTTTCCTCTCTCTTACCACCCATGATGGTTTTACCAGCGGGCTTTAATGTTTGATGCCCTCTTCTTTTATTAGCCTCTGTAAGATCATTTTTCTGATAAAGTCTTCTCTGATGAGGGCATTTCATGGTTATGGATGGATAATATAGATAAAATATAACCTTTTTCCTGCAATTTACAGCTTGTCAGTGTAAAATACCTCCCAGGTTGATCTTGTTGTGGAGTTGAATGGTGAAAATCAATGCCAGTAATCTTAAGTACTGAACCTTCTCATATCAAAAATAGCTAGTGAATAAAGTATGAAATGTCCACGAAAAAATAATGGAGAGTATACTGTGCAATGCTTTTCCTTCCATTTAGTTCAGTCCTGTTTAAGATCCCATGAGGGCAATTTGGTCACAGTGCAGGAAGGTAGATGACTATGTAAGAAACAGAATCAATACAGTGATGATTAGAGCACAATAAATGCATTAAAACTAAACCCACTAAAAAAAGAAAGACCTTAAATCTTTAACAAATTGCTACGTAAGCCTTTAATAATCTCATCGCAATCGGAACAAATGAGTATTTGTAACGATTAATCCTAATCTTTGGAGATCAGAGCAGAACAGTGAACTTTATAGGTACAGAAGATGATCGTTCATTCATTACTCCTACAAATAACTTAATGTTCCTACAAGCAAATAACTTGCATAATTTCTCAAGGGCATTATGCATCAATACATCAGTGTTTTTTTTTTGTTTTTGTTTTTGGTTTTTTTTTGGGGGAGGGGGCGGGGGGGGGGGGGGTAGAGTAGAATAGCCTTTATTGTTATTGTATTACTCCAGTCAGTGCAACAATATTAACAAAACACCACTACTACAGAAAAGAACGAGAATAGAAGAATAATAGAACAAATACAAAATTACAAAAAGTACAAATGAGATAAGAAAATTATATTTGAGATCATTTTATGTGTTGTGCTTGTTTTTATCCATTGTATTGCGCTTTTGATTGTGTTGGGGTGTTTTGACTGAGTGGGGTTTTTAAACTTTGTCTTATACCTGGGAAAAAGATGAATATCTATCTATCTATCTATCTATCTATCTATCTATCTATCTATCTATCTATCTATCTATCTATCTATCTATCTATCTATCTATCTATCTATCTATCTATCTATCTATCTATCTATCTATCTATCTATCTATCTATCTATCTATCTATCTAAAATGTTTGAACATTACTAAACCAAGGAGATAACTCGTGACACTCAACAAGAGTGTCGTGGCCTAAGTGAAGGATCTAGATGCAGTATTTGGATTTTTTAATAATATTTTTGTAAGTAAAAGGACATAGCTCCATGAAGATATGTGCAATGTCAGTAAAGATAGAAAAAAATCTAGACCGATGTTATAAACTCTGGTTGTGTGTAACACTTTTTCTTTTCGTTTTTCTTATTACCTCTGTCAGGCCTCCAGCGGCGTCGTCTGATCCCAGCCCTCACCTTGGATTCTTCCTCTTCTTCACCCTCTCATCGTTCCTCCAAACAGGCCATCACTTCATCTTCCTCCTCTTCCTCCAGCCCTGGTGCATGCTGGGTAGACGGTCCACTGGGGCCGCCTGTGCCCTCTAACCTCCGCGGCGCAACTGCAACGACAGAAACCTTTGAGATCAAGGTTTATGAGATAGATGATGTCGAACGACTGCAGAAGAGGAGAGACAAAGGAGGAAGCAAGGTGAGAGGGAGGAAAGGGGGGGTGAGAGAAGAGGAGGAAAAAAGGTGAAAGGTTAGGTTAGACAGGTGAGGAAAAGGTGGCATAGTGCAAAAAAGAAGAGATAATTAGACAAATGTAGCACACACTGAACAAGTATACTGATAGAAAAGAAATAGGACCATTCTCCTAAAAAGGGAAAAGTAATGGAAGAAAAAAAAAAGATGAATATGATGGAAAAAATATCTGAAACTCAAAGAGGGATCACAGAGACTATAGATGACTTCCAAAAACAATAAATTGCCAAAAGAAAATGCAGTATGATGATGAGGGAAGAGATTGAATGAAATGAGCAAGGTAATAAAGGAAAAAGAAATAGCCTGTTTCTTTCAATGTTTAGGAAATTATTTGATGAGTAAAAAGTAAAAATATGCATTTGAGAATCTCTCAAAGAAAATAATCATCCTTTAAATAAAGAACAGGAAGCTCCTCATACAAAATATTCATGGAGTGAGTCAACATGTGTGAAGAACTCTGTATGAATAATAACTATCCCTTTTTTGGTTTCATTTAATAAAATATTCGAAGTTTTCGCTGTGCTATAGTGAATTATTGCAAATTAATTCCTGGTGCAGGTTTTTTACATCCCTCACATAAACCTATATGTGTACAGAGGAGGGGGCATTGTGAGCTTTGGGAAAGAGGGAGGCAGAGAAAAGCATGAAATATAGATTTTCCCTTCAGCGGCCTTAAGAATCCCACTTAACCCCCCGCTGCTTTGGCGAAGCTTCTCAGTGGCCGAAAGTCGACTGTGGTCACACCAAGAGGCGATGAGGTGTGAATGTATGTAACTGAGTGAATGTTAAGCAGGCTGCTGCTGAAAGAGAGCCACATGTGTCACAGCACACTCTTATTGGATTAATAAAGGTGGGCTAAATCCACGTCTGACTTCTGTGTGTGTCAGGAGGTGGTGTATGTCAGCGCCAAGCTTCGTCTGCTGGAACACCGTCAGCAGCGCATCAGTGAAGTCCGAGCCAAGTACCAGTGTCTGAAAAAGGAGCTGGAACAAACCAAACAGTACCTGATGCTGGAGCCACACAAGTGGACCACTGAGTGTAAGTGTGGGAAAACATGATGCTAATTAGACGTCATAAAGCATTTGTTGTAAAGTTTGTTTACTGGATAATGCACATTTTGGCTCAATGTACAGAAACTCATTTTTTCTTACAGTTGTGAACATCACATTCCAATTTATTCAGTTCTGTCAGTTCAGTTTATCCCAACTATTTTACCTGTTTTAATTATGTGAAACCTGAGCTTAATCGTAATGAACAATTTTAATTTCAGCTTCTATTCATTTGATCAGATTCGTAGAGGGTCAAAAGTTTACACACACTAAGTTCAGTTTTTGTAAAAGCTCTGACATCTCTGAAAATTGATGTCATGACTTAAACTACCTCTCTATTTGTCATTATCGAGGGCGTACTTGTGAATTTATTCAGAGCCTCCTTTTACATCAGTGCCCTTTGGCTTGGCATTAAAGAAATCAACCAGGACCTCATGAACAACACTACTTGGGAGAAATTTCCACATAACAATAGTACACAAGTACAAACACCACAGAACCATATGGCCATTGAATATTTCAGCAAAAAGAGATCTGAAATATATTCTAGTGATGAACGGAGTTTGGTACAACAGATTCAAAAACATCACAAGGCAATGTTTGAGGTAATTGGAATAAAAATGTATCTATTGTCTGTGAAAAAGATTTCTTCATTATGAGAACTTGAAAGCAAGAGCATGTTTTCCAAAGATGAATTCACTAGTTCAAAATGGAATAAGTAAAAAAAGCAAGAATATATTTTGTGAATGAGCTTGCAGACATAAATATGACTTTTTGGAAGAATTGCCTCTGGTCTAATGCAACAAAAACAGCATAAAAACAAAAGAATCGTCTCCAAATCATCCAAGCATTGTTACGTTAGGATGTTTTTCTGCAAATGGACTCGTGATACACTTCATAAAGTTGATGGTATCATGAAGAAAAAATGTGGGGAAAATATATTGCAACAAGTGGTGTCAGGCACAAAAACCCCCACAACTCACACTTATTGTAGCTTATTTTAGCATCGATCCAGCTGATGTCATCATGTATAGGCATGTGGTGATAACATATCAATTGCCTCTATATATGTGCCAAGTTTGAAGTAAATTGAAACAAAATTGATGTTTTATACACGTTTGAAATTTTATCCATTATAAGTAAATGGGATTTTTTTTTTTTAATTCATAAAAAATGTAAACTTTGACCTACTTTTCCCAAAATGTATTGACATTTATTCTTCATCACCAGCAATCTATAAAAACAATTTGGTATGAATTCAATCAATAGTTTTCCTGCCACAGACATTTGAGATTTCGCCCATAATAAATAAACAGGGAAAAAAAGATTTTAAAAAATTCCTAAAAAATTTTAACTTTGACCTACTGTTCCCAAAATATAATCAGATCTGTTCTGGGTCACTGGTAATCTACAAACCCAATTTGGTAGGAATTCAACAACTTTTCCAGTTTTGCTCGCCAGAATGTTAAACAAAAAAAACAAACAAACAAAGCCAAAAACAATACCCCTTGCCTCCCCTTCAGGGGCGAGGTAATAAAATGTTTAGAATTGTGTGTACAGCAGTCTATGAAAAATGTGAGGTGCCAATCACATCATTATATCTTAATAACATACCTGTGTGAGTGTTTCAGTAAGGCATTCTTTTTTTTCTTTCTGTGTCCACATGCAGTTGAGATACAGCAGGCCTACGAAGTTGACTCCCTGGAGTATTTGGAAGCTCTTGAGATGGTCACAGACAAACTGGAAACCAGAGTTAACTTCTGCAAAGCCCATCTCATGATGATCACCTGTTTCGACGTCTCCTCTAGACACCGGTAAACAGAAGAACCGGCAGAGAGCTGGGCACACAGATGGATTTAACTGGATGTTCACATGTTGGACCAGTCGCCTTGTATGGAACAGACACATTTACAATGAGCTAAAAGGGAGGATACAAATGACTTACACCTGCATTTCTGACGTCGTTGTTACTCCAGATGTAAGTAGGCACATGGACATATTGATGGAGAGATGGGTGGAGATATTCGGAGATATCTAACAGACCTTTAGATTGAAGGAGTCAGGACTTGGAAAATAAATCTTGGAAACATACGTTTAACAGCTACAGGATAAATATGGCTCTGCACATGTAGATACATTGTTCTGAGTTAAAAAGTACCACCAAACATGAACATCATTCTCCAGTGGTGACAAACAGCTCTTTAACTGAGTCAAACATTGAGGAATGTACGGCGATGAAAAGAGGAGAGAGAACAAAAAACTTTTTTAACAGAAAGGGGTAAAAGAAGACAGGAGAGAGGAGCCATTCCTCTCCTCATTTTGGAAGAGCACTTTTTAGAGTTTATGCAGATGAGAGCCGTCGGTTGTACATAAACCTTTGACTAAAGAAACTAAAGAATGGTCTGGTATTGTTGTGGAGTTAATAAAACAGACTGACCAAGAGAAAGAGAGGAGGATAAAGAGCGTGTTTAGATAAGTGCCTTGTAATCATTTCAACAATACTCAGACCAATTCTCTTTGTCTATGAATTCGTGTACATGCGGCAAGTATGGTGCTAGTACTACCTTCAAAAAGAAAGAAAAAAATGAAAAAACACCCACAGATCAGTGTCCTTGGAAAATCTTTTAATTTAGTTAAATTTATAGCCATTTCTTAACGTGAAGTTTAATTGTGGGTCAATATTTCTCTTTTACTGCAGTAACTGATGAGAGGTAAACTGACTAACATCTGCCAAAAAATTAAAAAAAAAAACTGGACTGAATACATAAATAATATCATCTTTATAAGAATAAAATCTGTATTAATGTTGCTGATGGTTTTTCCAGGACACAGAGTTGTGAGGTGTGTTTAAAGAAAGATAAAAAAATTCTAACGCTTGTTTCTTGTGGTGTTTTTACCTTGACTTCACTGACAAATAGAGCACATCTGAATTTTGACCCTCTCTGGTATACATACAGGTTATTCCCCTGATACAGATGTGATGGCTTTTTTATGTTCACGAAGCAGTGAAATGTGTCACATAGTTGAGGGACTGACTGTTTTTCAGTGTTGAGTACATCCATCGACTGACTGACTGTCTGTTATTTGTATCTGTGTCGTTCTGCTCTACTCTAAAAGAAACCGAATGATCCGTCAATGTGTGTGTTTTGTAATGAGGTATCTTTTTTTTATTTGAGTGCAATGGGACCACGTAGAGACTATGTAGTGTCGTAGATTAGCGGAAATCAGCACAAAGAGGTTTTTAAGAGAAAAATGTGAGAGAAAATGACAGTAAAGGCTGAGTCAAATGATACAGTATAGACTATTGTGATAATCTCATTACTATAATCTCTGTATTATTGGAATAAATTGGAGAATTTAGAGTTTATTAAATGGAGAAATCCCTTCTTGGCACTATAATTATAGTTGCAAATGAGCTGTTTATTCAGATTTTGCAGCAATAAAGCAGAAAAAATATAGAGTATAAAGAAATGCGAGAGAACTACAGAGAAAGAAAAGGATGAAGACCAAATTTCGAGGCATAGATCTCTGCCTGGTTCCATGTGTTTCAAGACAGAAACACGTACGATTTGTTAATATTATCTATGGTGCTTGAGATGTTTATGATATAAATGTTTGTACAAATATAAATATATGAAAGAGCTCGTTTCCCTCTGAAATACATAGTCCTTTTGAATGCTTCTTCTACATCATTATCATCATGTTCTTCATAGTTTTCCCCAAATGTCTCTTATCCAGAGGGCAGAGAGCATTCTGGGAGATCCTGTTGGTTGTCCAAAAGGTAAAAGGAGCTAAACGATGTTGATTTCACAGGAGAAATGCAGAAATGGAAATGATGTAATTTGTCAAAAGTGCCATAGTGTCACATTTATCTCGTTCCTAATAGATCAAGCATGTTTTTTGGATGTTTGGATGTTTTTCTTTCTGGATGCAGAAGGAAGAAGTGTCTCCAACTGTTAAAGGTTTTCATTTTTCTTGGCTGTGGAAGGAGATGGCACTCATTAATTTCATGTCAGCAGATTATGAGAGTAGGAAATTATCCTAGAAACTAAAATGCTTTTGACAAACTGGACCCATGAAACATTTTCACCGCAGATAAGTAAGGATCTCCTGTGACTTTTACCTGTTTATTTTTAATTTTTTACTCCCATTTCATCATGCAAGTCATGAATGATGGTTTATTTATTTGAGCTCATGAGGGCAGAGCAGCTTATCAATGTTTTTATTTATTTACACCTTATGATCTTAAGAGTTACTATGCATTTAAGAAAAAAATAACTGTACATACTTTGCTGAGCCCATGCCGTATATAAATATATATACTGTATACATATCATATAATACACTCATCTTTATTTTCTATATTTTTGTTGGTTTTATTTGCTCTTATTATATTTGTTTTGGGGGAATTAAATGGGTCTGGGTTTGCTAAAACATTCACACCCAGGGTAGTTTTGTGGTTCCAGCTCTACAGGAATTTACGAGGGAAATGGACGATTAACTTACAGATGAGGAGTTAAATATGAAGTGGATGTTTTGGGAACCCTAACCTCTGGAAGACCGAAGAGCTGGCACTCATTTCTAGATTTAGATGCTATGTGTGAGGTTTCTTCTTCAATGTTTCACTGCCAAATCTGTTGCGGTAGCACTTTATAATCCTAGCAATATCTGTGAAAACCACAGAGGTTTAAGTGACCCCAATATTGTTTATTTCTAACCTAACTGGATGTGTCAGCTTGGCAAGAAAAAGGCATCTTTTTACATCAGAGGAAAGCTTTTAAAACTGGTGCGCTCATTATGAGGCACTTTAAATTTAACTGTTTATCAAGTGTCAAGTTGTATGGGAGAATGTATTAAAAAGCTTTTAACACTTTGTCAAAACTGCTGTTATTTTTGCAGGGGTGTTACAGAATTATAATGTGCTACCTAGAAACCTTACACATAGCATTTTAAACTTATCAGGAAGTATTGTGTGTTAATGTCTGTGTTTGGCCACATTTTTTAAAACTGTTTAATCAGCAGCAGTAAGAAAGAGCTGTCATTGGTATAAAAGGTTAGTAGTTTTAAAAGTCACTGCATAACTGATCTGATCTCATGACTAGTTGTGGAAGTTCAAAGTTCTAACAGCCTTTCAGAATGACAAGGTGTTATTACACATACTCTGTGAATCAGAGCATGTGAAGATGGAGATCTTTTCTGTAAACATGTGGTTTTCATGATTCAACACCAGTATCATACTGCCAAGCAGTGATTTACTGTTTCTGAATATGTGGCCTGACACATTTTGCTGACAGAGGAGTAGACAGAGGGATGTAAATAAAGGAATGTATTGAAAGATTTGACATCTGGATGTTATTATTTAATGCAAACAGAAAACACACAGCAGCATACATTAACATACTCTCTGTGGAGACACCAACATACATTAATAGATAAATATTAATATGTATAACAATGTTTGGTTACACTTTACAATGACAGTGCCTATAAAGGATTTAGAATAAGGTTATCACTTTGGCTGTAAACATTTTGAAATTAATTGATCAGCATGTTACTCCATTTACTAATGAGTTAATATAATTCACAACAAGCAAAATGTAGCCTTAATGTGAACTGTAAACCACATTGACATTTATTAATAAGTTATTACCTAATAGAATTGGTAAAAGGGAATCTGTTTTACCTATTGCAACATATTGTCATGTTAATTCTAGTATGCAAGTATAAAATTCATCTATTTCGTAACTGTTGTTTAAGATTCCAAGCAAGTTCTGGAGGCCTCAGTGAGAACATCTATGGGACAGTTTTCCTTTAACTTGTTCCATCAGTCCAGTGAGTATGTCAGGATACAGCAAGAAGAAAAAAACAGGAGCCATGAAGTGTTGTCACAACCACTGCTATCACGTCTACAGAACTGCTAGCACGAATTAGAGGAAAAGCTCATGTAACTTAAAATACACCAATACGGCATAAAACACATTCTTGGCTTTTAATAAAAGATGAATCCATTGTCGATATAATAAAACAATTTAACAGTTTACACATGGCTAGAACATGATTAACTAGTGATGTAACTGCTATCAGGCTAACCTATTATAACTGACTATGGTTCTGTTAAAGTTACATTATCTGTCACTATTTACATTCCAGTCTTCCACCAACTTGTATGAAGCAGTTCATTTGATAAACCAATGCTTTCAGTTCTGACCTTGGCCATGTCCACATCTGATCTGGAATCAGATCTGATCTTTTTCTATGTGACCTCGATCTGAACAGCCAGATCCAAACTCATCTCACAATACAGCTTCTATTCATCACAGCTCTGTACTGAAGAAGTCACATAATATGAACATGTCCAAATGCAACATAAACATGAATGTAAAGCACATGTGCAACAAATATTGATTATAAATCACAATATATAGTAGTACTAGTACTAGCTTCTGAATGCACAACCTTTGTTTATGATGGTGTATTTTCACTGTACGTACCAGTACATCTACTGAGGGAAATATACTGAAAACTTCCATCTCTTCTGACTTAGTGGATGTAGTTCAATTTAGGATTGTGACCTATTCACACCGGACTCTGATTTGGTCACGATTTAGAAAATGAAAATAACTAAAACCATGTTATTGGAAACCAATAGATTATTGTGGTCCTAGTATTGTAATGTATTCTAACATTTTATTAACATATTATAACATGTTTAAAACACAATTATAATCCATTCATAAATCCAGTTTTTTATATTTCTAAGATGAATAAGCTATTACTTTGTCTCTACTAAAAAAGAGTTGTCAAGTTAGTTTATTTATAAAGCACATTTAACAGTTACAAATATTAGAAACAGATAAAACACAGGGGTGTGTATTATAATAGTGACATTATTTCAGGTAAGAGGAGTGAAACTGGTGATTGGAGAGTGTGCAGGTTCTTCACTAAGTAAAACATCTCCAGCTTATGGTAGTCTTCCAGCTCAGACACATACTGTGGTTTATTTTATGGAATAATGCAGGTAGAATTTAGACCATCACAGCTCAGATGTGCTTTCTTGAAGGTGTCTTTGTGTGTTTCATAGTGATATCCAAGTTATTCCTCCAGAATAAAGCCTGACCCTCCATTTCATTATTACCATTTCTTTGACAGAATCTGAAAAGTCTCAGACCTCAGAGGACCTGCAGTATCTCCACTGCAGCCTACAGTCTCCATTAGCTGACGTTTCCTGGTAACTATGATCCTCTGACTGATTCTAACAGTAATGACACTTTTCCACTGGAGCAATTGGAAAGTTTCTTACCAAAGTGACAAATTTGAACTCCCTAACAAAGGCTGTGGGATTTAAATATAGACACACATCCCACCTATTCTGAGTACTTTTCTATGTGTGAATGAAATAGGTCTGGAAATTAAGGGAAAACCTTACAATGGATTAAAAACTGTGTAACACACACAAGTAGTGCATTAAAAGCTGAAATAGGATATATCAGTGTACTGTATGACGTGACAGTACATCTGTTGTTGGTTTCATAATGAAAATACAATAATCTCTGTCTATGATTCAGACGTTAATGTTGATGCCTTGTCGTTTTTTTGTTGATTTATTGTGTCTCTGGAGACACGTGAATGAAGAGTCAGAGACTTCCCATAAAAAATAACAGATGAACACTCAGCTGTTTTATATTTGTTCATTCATATTCATTCATTTTCTTTTCTTTTTTTTTTGTACACGGGGTGCCTGCAGGAGTGGTGCTGGCTTTTCCGACTGTACACTTGGTTTGTACAATGTATCATCATGGGAAAGCTTTGTTGACCTTCAGTTGCCTGCAGGCAGCGTTCTGTGTGACATTTTGCCCTGGTGAGGATGCTCTGATCACCCACACACAGAGCAGAAAATGGGAAGGAAGAGAAAGAAGGAATAGGAAAAAGGGGGGAAATTATCTGACATAAGAAAGGAGTTATAAAGACAGAGAGCAACAAAGAAGTGGAACAAGTGGAAAGAGTAAGAGCCAGGGGTAGCAGTCAAAAAGCAGGGAGGGATGTAGAAAAAGACAGGTATGACAAAAAAGGAGGATGATAGATTGGAAAGAGTAATCTGGAACTGAATGATTACAAACAGCAACAAGATAGTGTACTGGGTCATTTTTGACATAAAGTATGCTGTTAACATTTGCAAATGACCCGTTTTCTGACCAATTATAAACCTCAGGCAAGTTTAATTTATTTTCCTGCTAAAAAACAGCAGTCCTTGTCACTGTTGTTCCTGTTAATGGCAGCTGATTTGATGAATAGCCTTTGTTCTGAAGTAGTTCTCTTCTAAAATCTTGTTCACTGAACATGATCTGAAATCAGCCTGGTCTGAGGACCTTTGTTGTTTTATTGTCATAACTAAAATTACACCAATTATTAAAATAGGACCAATGGCCCTGTGTGTATGTGTGTGTGTGTGTGTGTGTGTGTGTGTGCGTGTGCGTGTGTGCGTGTGTGTGTCCATGACTCAGTAACAACTTGAAATTGTGTGGTACTTAGGTTGTTTCACTATGTTAAAGTTCTGTGATCTTGATGCGGGAAATCAATCTCCCAATAGAAGAGGGTGGTAGTTTCACTGGAGACTAACACAATGATTAAATGACAACTCCCTATCAGTGCTCAATAGTAAATATAGTGATATCTGTAACCATTTCCATGCTACAAGCCGTCAAAATATGGCCCATTATAAGTAAAGGCACATTTTTAATATTTGAAAAATTTGTCAAAAACACAAAAATAAAAATTTCTCAAAACTTCGAACACAGTTTGTAAACATTGTCCCAAAGAAGCTACTTTAAAAAATTCAAAATGAATCCAACTAGCAGTTTTAGACAAGACGATTGTTGAAATCTGGACACTGGTGGCTTTGAGTTTGACCCTTTATGGTCACTCGAGGTCAAAGGTCATAGGCCCAAATGAAAGTCCAAATATGACTACCTATCAGTGCTTAATAGTAACTATATTAATATCTGTAACCATTTCTGTGTTGTAAGCCATTAAAATATGGACCATTATGAGTAAAGACAAATTTTTAATATTGCAAAAATTCGTAAAAAAAAAAAAAAAAATCTAAAAACTTTCTAGACATTGTCCTAGGGAAGCTACATACATTTTTTTTAATGAATCTGACCGGTAGTTTTGTCTGAGAAGATGTTTGAAGAAATTGCTAATGAAGATGTTGACAACCAAGATGACAAAAACAGACACAGCGCCTTTACAATAGCTCATGGCCTGTTGGTCGATGAGCTAAAAAAAGGCAAATAAACAAGAAAGCAGTGGATGAATTCATAAGGAAAAAATGCCAGACTCTGAAAACTCTCACACTTTTCTTCTACCATTCTCTATTCTTGAACCAAACAGCTGTCAATCATGTACTTAACTGCTCTACCTGTCAGAAAATGCCTGTGATGAGCAAAAATCGGACTGTGAAGGAGGAGACTTTCTACTGCCTGAAAATACAGGCAAGGAGTAAATGCAGAAGCTGAACGGTAATTATGGATTTTTTTGGTCAGTGATGCTAAAAAAAACCCCAAAAACTTTAAGGCACTGCAGCTTTAAAATGAATCAGATGCTTCTACATGTATAGCATACATATGTGCATATTCTACGTGGTTGCATTGTGATCTGTTCTCTCTATTCCTAGCAGTTATGGCCAAAATGTGTTTACTGAGGTCTGAAAAAACTTAAACCTTTGGCCATGAAACTTAATGAGTTTATCCTTAAGCCCAGGTTCACATTTGCACCAAATGAAAAAAAATCCTTCAAAGTGTCCCTAAAGTATTACATCCATTACAGTAACATTCGGCCACCTTAATCTTGTAACTTTATTTTCCTATCAAGCTGAAGGTTTGTTCTAAATTTTGCAGCATCCTATCAGCCTGTTCCTCACACTTACAGACACATCATGGCTCCATCTAAAAATACTAACGGTACAATGAATGAAAACAATCAGATCAACAAGTGTCTTATGGTTAAGGGTTAAATGTGTAGAAGTATCTGTTACTGATCAGCCTGAAACGCTTTTGTTTGAACACAAGACTTTTCAGATTTAACAGAAACCTAATAAAAGATGGAAAATGTAAGAAATGATGAGGACATGTAGAGTTCACATACAGAAATAGCTTTGTCTCAATGTCTATTCTACTGTACCACTCATGAATATATAATACTGGCAGCTCTTTATCACTGAACCCTGGAACAGAGGAAGATAATGGAGAAATGATACATGGGATAATATCTACCATCTCTCATTACTATTACAGTAGTGAATGATGAATATGCAGATAAAAAGAGAGAAAAAAAAGCAGTTTTAGGTGCTTGGTGATTCTTGACCTATTAAAGCTCCACTTGAGTTTATCATCATAAAAAGCCAAAGGCAGGCATAAAATAGAAGAATTTAACAAAGATAAGATAATTCTAAACTGAAACATAAAATGTGCAATCTCACACAGAAAAACTGGTGATTTATATTTAATGGTTTCTGACCTGTTGATACATTTGAGGTTAATTGTAGATTCTAATACGAAATTATTTCTGTTTGTTTCTTTCCATAAAAAGGTGAAAATAAAGCGAGGGATGAGGAGTGGTTGCAGAGTATAGAGATAGTACTGCAGAAAATCAGGCACAGAGAGGTTTTATTTTTAATGAAAATTGAATACGGGAGGAGTAAAGGCTGCAGAGCGCGTGAATAAAGGTGGGTAAAAACCACTAAGGTGTCCTCTTTTTGATTGGCTGTTGCCGCCTGGAGAGACATGCAGTGGATTTAATTTAAAAAGGCGATTGACGGAGACAGAAAAAGGGGAGTGAGTGACAGAGGGAGGGAGAGACAGAGGGTTATGGTTAAGCGATGGTAAATCTAATTTGATGGCCATTATGAGGTGAGAGAGGAGAAGAGCAGAGAGTAGGAGACGAAAAAAAAAAAAACCCGAGAGCCAATGAAGTGAGTAATGGAAGTCGAATCAGCAGGATGGACTCTTCCAGAGGCCATTCAGACCACTAGTGACATTACTGCACTATTTCATTCAATCTCTCATTGAATCCATTTAATTAGCTTTTGCTCTTGATCTTCAACACTTGTCAGGACATATTACAGACAAAAACTTTCTTCACTCATGGATGAAACATTAATCCCAATGAAGAATAACTGACAGTATCAGAACCCCACAGTTTGTTTCAAACTGACACTTGCTCTTGTGTTGTATATTATGCAAGTTTCCTCCATTATGAAAAAAAAAAAAGTAATTATTATTATTATTATTATTATTATTATTATTATTATTATTATTGACATTTATTCAACCAGGAAATCCTATTGAGATCTGAAATCTTTTGCAAAGGAATCCTGGCCAAGATAGCCGCCTTACAAAATCAACACATATGCTACAATATACACACTTCACCATCACATTTGCTTTGAAGCCTCTTGGTACCTGGTTTCCATTTCAGAAACCTGTGAAACTGTTCATCATTTAAATCACCCAAACTGGGTGGAAAAAAAAAATCAAGGCACAGGTTTTGAGTGTCATTCTGCAGCCCATCTATTCATGTCTTCAACTAGCTCATCATAATTTTTTCCTCTATGATTGACCAGAACATTTTGCATCAGTTGCACAAATGAATCCCAAGCTGTTAATTCTAGAGCTGAGCTTTGAGGAGAGTACAGACCACCGATGAGTTCTCCATGAGAAAGTTTCCAGCTTTGCATCACTTTGGGCTGCACAATAGTTTTCTTCCAGGTATTAAAAGTCCTCTGAATTTTGACAGGTTCCAATTTCTGGGACTAAAAAAACTGGCTAAAATTGACTAAAAAAGCTGCTACTAACAACTATAAATTGACTTGAATGTAACTCTAAATCCTGAGATGCTTAAAGAATTTCTGATTTCAGGTTTAGATATAGATATCTTTTGATGAAAATCATTGTTGACATCATTGTTGTGTAATGGGACCTGGATCACATGACATTGATCATCCATGTCATTGTTCAACTGACATAATGAATCAATTCTAACAGATGCTTTATCTCTGGGGAAGAGAGTGTAATGAGGAGCACCAGTTATCTTGTCAAAATACTGTTAGTAGCAAGCAAAAAAATTATTATAAGGAAGCTGAAAATGGCATTTTACCTGAATTATTTACACATATTCATAGGATTAGTGATTCAACAGTTCTTAAACATTTTAGATCTGCAGATACTTTTGGTCATAAACAGCTGTTTAGGGTCGTTGAGGGTTAAATACAAGTGAGAGAGCAAAAAACACCAGAAAAACCAAACCTTTATATGCATAACCTTAAAACAAATTATAAAGCTCTAGTCCTTCCATAACCCATAGAAACACACTCACAGAGGAAATGATGTCATTAGTTTGCAAAGGGTAGAACTTCGGGATTAACATGGGAAGTGAATGTGTGTGTGTCTGCGTGTGTGTGTGTGTAGCAGATATCCACATACCATCAGTGTCATTCTGGTTAAAATGGAGGTCACACACTGACAGAGCAGCGCTCAAAAACAGGGATTAACATGGGAAGTGTGTGTGATGGATATGTATAGAGGAAAGATGGATGTTTTGAAAAGTCGACTTAACTAAAACAACACATATGCATTCATGCGCACACAAACACACAGGGAGACAACACTATAGGCATGAGATCACTCATCCAGATGGTATGTGCAGATTACACACAGGAGACACGGGCCTGTCTCTGGCTTTGTCTGTCTCACACATACAAACACACACATACACACACACAAACGCACACACATCTCAGGCTCAGACAATATGACAATTACCCACAATGTGTAAAATTACAATTATATCATAGAAACAACTCTATAAATATACAACAGCCATGAGGTAAACTGAATGAAGTAAAGAAGAATGTCTTAAATTTGTCATAAATCAAATAAGATGCCCAAAGGCTCAATGATCGATTAATAAATTCCCCAATTAATCCTTTCTGCTTCTTAAAAACATCAATATTACAAAAAAAAATATTTTAGTTCCCCCATTTGCTGGTTAAATTCTGAAAAAAAGGAGCCAGACTGTGAGAGCATGATGAGATCATTTTATGACATTTAAACCAGATAGTAAAAATCAAGTACAGATTACAAATTTGATAAATGTGAACAATTATAGTTGATAAATCTACCTGCAGCATTAACATAGAAAGTAAAACCATCAAACTAAGCTGAATGTGAACAGATCCTGCGGTGGTTTATAATATTGTTGTGTCTCAGTTATTGTGGAATGATTGTTGATCTATTTCTGCGCGACATTCCTCCATCTTCATCAGTAGATCTTTGGTCAAGGAATGAGTATCTCCATGTGTGACTTTGATGATCTGATAGGCCTGAAAAATGAAGGGGGAAATATGTTTTTCTATTGCCATATTTCAGAAAATTGTAGCATGCATACTGCTCATTGATACTGCAAGTAAACTAGGATATAAGCAGATAAAATGGATGTAACTTTAATAATGATTTAGCTTTTCACTTATACTTCCACATACAGTAAAGGGAGAAGATAAAATGATAAAAGCAGGGAAGTGTTTCCAACTGGTTTACATCAACTCCATATTCCACAGTGTTCATCCAAACAATCCAAACATCCTCAACAATGAACTTGATAAATCAACTCTTACATATGTGCATTATGAATATGTGCACCCCTCTACAAACCCATAACATGCAGGTCAGACTGTAAATAAAACAAACACAAACTGCATCTCAGTTGAAAGTTTTTGTTTGCTGGTATTTTATCTGCACATGTACCTGTTTGAACGTGTCCGCTGCTTCACTGATGTGTTCGAGGTAATGCTGCAGTTTTCCAACTCTCATCAGCTGGACTCCATGGACCGGATGTGGATCAGGATAGTACTGTCTTTAAAATAAGACACAGAGAACCGTAAAGAGAAACACAAGTGTAGGTACATTGTGCTTTTATTTGCCTCCATCAATGGTTTTTACTCCTTACATGCTCTTTTTCTTGTATGTTTACCATTAGTGTCAGTGAATACTGGTACTGGTAACACTTTGGGAATGCAAAATGAACCATCTGCCTCCTTTTGTTGGTTTAATTTGTGTCACTGAACCCACTGACATTCACAGCCGAGACCTCAGACAATGCAACACATGCTTCAAAACGAACAATAAATGCCATGAATGAACATTAGCTCTGGTGTTCAGTATCTGTGTACATGTGCAAATGTCTTTCCTTTTTACCCCTCAACCACTGGCAAGAGGATTGTTGTAAAATGAAAATCCAGAAACAACATCATCACTATATTTACAGTCATGTTACAGTGTTGTATTAGCAGTAGATACATCAGCTGTGAAATTCTGAACCATTACCAATGTTTTAAAATGTTTTGCCAATAGTTAGTGTTGATAGTTTTTCTTTTTTTTTGTCTTTATTTAATCCTCCATTTATGCCAGCAAGCAAAATACACAAGATGAAATAACGGAAGTTTTTCCTGGTCTTTCAGGTTTTCATTATGTTGTCTTTGAGCACAAGTCCAACCATGTAACTTTATGAAACAGCGACAGTTGAACAACGGCCACTGTCAGCAGTGAAATTACAAGTGGTCTGTTGATATTTACTACATACAATAACATGATAATTTTAGTACATTGCACATAGCGCATTGTAAAAGAGAAGTTAGAGGCCAAAAATGGCTTATGCAAATACTGTTCACTTAAACCATTGAGCCATCATAAAAATCATAGACTTATATTGACAGTAGTGCGTTGACCCGTGGGGAACCATGGGTTCTAGATCCTCTGATACAGTTCATTCCTTTACTTTTTTACTTTCTTGGTAAATTCCACAGGCATAATAATACATAAATAACCTCTCAGCTGGCATGTCGGTTTCTGCACATGAAATTTGACACCATGGCAATGTGGCCTTACTGTTTATCTGTTGCTAGGTAACCCACTTCAATGATGATTCTATGATTCTGGGCATGGCAATGTGATTGGCCATTGGGAGGCCATTGCATTCCAAAATTACTGATATCTCCCAAGACATTCGTCCTATCAACTTGCCGTTTTCACTAGTCTCTTCCTTGACCAAAATTACATAAGTATGTCAAACTGCAGCAGTCAGCTCTTTCCGGATTTTGTGTGATGCCCAAGACACACAGACTGAGTCCACTTCCCTTTTATAATATAGGACCAGTATAACATAAGAAAGAAAAAGAAGAAAAAAATGCAACTTAAATGGATCTTACACTTAAAAGTTGAGATATTATACAAGGAAAATACACAAGACACTATAAATGCTCACTAAATTGAGTATTTTTAATGTCGACTTAAGTGATATATATTTTGTGCATCCATAACTGGGTCATACTCAAAGCAGTGTATAACGTTTGTCACCAATTTTTCATCAAATCTGTAAAACCCAAATGATAGCCTAAGTATCACAAATCCATTAGCCTTTCCGTGATTATGCACCTGAATCATGCAGCTGCAGTTTGGTCACAGCAGCAACAAACATGGAAACAGCTTCACTGCTTCTTGCTGCTGCGGCAAATTCCGAACAGGCCCGAGCGACAGTTTGGTTTCCACTTCTGTTTGGTGTATAAACGAAGAACTGCTTGTGATAGAGTACACTTTGAGGTTGTTCATCGTGAGGAAAGGGATTCAGGTGTGTAATCACGGAAAGACTAATGGATTCATGATACTTAGGCTACCACTCTGGTTTTACAGATTTAAAAAAAAAAAAAAATTGGTGGCGAATGTCATACATTGATTTAGGTAAAGGATGTGAAGACTTTTCCCTGCCCTTGTGACAAATGATCTTAATCACAGCAAAGAAAAACAAGGATGTGTTCAATAATAAGCAGATGATGAAATACAGTCTAAGTCTTGCAGGTTTTACACAGACCTGCAATGTGTGTGTGCAGAGTTTTCACTTGTCTAACTTATTTGGTACATCATTTCTTAATATAATTCCTTAACATATCAATTCCACAGCTTGACTAGAAAAATGCACCACACACACAACTCTATTTCCTCTTCTCTTTGCCTTCCCTCCTCATTGTTGACACACAGATGTTGTTTTTATTTTGTATAAGGCAGCATTAAAATTCTTGCTGACAAAGCACACCGAGACAGGGGCTCCATTTTCCAATCGCCCACTCCAAATTACTTGTGTAGCTCATTCTCTCTTTTTCTGACACTCACACACAACAAAGACCAACAATAGAGCAGTACATAAACACAGAGTTATGGATACACAAGCCCATCAGCATAAATATGGGAGTGTGCAGGCGTAAACGTAAGGTCAGTATGAATCCACTTCACCTCTTGTAACCTGGTGTAATTGCTAGATTTCCCGGATCTCCAGAGTAAACAGAGCTGTGTACACATGACAAAGCACAAGAGGGTTCAATACACTCTCAGCTCAATCAAACGTAAATAGAAACCACGCTGCATATGCTATTAACACAGCATTAATCTTAATTATGTCTTCACAGGCAGAAAACAAGAAGTCTAAAAGCAAGGCTGAAAGTTTTCACCCCTTTTCATTTAAGAGGGATATCTGTTTTTGGAATTTAATTAAATCAAAATTAATTAACTTGCAGTGGCTTCAGATAGTGTAATCCCAAATTATGTTCCAGGAGTTTTTCTCTCATGACGCTAATGGGCTATTTGTTCATACCTTCACTATTAAAGACAAGCTGAGGTTAACAGAGGTTTTCCAAGATTTTGTGGTTAAATTGAATCATTAAACAGGATGTTCAAAAGCTAAATCAACAGCATTAGTCCTACATGAATAATAACAATATCCAATATTGATTTAATTACCAAAGCAGTGATTCAAACCGCCATGACACATGAATATACAGAGAACATACTCTAATTATATTTCCCCATCGCATTAACAGCCACACAGCAATTAAAATAATTTCATTAAAGTTGCTGTCTCCTGAAATCTCTTCCTCCTTTATCCCAGGAGAGTAAATCGAACAGAAATGCGTATTTGCTGTATGCAGCTCGTTAGAAAATCATAGCTTTCGGCTAAGAGTAAGAGAGAGGGCAAGGAGGAGAAATTAATAGTTGTGGAAAAACGTAGCATTTCCAGGCAAATGCAGTGGAACTAATGAGGGTCTTGTTTGGTACAAAAGATCCACAGCTTGCTGTTTTTAGAGGGAAGTATGGATTATCTTACTAAGTAGAAAAAGAAGAATGAAACCATGAAGGACTGATTAGTTGTGAGTATTACTGCTCAATGCAACAACAATTCCAGTTCAGAATTTCCACACTTTGGTAAACTAAGTGCCATCATCCATCTGTTACTAGGACGAGAAGCATTTATTAAAGTTTTAAGCTCCAGTCTAACTATAACGCAGATAATTATATCCAGAAAAATGACACAATCACACACATACTGTATGAAGAAGTGCTCAAAATTATTTTACTCAAGTAAAAGCACTTTTAATATCTACACATTTATGAACAAACACCAGCAACTTGTTACCTTCTGCAGACTTGAAATTTAAATGGTGCCTTAAAAGAGCTATATGACATATTTCGGCTTTAACATATTTAAATATTACCTATGTATCATTAGAGTAACCAAAATTAAGACTCTTAAAATGATGTTAAAATGCCAGTGTATTGGAGAGGCACTGAATCTATTTGCACCTATGGTCCAACAGAGTTCTGTGACCACTAGAGGGAGTAGTGAGACACTCTGGTGGTGATGAAAACTATCGGAAGGGCCTTTGACTAAAGCGGGAGAAAGTGATGAGATGGGATGAGAACCTACCCTTGAAACAACTTTTATAGTCAAACAAAGTGATTAAAGCTAGAAGCGCTGGTGTTGTTTTCACAGCATTTCCTCTAGATGAGTCTGGTCTTCAATCAGCCTAAAAGGGCACATGTGACCCCGTTACTTATTGAGTTACACTGGCTACCCATAGCTGCCCGCATCAAATTCAAATCGTTAATCCTAGCCTACAAAATTCTCAGAGGGTCTGCTCCTACCTACTTAGGTGCACTGATAAAAGCTTATGTTGCCCCACCACCACTCCGCTCGTCTGGGGAACGTTGTCTGGTGGTCCCCAGACCTTGTACAAGACAATCCAGGTTCTTTTCATGGGTCGTTCCACATTGGTGGAACGTTCTACCGAGTACTACGAGAACAGAGGCATCCCTGCCTATCTTCAAGAAGCTCCTGAAGACCCAGCTCTTCCGAGAACACCTCCTGTCCTAGCACTGTCAGATATTCCATTTTAAATATTTTAATAAGGTTTTCCCCAGGATTATCACAGATTTTCCCGGGATTATCTCTGAACCTGCTGCGGTGGTCCTGCCTCTCTCCTGCCTTCACCATCATCACTTGCTTATCCTCAACTGCCTCCATGTGTCTCCCCCTACTCCCCCCTTCTCCCCCTCCCCTCCAGTCTCTATCTCTATCGCTCTCTCTTTTTCTCTTTCTTTACCCTCTCTCTTTAACCCCAACTGGTCAAGGCAGACGGCCATCCTCCAGGAGTCTGGGTCTACTCGAGGTTTCTGCTGTTAAAGGGAAGTTTTTCCTCGCCACTGTCACCAGTCACAAGTGTTTGCTCCTGGAGGATTCTGCTGGGTTTCTGTAAATTGGCTTAGAGTCTGGTTTTGACCAACTCTATATTTAAAGTGTCATGAGATAACTTTTTTGTTGTGATCTGGCGCTATATAAATAAAATTTGATTGATTGAGTGATTTGATTGGTTTTCCCCTGTAAGTCGCTTTGGAAAAAAGCATCTGCCAAATGCATAAATATAAACATGAGTGAGTTTGATTATGAGGCTTATGAAGGTATAAAATTATTATGTGAAGCTATTATCTTTGCTAAGATCACCATTTGTAAATCCACAATTCAGACTAAACTGTGACAGTTCTGACCTTGTTCCAAACAGATCGTTAGTGCAGATATTGACACCACCCACAGTAGAGAAAGCAGCTGTGATTTATGCTAATTATGCCAATTATGTAAAATATTGGCTACATCTATGACGTGAAGATTACAAGACACGGTGTTATTTTGAGTGGCAGTGAGGTTTTTGGATTTTTTTTTTGTTTAAAGAAAACTTCATGATACCATTCAGCAGGTATATTTTAAGGATGAGTTTTATACTTTCATGAGTCATACAGTCTGTGGAAGCATAGTGTTGATTCATCGGTGGTTTTGGAAAACATAAGTGTGTTCTGGTTCGTGACTTCCCTCTGTTGTTGAGAGTTTGGAATATCAGTACTACATATGACCCCTTCAAATCTGGAAAAAGATTTTCTTCATGTTTGACCTCTGGCTCTGCTGAACGTGACTGGGATTCAGATTCATTTAGGTCTTATGTGTCCTTGCTTTTTTTGATTCTAGTTCCCTAGAGGCCTGTAAAGAAAGTAGAAGCAAAGTATATCAAATACAAAAAAAAATCTACTTCATTAGAGCAACAAGGTAACTGCATGTCGTTCCTTGTACTCTGACTACATACATTCACCACTGCTGCTCTGGTCATTAATTTAAAGAAAATGGCACCAAAATAAAAGCCCAATTTTAAATTTCAGTCCATTAATTAGGCAAAAAATGTGCTGTTATTTGTCCTAAGCAATTACTATTTTGCACTTCTCAATCTGTCTTCTTCTACTTCAGTCAGTATTTTTCAGACTTTTGTTCAGCAGAGAAGAAGAAAAACAGGACTAAGGAAAAGGCATCAGTTTTATTAATATTTTCATTTTATGCGTTACCACTAAAACATTCAGCGACAATGTGGACACACTTCACTGGTTTACAGAGGTTGATGCTCAAATCTTATGCAATAGATTTCTCCCCATAAAACTACTGCCCCGTAAACCTCAATGGAATGGAATGTCTTCTATGTTTGGGCAGTTCTGCACAGAAATAATGATGGAAACAATATTAAACAAGAAGATATGCTCAGAAATGGATGCACCAGAGCAGCTACACATACAGCATTAGAGCATTTCCTGGTGGAGATTTACATCATGTGTACAAACGTGCACTCAATACACCTGATACACAAAATACCTGTGTGTGCATGTTTTTATGAGTGAGCAGCCACTCATGTATTCATGAATATGTGTGTGAGCGTGGTGAGAGATGTTCAGCATGGATACACTCAATAAGCCTGGTGTGTACAGCTAGCAGCAGGTGTGCATTATTTGCGCACAAGCAGAGGGAAAAGCCCTCTCTATACATCACAAACTGAATCAGGAAAGTGAAAAATAACCTGCAGAGGAGGGAAAGAAGAAAGGAATACAGAATGAGGGAAGGACAGGAGAAAGAGAGGGAAACAGAGCTCCTGCAGCTATCTTTCTTCTCTGCCATCTGAAGAGCCCAGAGGAAGACAGGAGATGAATATGGAAGATCCTCCCACTCTTATCTCTCCGTTTCTCCTGAATGCTTTTCTCACCATCATTTTCATTCTTTTATCACCGTCTCCCCTCCTTCCTTCCAGGCTCATGGTCTCTGCATTCCCCTAATAACATACTCATTCCCTCAGTTTGACTTGTATTTTTTTCTGCTTTCCACTTTCTGCTCTTTTCTATCTAAGGCTGGACAATATATATTGAATACACTAGAAGTATCTTGGATTATTTTTTCTGCATGGGATTTGATATATTGTGAATATCAAGTAAAAATTCTCTCAGAATTTGTGAGACTCAATTTAGTGTTTTCACTTTCCTTGTTCTATCCATCCCACGAACACAAGCCCATGGTCAAATACTGCAGTAGATTTGCAGGGAGTGTTGCACCATGTGTCTGCCGTATAATTAATGTTGCTACACTGCCAATATTAAGTGGTGAATCTGTAGTCCTGCAGGAGTTTACTTGCAACGTGTTTTACTTTGTGTTCAGTGAAATTTAAATAAAATGTTATTCCATTTATATGTGTAATAGAAAACGCAGTAATGAACTGAAAATTTCTATGTGTGACCACATGAACACGTGTGTCATTTATTGGAACACACAGCTGAACTTAAAGCTAATATTACCCACAATGCATTCTTTCTTAAAGAAACTGTGACTACCAAGTACATTCAAGACATACACTAAACAGACTGTGATGACAGTTCACAAACTCCATAAAGTTTGCTACAGCAGAAGTAAAACCACCCAGCCCTAATTCTGTCTTTCTCATTTTGCCTCCTTTTTTTTGTCGTTTCTCCTTCTTTTTTGTCAGGCTGCTGATCACCATTCCTCCTCCCTTCTGTCTTTATCTGCCATTTTCTTGACTCTCTTCCACCCCTTTGTCATTTTCCCAGCTCTCTCCTTAAAACCCCTCCACCAAGCTTCCTCTCTGCTTCTTTGATACATATTTTTCTTTCATCCGAGACCAATCTCTCCATCTTTTTCCTCTCTTCACCATCCCTCTCTGCTGTTCTGCTGGTTTGTTATTGATTGTTAGTGCTGTGTTGCAGTCTCTCCCCTGTGGTTGTGTTGTTGGAGCTCTGCCCTTCACACCAAATCAATTAGTTTTATTCACCCACACAAAAAAGTGACTAAGAATGAGTTTGAGAGATAGGAAAGATAAAACACAACTGAGCAGCTAAGAGGTCCATAAAAAGCCTAAAAAGTAAAATACTGAATCTGTCATGCCAACTTATTTACCAGCTATTAATAATCCTGTCAATTTAACCCTTAAAGACTATTTTTGTGGTGAATTACAAATGAATGTTTTGCATTTTTCAGTAAAAATCACAAAAGACTCAAAACAGCTCAGGGAAAGTTCAAAGGTTATTATTCCAGTACAGAGAAAACTGAAGATAAGTGACTTTTTTTAACTGATGGTAAAAGCAAACATCTATAACCACTATCATTTGTCAAACTACTGGACTTTTTTGTATAAAAATGATTTTCTTTCTATGTAGCTTCCATTGTATTGTATTGTATATTGCACTGTACCTTTCATATGTATAGCCTAGAAAGTATTTGTATGTGCATATGTATATGTGTGTGTACACTCATGTGTGTATATGCATATATAATTGTATTTATTTATTTTCTGACCACTACCAGCCTGTGTTTTGTTTTATTATTTTGTTTTATGTGTGTGTTTAGAAAAGAAAAAACCCAATAAACACATTTATATATAATATACTACTGGATTTTAATGCTTAGTCAATGCTGCAGAGGAACAGTATTGATAGGATTAGTGGTTCAAAATTGTGGCAGCTGGTCAGGTCTATGGGGTTAATAGGAAAAGTGTATTTATTAAGAGATCTTGCAAGTTAATTTGTAAAAATGGAATATGTAAAAAAAAAAAAAAATTGGGATTTTCTTCTCCTTTTTCTGTTCTAACACAAAAAGGAAATCCCTGTCTCCTTTTTCATGTCAAAAAGGCCAATATGGCATTAGTAAAACATCTCTTTATCTTTTATCCAAGTCAACTTTAGACTAATATTCACTTGAAGCTCTTCTAACAGACTGATATACCGTAACACTTTTTTATCCTCTGTATCCCCTGCTAAATATCTCCTTTATCTTGGCATATAACCCAAATGAGAGACTCCATCTTCTATCAAAGAGTTAAAATGATAGAGCCTGGTCTCAAATATCACAAAACACCATCTGGCAGATTCATAACGACTATGAAGGCATCAGGACTGGGCAGCCCAAAATCTTTGAAGTGATGACTTTGAAGTAATAATCCACAACGATAAAGACAGTTAGAAAAGTCTCCCTTGACTAACGGGAGCTGCACTTCAGATGCACTCTGGAGGACTTACTCTGTTTCCTCATACTTGTGCAATCCCAGGGCATTTTCAGATTTAAGGCAGATGAAGTTTTAAAGGCCATCCAAGGGTGAAACCTATTGGCTGTCATATGCAGACTGGTACCTGTATACTGGAAGTGTCCTCAGGCCCAATCCCAGAGCCTCCTCCCAGTATCCCAAGTGAATGCAGGCGTCTAAAGCTGCATCTGTGACTCTGAGTTTGTACAGGTTTTCATCAGGAACAACACTGCTAGCAGCTGATAATAGATGTTTACAGCTCTCTAATAGCACCTGCCAATCTGGAAGATTGCATAAGGAAGAGGAACATTTATACTGTACATTTAAAAGGTATTTAAAGCACACATTAGACAGACTCAAAGAAAAGCTTGCATGCCACTGTTAACCTACAAACGTAATAACTCCTACAAATATAATAAACCACAAACGGAATAAAAATTTGCTGCTTTTAATGTAATAATCCCACAAATGTAATAACTTTCCCAAAAATGTAATAACAGTCACCTACCACAAACATAATAGCTCATTTTCCCACAGTGTGCTCCTACCCTCTCCATTGTTATCATAACCATATCCAGACATTTTATTTACATGGTTCAAACATAGGCTTCTATTATACTTAAGAAGAATAAATAATATCCAGTTCATACCGAAGCTTTTATGATAAAACCTTTACAACATTTTTGCCCATTCTGTTTTGTTCCTCCACTTGTATTTGTAATTAGACACCTTTTAATCTGGAATTAGTACCATGTGGTGTAACTACATTTGATCATTCTCAAAAGACAAGTATCCAAAGAACAAGAATAAATGGGAAGAAAAAGACTATATATAGACTAAAATGAATATACATGCATGCATTGGTTAAATGTATGTGATGTACTAATTTATTACATTTGTAGGAAGTTATTACAATTTTGGAAACTGAAGATTTTTCCCCTCCCAAAAGCATAATAGATCCCCACAAAAGTAATAATTATTACGTTTGTAGGGAAATGAGGTATTACATTTGTGGTAGGCAACTGTTATTACGTTTGTGGGAAAGTTATTACATTTGTGGGATTATTATGTTAAAAGCTGCAAATTTTTATTACATTTGCGGTTTATTACGTTTGTTGGGAGTTATTACATTTGTAGGGTTAACAGCCCCATTCCCCCCTTTTCTCCCTCCTTTTATTTTCTGTTGGTCTTTCCACTGTCAGTTACTTAATAGAGAAAAAAAAAAGCCTTTTTTTATACAGCAGTTAATAGTGACTTAAAAAGCCTTGAAGGACCAGATTTGCATAACTGAAACCACAGCACAAATTTAATTGACAGCTTCTTTTAAATTTATTGTAATTTGGGTGGGATTTCCTCAATTAGGTCCTAAGTCTCTGCTGCTTTGGTGAAGTAACTCCTGAAAATCAGCTTTATTTGCTGCAGGACATGACAACTGTTAACTCAAATTTATCTGCTACTTTATTATCTGTGGTGCCACATTATATAAATATATATACATTTAATATAGCACTAACAGTATTTGTTATTAATTGCAGAGTCTGAGATCAAACACATTTCATCAGTCAGGTCCTGAAAATCGTAATTATTTCTAACAGCCATTACACAGCACGCAGTTAAAGGCAGACAGTGGTGAAAATGCATTCATTCATATCTGAGCCTGTCCCACCTACCAACAGGTGAAAGCCAAGAACACACTGGACATGTTGCCAGCTCATCACAGGACTATTGTACAGATTTCTAAGAATTCATTATGTCATATTGGGAGATGACAATAGTGTTGCAGATCATTCCGACTGTGGTGAATCTCAGCTGAGAAAGGATACTGGATTCTGCCTTCAGTTCATCCAGTCTGGACAAAGACTCCATCATCGGCCGCCATGACACTTCCTCACCAGATACCATGAGTCCATCCTGGTTCAAAGAAAAAAGTAATGAATATTCACACAGAGAAAGTAGACTTTTGGTTGATTTAGAATGTTTACTGTTTTCTTTCATTTTCACAGTTTAGCCTGTTTGTTCATAGATTGACATTTTGTGGGTTGGTTCATAATCAGTCATCATTCAGTGGTTAGAAGAAGAAAATATCTTTGTGTTCATTAAATATCTGAATTGATGGGTTGGACTTCTGATGTATCATTAAGTCAGTTACGATGAAGTATGCAACTTTTACATGATGTGAAGACCTGAGGCGGTCAGCCTGAAGGTGGACTTTTAGGGAAGAAAACAGGATATGGCTGGCAGATAAACCTTTAACAATTTAACTTTTCTTTTTTTAAATAACAAGGTCATCAAACTTCTTCATTGAAAGCTTATTATACGGATTTTTTATTCAGATTATTCACAGGAATTTTACTGTCTTATAACACAAATGACTGGTACCTTTAAAAAAATGAGTTCACTTCAGATCTCTCATCCCTGCTAACTGACTGTCAATGCCAAACATGAGTACTGCATGACTGCAGTGTGTTTGTGCACAATACACAGTTATAGATGCAGACTGATAACTGTTGCTGCGTAGGTGTAGCTATGCAGTGAACTTAACCCTTTCATGCATAATGGTTACTCCAGTGGACAGCTATTCCACAGCTGTTCTCTTGTATATTTTAAATGCATATTATATTTTTATATTTTGTTGTTTTAGTTGCATATCAGCCAACACAGTGGACACTTATGCATCATCCCAAACACTGCAATTCCTCCCATTAATGTAACTTTGCTGTTCTAGATAAACCTGATCAACAGTAACATGTTTTAGTGTAAATCAATTGTTAATTGTTAGACTGTAAATAACAGTTGGTTTTTTTTTGTTATTTTTTTAAACAAAAAGGTTTTTTTTTTGCATATTATCTTCATGAAGTGAGTAATAACTAGTATTAGAATATGTTAAAATGTGAGAAAATATCAGATTAGCAGCATTAAACATGTTTTTATTTCATTGTTTTCATATTATTTTCTGATATTGGGTTTTAAATACTTGTTTCTTTGCTTCAAGAATATAATGCGTGATGTAGCTGAGTGGACATTTTTGTAATTCCAGGGAAAAAAACTCAATTGTATTGTTTTTTCATGCCTAAGGAGGAATAAACACACACACACACACACACAAAAAAACCCTTCAACTAAGGTTCTCATAATTCATGCGTTAAAGGGTTACAGTACTCCCATTATACTTTGTTTTCATAACTGTCCTCCACTCCAATGAGGCGAGATGCTGCAAAGGCATTGTCTACACCAAATGAAACACTCAACTTCACCTTGTAAAGGAGTAACTGAAAGAAATAAATTCATTTTCAGGAATCCTAATAACTACATGACTAAAAGTGTTACTTTGCCTACATAAGAAATACAAATGGAAAATGGAAGCAATCCTTAGTTCAGGGTATTTGCAGGTTTGAGGACATGAAATTTATTACTTTTTATGACATTTTTGAAGGCATATAATCAAATTTAAGACCTTACATTAATACAAAAACACAGTACAACAGGCCTCATAGTTATTGCGTCAAACCAATTTTAACCATGTTCTAATCTAAAGCTCATACCTGAACCTTCCACCCATGAATGATTGTTGGAAGCTCTACTCATTCCCATATCCATTATGATAAAATGCTAAACACTAATTACAAAAATTTCCAAGGCAAATACATATAGAATTATAATTTTTTGTGTCTGTGGAATTTTTAAGACCCTTGAGAGCCAGATTTAAGGACTAATAATCAATTTTAAGGATAATTAAGGCCTTTATTTAAGACTTTAAGACCTTTAAAGGATGGATGGACACCCTGCTAGTTTTAATACTTTATTGATGGAAAATAAACATATAGAAATTTCCATATTTATTTGACCAGTCTTCAATTTTCAAATAGGAAGTCCATAGAAAAAAGAGAAACAAACAAATAAACAAAACAAACAAACAATAAATAAATACAATACAATACAAGTATGATAAGGTTGCTCCTCCCAAAGTTAGTCTGGAATAATGGAAGAAGATGGAAGCAATTCTGATTGAAAAAACCCCCAAAACAAACTAGTTTTTTCATGTGCACACAGGTTCCAAAAAGCAACAAAAGAAAAAAAAAACCCATCCCACTGGTTTGCCGTCAACAGTTATCTGTCACCATGACAACCTTGGGTCATAACACAGCGGTCTGCCATCATCATCATCTGAAGATTAAAGACAGAAAAGGAGAATGACAGAAAGTGTTTGTCTGTGCACAGGAAAAAAAAACCCAGACTGAAAGAAATGTACACCATTGTCCTAGAGACTCAGCGAAGTGCTTTCTCTTAGCTCATCTCAAACACACACATCTCTTTTGAGTGCTGCTGTGTTGAAGTAGAGTGAGAAGAGAGTGGCATTGGCAGCATATGGAGAACAAAGGTGAGCAAGAGGCTGAGGTGAAGGCAGTGAAATGAGATGAAAAAATCCAAAGTGAGAGACAGTCAGACGCTCAAACAGTGAGACAGAGTGGATTAAGATGGATGGAAAAATAAACTGCAGCTGAAAGACAAGATAATATTTCTCATTTTTCAGTAGGTGGTCAGAGGAGGAGAGAGAGAGATAGGGTGTGAAGAGGTGGAGCGTGACAGAGTGACAGAAAGGAAGTGGAGGGCAGCAGGAGATAAGAGAGTGAAGGAAAGAGGATGAGAGGACAGGAGAGGGTACACTGTAACATGTAATGCTCTGATACACCGTCTAAGTCAACAACATGGTGTATGTGTGAACATCGGGGTGTTTTTCCGTGTGTGTGGGAGTGCGATTTAAGCCACTAGTCATGAGAAAACCACTATTTTTACACTTGTGGGATGAAATTCTTGCAAGGTTAAGCTTAGGCTTAGTGTAGGAAATGTGTAAAGTCAAAACACAATCCTAAGACCCTCAGTATGATTCAGACAAGTACCCGAATGTGAACGCAATATTCACGCACGGCTGAGTTCCGTTCTGTTGTGAGTCAGCTGAAAATCTGAGTGTGTGTGAGCTGCAGTGAGTGTCGAAGTTAAGGTCAAAGATGAGGCAAATCTCTTTCGCTTAGGTTGAATTCCACTTAAACAAATCCATGGCTTATCAATAAAGCTCTTCTTAACCATGCTCCATCTGCTTATTTAAAGGATCAGTATGGAGGATCTAAGGGCTGCAAAATTAATTTGAAATGTAACGGCAATATCAGCCTGTGCAATTAGTCATCACATAACGGCAGCAATTTAAAGGTTCAGATTTAGGAGGGTTTATTTTGATCTAATTACAGAGTAGAGACAAAAATAAATACAACCTGGTGATAGTTTGGATTCAGTATAATATAATTTAATAGTCCTATTTGTGGCATTTTTTTTGTATTCTTTAGTTTTACACACTCAAAAGCCACCAACAAGAAATATGGTGGACTCCACATAGGAGGACCCGCTGCCTCTGCGGAGATAAACAAATTATTCTAAGGCAATTCTTATTTTAAAGTGATTATATACCAACAACATCATGAATATTATACTCCATTTCTGAAAATAAATCCTCCTAACTCCTACAGAGTGGACCTTTAGGATTCTGTCAGCTTTTTATTTGACAGGAATGTAATTGAAAAATGCTCAGAAGTGTGCTCTAAAGTCTGATAAAGAGGTAAGAAGAAATGAAAGCAGTGTTTTCTTTAAGCAGCTCCCCTGCCCTCTCCATAACCTACAGCTGAACACAACGTTTTGTGTGTTAAACAGTTACAGTAAAAAAGGTCAAGTGCTGGTATTTAGATTTGTGAACTGGCATTAAGCAGACAAAAGGACAAGGCTGTTTTACTGTTCATGTACTCTGGGTCAGGAGGAGATGTGAAACAGCCCTTAACTTTATAGTATATGGAAGGGAATTTAAACATATTTTATTGTGGATGTAGATATTGTAAATAAACACAGAAAGTCAAGAATGCACCAACTTGTCCGACACTTTCTGAACTGAGTGGTATGAAAGCAGAGGCAACAAGAAGAAAAAGTTTAAAGTTGTAAAAGTAAAAGTTCTTCTGGAAAAATATAACTGTATATGCTGTACAATATTCTGAACAACAATAAAAACAACATCCGGATGATATTTTATTTAGTAATGCTATTCTTCCTCCCCAAAACAGCCATGAGGTAATATCACAGTCACATAAAGAGAGAAAGGTCAGATCTAATATTGAGTACCTGAGGCGAAGTAATATTGCAACATAATGTTGGATGGTCTTCAGACATCACTGGATGATTCTACATAGTACAAAAACATTACTCTGATAACTGGACATAATTGGATTATTATGTAAATTCCGGCATAGTTGATGTGTTTATGCTGGCATCATAATGATGTGTTTAAAGACCTAAACAAACAAGCAGATAATGTTTAAATGCAGCGTGTGTGTTTGTGTCTTACTGTGTCTTTACAGCCACATCTCTGGCAGTGGCATGTGAAGTGGTACTGCTCCTCCAGCTGCCGCTGTCGGTCCTCAGTCAGTGACAGTGTCTCGATGTAACTGATTGTTAGCTGAACACACAGAGGAACACGATACATTTAACAACTTTTGTTTTCTTTATTTATTAAAGGGACCATTTGTAGTATTTTTCCTCATTATAACCACATAATTTTTAATAACTCAACAATACTTTTGCACAATTAGTTATGTATATTTCTTTAATTAACATATTGACAATATATTGTCTAGAACGCATTGCAAAAACTGTGACAGTTCTGACCTTGTTTGAATGATTCCAAACAGATCTTTAGTGCAGCAATTGACAACGCAAACTGTGCAGAATACTGAGGGGATTTATGGTTTTACTGTGGCTGTTTTCTGTCTGAAAACAAAACTAAATAAACTAACGGAGCAATAGTGTAAACTATCAGCCGATGCTGTTTTTGTTAGAAGAAGAAAACGTATTGATACCATCGTACAGATGTGTGTAAACAATGAGCTTAACCTTTTTCAATGAGTCATACAGTCTGTGGATACATAGTATTAATTTGGTGGTGGTTTTATTAATCCTAAATGTGTTCTGGTAAACAACTTCCCCCTGGTTTTAAGAGTTTGAAATATCAATACTACATAGAAGCCCTTTAACATGATTATAGTAACATATAATCCAGTGTAGACAAGTAGAAGCAATTTGTGTCTTTATATGTCTTACATGTTTGTCCAGATGGCATGTTATTAAAAAGTACATTCAGAAAGGATGGTAAAGTGTGGAAAATGGAAACAAGTCAAATTAGACATGACCATCCTGCTTTTGATATTTCACCTTTTAAGAATTCTTACATGATTTTTTGTTCACTCTGCATTTATAAATGTGTTCATTATTTTAAATTCAAAGAATAATCTTGTTCTTCCTTTACATTTCATTTTATTTCATGCATTACCCAAAACTGCTTTAGGCGCCATCTCTTTCATTAATAACACCAGGACATTCAATGAATACTGCTCATAAACAACCAGAATATAAAAGCAGACATAAAATGAGACTCAATAAAAACAATCAAACTTGTTTTAAATGTTGTGAGGGTTTAATGAGAATCTGTTTGAATTGCTCATACCTCCTCTTCAGGGTTGATTTCTCGAACAGCTCTGAGTTGGAGCTTTGTTCCCTCAAACACCATCACGCAGTTTGGCCTGCAGTCATGGTTTAACAGAGATAAACTGTAAAAGAGAAAACAGTATGACGAGAGGAAGGACGGACAGACAGGGCCAGAGGGTGAGATGAAGATAGGGTGAAGGAATAGGAGAAAAATGGAGAAGAGGGAAAAGGAATGAGCAAAAATGAGAGACAGAGGAAAAATATTTAATTTGCTCATTTTTACTAGGATGCCTGATTTGTGTTTACTGTATGAGAATAACTGGAAGCTGGTTATTTTACCAAAAACACACTACTCCACCTTATTTTACAACACGTACAGTCTGCAACAGATGAAACAGGTCAAGATAGAGATTCATGGGGTTGAAACTTATTTCCACACAGGACACAGATAAACCAACACCTGTCAGACGTCCAACTGCTTTGGGGTTTCACAGACACCAGTGTTGACTGAAATGGTAATTTGTGCCAACATACTGACGGAAGGAAAAACCCATGTGGAGTAAATAACCTCCCTCAAGATTCCCATCCATCTAAAAGTCAGTTCTGTGTGACGGCTGTGTTTCCACATCTCTTTATCTGTTGTCCTCAGGGCTGTTAAAGGGTTAAGTATCATACCAACACAAACCTGCGTCTACAAGTTCAGGCTGAGTGCTCCAACAAAGTGAAGCTTTAAAGTTAAACACACAGGATACAGATAATTCCCTGCGCTGGATGACAAATTGAGTACGCTGCTTCTGTCATAACAAATGTCACTCTTCATTTCTGTCTGTCGCCCTCCCTCCCTCATGCTCCCAATCACAGACAAATCAATGAGGAAACAATGCACACTCTACTTCTGTCAAAACAAGAGTTGTGGACTTATTTCCTATATTTATAATAGACACAACCCATCCTCGAAATCAGCCACACGCACTGATTCTGACAATAGTGTCAGTGTCAAAACAGTTATGACTCAAATGTTTCATTTACACTTTGATGAATGTGTCCAAATTCACCAGTGTGAGTTTTGACACCGTAAAACTTTTCCTGAGATGATCGCTGATAACTGTAGGATGTAAAAAAAAAAACCCAACAAAAAACAAAAAACAGTGGGACACAAGAATAAATCATGTAGGTGTTAACAAATGGATATATAAAGCTCTGCAATTTCCTCTGAAATCCGCATGTGTGCATGTACGACAGCCATTCCATTCCCGTGTCTGTTGAATTCCAACACAAACACACTTTATTGTACTAAATAAACACCTGATCCATGTCTTATTTAAGAAGCAGAAGTATAAAAACCACTACTGTGGCCATCACTATCTTCTTACAACAGGCAAAAACAGTGCTGTTAGTACTGCAAAAGTAATTGGGATCCAAAAACTGGAAACTAAAAACTACTGGACTTCTGCTCTGACAATGTTCCCAAACTCTGAGGACTGGTTTTTCTATCAGGACAATGCTCCTGGCCTCAGCTAGGTCAATAAAGGCGTGGATGACGGACCACCAGATGAAGACCGTGTCATGGCCAGTCCAATCTCCAGACTTGAACCCACTTTGAAAACTTCTGGAGGAAGATGGATGGTCACAAACCATGGAACATGTCTGAGCTTCTTGAATTTCTCTGCCAGGAGCTGCATAAAGTCATCCAACAGCAATGGAGGAGAGCCAAGACATGTGAAAGCTGTCACTGAAAATCAGGGATCTTCCACTAAACATTGACGTCTGAACTTTTCCCAAGTTACAACATTAGTATTGTTTTGTTTAGAAATGAATATGAACTGCTTTTCTTTGCATTATTTGAGGTCTGAAAACACCTGCATTTTTTTTTTGTTATTTTGACCATGTGTCGTGTTCTGCAAATGCATGCTCTAAATAACAATATTTTTATTTGGAATTTGGGAGAAACGTTGTCGGTAGTTTAGAGAATAAAACAAAAATGTTCATTTTACTCAAACACATACCTATAAATGGTAAAAACAGAGAAAGGGATAATTTTACAGTGGTCTCTTATTTTTTTTCCGAGCTGTATGTATAGGAGAGATTATCAGAGACAGATTCTAGTTTTCATGGTTGTTTTCTATTAATGTCTTTATATACAGGGTGGGGAAGCAAAATTTACAATATTTTGAGGCAGGGATTGAAAGACAGTGTATGACCAATTAGTTTATTGAAAGTCACGAGACTTTATTTGCCACAAGAAAATTGACATAATATAAAATGTTTTTATTCTATGTGTCCTCCTTCTTTCTCAATAACTGCCTTCACACGCTTCCTGAAACTTGCGCAAGTGTTCCTCAAATATTCGGGTGACAACTTCTCACATTCTTCGTTTAATAGTATCTTCCAGACTTTCTCGTAATAGTTTTGCTCATAGTCATTCTCTTCTTTACATTCTAAACAGTCTTTATGGACACTCCAACTATTTTTGAAATCTCCTTTGGTGTGACGAGTGCATTCAGCAAATCACACACTCTTTGACGTTTGCTTTCCTGATTACTCATATGGGCAAAAGTTTCTGAAAAGGTATGGATAATAGTGTTAGGTATGATTATGACATCAATATATGTTTGGTTTCAAAACAATTGACGTAGTGACTGCTGAGAAAAAACAACTAAATGTTCATTGTAAATTTTGCTTCCCCACCCTGTATGTGATCTAAAAATGAACTGTGTTGTAAACAAACAGTATTAACCTCATTAACCAGCCTCAATTGTACACGCTCAAACAGTTAAGACTTAAAGAACTCATCTGTTAAAAATTAATGGTGCCAGAGGAGCTGATGTGCATTTCACTGTGCTGAGTTTGTGATTATTCATGTCACTATTGTGATAAAAATAGAAAAAATGTTAAGACCTCTGTGACCCATAAAAAGACATTTACTGTCACTGCACACATGGCTGAGAAAAAATACTCAAGAGGTTTGGGTGTTTTTATGCCCCACTCTATTACTGGGGCTCTCGTTTATCATATTCATTGAGCAAAACAATGGCTGCATGAGATAAAGACTGTGCGTGTCTGTGTGTGTTTGTGTGTGCAGAACCTCCTGGCTTTGTTCTACTGTGGCTAAGTTGCAGGTTGAATATCAAGTAGAAATCAAACCCTCTAAACGGTGCTTTTATCTGATGGAGAGCTGCTCATTAGCATACTAATTAGATTAATTAACTAAACTGCATCTCACATTAACATCGCCTCAGACTTAACTGGAACTAACTGTTGCTGAACAAAGTGGGAAAGAGAGTGAAAGATCGCATGGGTGTTTACTTTATTGTCTTTCTTATTGAATCTGAGTGTAGGAGGGCTCTTCACTTTGGAGTCTGTGATGTCTGAACTGCTCTGAAGGGCGATGTATTTAGAAAGTCTTCAATATCCCCTGGCTCTTCGATTATTGTCACAGTAAAAACCCTCTGCTTTGTTGGAGCTTTTAAGGCCTTCAGTTAAAGTAAAACGTTTGGCTCTGGGCTCTTTTCTCAGAAGAAACCTTTTTGGGTGCCTCAGACCTGTTCTACAAAGTCAGTGACTGTTGTGAAGAAGTGAGATATAAGCATTAAAATATGCAATAACCAACACTTTTGGTCTTAAAATGTCAATATGATCACATTTATATCTGAGATTGCTTTAAAAATGAGAAAATGTTAGTGTTTTACAGGCAACTATTTATTTTTTCATGGTGTATGGTGTCAGTTTTCAGTGCTGCTATGATCTTTCACTCATACAACATTTAGCAGAAAGATTGAGAAAGAAAGAAAACAAGAAAAAAAAGAGACATAAAGAATTAAAAGGAATACCTGAAGCAACTATAAGAACAAACTTGGGTTAAGAATGGGCCTAACGCAGAAATCACTCATACCACCAAATAGGTTTTTAATGCATAAGGACCCAGTGCGACTTCTGTGGTAGTTCCCAAATGAATTTTTCTCTGTATTTAACCTTTCCTAAGTGATTTATCACCATTTATTATAATATCATTCCCTGAATTTTGAATTTTTTCCAGTGAAAATCATCTATTTCCCTAGGTTTAATTGACTGATCATGTAGATGTTCATAAAAGCTCACAGTAAATTCAAAGGTTATTATATAAAAACAAAAAAAAGTGACTTTTTAAAGTAAAATATATCATTAACTGAACATAAACCCAGTGTCTCCATCCACTGTCACTGACTGAACTCAATGGATTTTACTGGTGAATGAATGCTGTAGAAGATGACGGTGTTTCCATGTTCACTACGGAACGTCCAAATGGGTCATATCTGATGACCATAAAAAGACGACAATTTGCATTTTACACCAATTATTTACATGTATTGATAGGATCAGTGGATCAACAGTTTATATCAGTAGATGCTTCTGGCTGATAGTGGACATTTGGGTCTTTATGGGTTAAGTGATCTAGGAGAACTTGTCACATTCACAATTTTTTTCTCAGGTTAGTTTTGGCATGAATACAATTTACAGGTGAAGCAAAGTGGTTCCGATGCATTGTAGACATCATAATAACTGTAATTCTGCCTTAGATTTTTCACTAAATGACTATAATCCAATTACAACTTCAGCAACTTTGACACTGAAAACCCTACGCACTTCATATACAAACTCTGACCATTATCTTTGTGATGTGGCAGCATGTAGGAGTTTATTCAAATAAGAATAAGAACACACTGAGCTCCAATACTATGCACTTGTTGTTGTAGATTTCCAAGTGATCTAAGGTCTGTGAGTCATTGTTCACCAGATGAAGAGCTCCGAGCATGAAGAGTTGAACAGAAAATGACATGTAGACATACAGAGGCCTGAGCTCAGTGAAAACAGACAGCAGAGGAAGAAAAGCAGTAAATGAGAGGAGAGGGTTTGACATACAGTTATATGAGAAAACAGGGATGGGGTGAACAGAGGTGTAGCCTCAGCACAGTAATCCCCTGCTCCTCAGCAAACCCATGGTTGCTAGGCAACCTAAAATATGAATACGCAAGGGACCATCCTGCGAACAGGCCCATCATTTATGGATGAGTTATGACACAAATCGTACTCACACACTGACACAGACACACATGGTTTGGCTGAGCTTTGGTAAAGCCACTGTGACCATCTGACATCTCAACACTGCCCAGATAAACTGGCATGGATACCTGCAGTGTGTGTGTGTGAGTGTGTGTGTGTGTGTTTCCGTGTGAACACTAACAACATGTGCAACGACAGGCCAAATCCCAGCCCCATTCATGCAGGTCTCAGTATGAGGATTACAGTGCATGCTGCCTCGCTCGTTTCATTCCTTCATGCCAGACAAGAATCACATTTCAGCTGGAGTCAAACCTCATATTTCTGCCCGTGTTCTCGCTTCAGACTTCCCCCTGTCTTCCCCAAGCAGCGTTATAATATTCTGTCAACATTCATTTTCAAGTTTTCGCCTCAAAACAAAAATTCCCCTTTCCCCCTTCCTCCCTTCTTCCTCGTGCTTCAAAGACCTGTCAGAAAAATGGCGAGGGGAGTGGGGCTGGCTTTGAAAGTGAGCACAAAAAGGATGGGTGGGGTTGTTTGGGGTGCGGTGATCTGCCAGGTAACTCCACAGATACATTTAAATTTTGTGACGTTTTTACAGGACAAGTAAGCTATAAAACTAAATCACAATATTTGTGCTATCTAACAAAAGACTATGATCTAAATTGATATTAATGAGGCTTTTTTGATGTTTGTGCTTTCGACACGCCCCTTGTCTGTGTGCATGGGTTACCTTGGATACAGTCCAACTCCAATCTCTTGCAGTTCTCCATCACTGATGGTGAAGCAATTACACGTCACCTAAAACAGAGAGAGAAACCAACAATACCTTTTAGTACAAGCTCTGGACATTTTATACATCCACTTTACATACCAGACTTTCTTGAAGTTGCAGGAATGTTGTTGGGTTTTGGCTCATTATTGGTGAGACATATAATACTGATAAAAGTCTGAGAGCTGTCAACCTATGTCTGACCCCAAACGTTTAGAGGGTATTTAAAAAACATCAACAACAGGCCACCATTTGTCTGATTTGCATATTGTGAATCTCATTTATACACTATACAATTACAATTTTATTGTCATTACTATCTATTTATGACAGATGGAGGAGAAGAGGAAGAAGAAGAAGAAAAAGCAGGAGTAGTAGATGATGAATGGGAATGAGAAGACCAACAAGGAAGAGAAGGGAAAAAAGGAGCAGGAGATGGAGAAAGTGGCAAAGGAGGAGAGGCAGCAATTTAAATCCTGGGTCTTTAATACCCCATAATGCATCTGGGTGGCCTGTAGGATTTAAAGAAACATTTCACAAACAAATTAATGAAAGAGACAGAGTTTTTAGGGGGAATGCGGCAAGATTCCAATTGTAGGGGAGGAGGGATGGCGTGTTTCTTTGAACTCAAAAACTTGGCGTGGATACAGTTTGAATAATAAAATTCCTGTTTAGATGAGGAGGACAGACAGAAGTGATAAGAGGGGAAGCAGTTATAAACACAAAAAAACATACAATAAGTTAACAAAGAAGTGAAAACTAGTGAAAGGGGGAAAAAGACCACTGTGTTTGATGTGTCAATTATTGAGAGAATGCAGCTGGTAAATAAATGCATTTGTGTGTCGGATTTTGCAGAAAGTAGAAAAATAATTGTAAGTTGAGTATCATCAGTATTCAGATTGTCACTTAAAGAGGCAGAGGCAGAAAGGGAGGATAAGATTTAAAGGGAGCTGCAGACAGATGTTCCCCGTCCTGCAGAAATTCACACCAGAACCAGGACTCATCAAAACGTCTCCCTTTGAATCCACAGTCGTAATAAACTCCATTAGAGCCGTGCCTCTCATGAGAAATGAAGGATTTTACTCAACTTATACGACAGGAGGAAACGCAATTACACAGAAAAACACCAGACGCACACACTCTGCATGAATATACCAAATCTCTGGCAAAATCTCTCATGCACACACACAAAAAGGTTCCAGGTCTTTCTCCATTTCACACATGCTTCATTGTTATTCAGTTGTTCTCATAGACATCCATCATCTGCACCATAAAGCTTGCATTAAAACAAGGACAGATACATCATCTAATGCAGCAATATGTTCTATGCACATTATAATACATCAAGACTGAGTAAGAGTTAAGTGTTTCCAAGTGATTTTTTATTAAATAGTTGTCAGACACAGCAGAGATAAACTGTCAGCGGAGGTTAGTGTAGGCCAAAACATTTGATGTTTAGTGAGAAATGTGTCTGCGGTGTTTTGTGGGAGTGGTGCTGCTTCATTTAACATCTAAAGATTAATGAATATACAGTCAGATCCAAAAGTATTTGGATAGTGACACAAATGTAGTAATTTCCCTCTGTATACCAACACAGTGGATCTGAAATGAAGCAACCAAGATGTAACTTAAGCATGAATTTTCAGCTTTAATTTAAAGTCTTAAAGAAAAACACTGAATTAACCATTTATGACATTATTACATTAGTTTGTCCAATTACCTTTGACTGACAGACTATGTTTTAAAGGGGTCGTATTTTGCTAAACCCACTTTTATTCGTTCAAAAATTCAGGCTCCTGTTTGACTTCTTGATGAAGGCTTGAAGCCGAAACGCGTAGAAGTGTTTTTTAGATCTAGATATGACCATGCCGTGGTAATAAAGGCATTTTAATGTTTAAAGAGAGTGCCTTGGAGTTTTTCTTCCAGTTTTGTATTCACTTTTATTAGTCTTTGGTACATTTATTTGTGTATTTGTGGACCTTAACAGTTCAAAGAGTTTGAATTTGAACCCTCCAGGTGCTGCAAAGCTATCTTTATATTCATTCTGGCAAAAAAACGAGTGGATTTCTACAACCTGTTTTAATTCCTGCTTAATTTGTTACGTCTACAGCTAGTTATGTCATGACATTTGTACATATAAGGTCAAGACTTCCGACGAACATTTCTCCGAGTACGACATAATTGTTTGTCAGCAGCAGCGGTTCTAGTCCAAACTGAAAATATGTCCAAACTTCGAGCCGATTACCTAAAATGTTCACTTGTTGGTTGAATGGGACAGAGCAGCACAGCCAACAACCTGGAGAGGGTGGGGAGTGAAGTGGCTCATTTGCATTTAAAGGGCCAGAGCTCAAAACGACCTTGCTGGTGTCATTACTCAGAAATAGGGTTGAAGATGGACCTGTGGAGTTGAATTAATGAAGAATTCACATCCAAGCATAGCATTTACAGTTTACGGAGACCACAGGGAAAGGTTTTAAAATGCAGAATTCCATTTAAAAAAAAGCAAAATAGCATACCGTTAAAGGGTTGTAATTTCTAAACAGTTAATAGAATATTTTTTAACTAGAAGCACTCGGAGAGCGCAGACCTCCGCCAAGGCTGATCAGTGGCCCCCCCTGTGGGCCCCCCCACCCCCGATCACCACCAAAATTTAATCATTTCTTCCTTATCCCATTTCCAACAAACCCTGAAAATTTCATCCAAATCTGTCCATAACTTTTTGAGTTATGTTGCACACTAACGGACAGACAAACAAACAAACAGACAGACAAACAAACAAACAAACCCTGGCAAAAACATAACCTCCTTGGTGGAGGTAATAAAATCAAACTGAAAATCCACACTAAAGTCACATGTTTATCATTTCCTTCCTGATCCATTGTGGTGGTTTACAGAAGCCAAATTATACCATTTGTGTCATTTCCTAAATACACTGTTGCACATAGAGTTAGAATAAAATATTTTACCTCTTCCCATGAAATGATTGCGACAATGTGATTGATTGATAGATAAAGCGTAAGTGGGACTCACTATGTAATCACTGTACCTGGTCAAAGGTGATTACTGATGTGTCAAAATAGGAATAAAAAGATAAAAATAAGATAAGATAAGAGATAAGATATTCCTTTAATGATCCAACTATGGGGAAATTCACAGTGTTGTCAGCAGCAAACATATACATACATGTAAAACAAAGAGTCAAATAAATTTGAATAAAAAAGTATTTAAAAGGAGAGTGCAAATATGGTTTGATATGAATGTAGTGCAAATGGTTATAAATATAAAAAAATATATAAATACGGATTTGAATATATACAGATTTGGACAGGTGCGGTTTTAGATATATAAATATGGTGCCTATAGACAGTGAATGACTGAAAAATGACTGAAAACTAAATTATTCCAACTTTATGGGGAACAGTGTGCTTATGGACCTGACTGTTGTATGCTGCAAATGGTGTTAAATGTCTGGTTCACCATATGCTTTACATGCATGTGCTGCTGGTTCTCACAGTCTAATAAAAGAAGATAGACTGAAAAAGAATAAAAAAAGATGAAGGAACTGATATTCACTGTAGATTAGGTCTGCGTTATATGAGGAAAATCAGCAATCTGCGATAGCATTTTTCAATGACGCAGCGACAATATGACACGTGATAAATAAACCAATCAGTCTTGATATTGTGGCCAAATTGGCATTGTTACTTTGAGGACTCATCTGACTGGTCAAATGTTCACATGTTGAGTGTGAATGCATAGCATATGAGAATAAAATGATTTGATCCATATCATGTGGCGATGTGTTTATCACATTTGCTCATACCACACTGACAATGAAAATACCAAGTAGAAAACTGTACATCTATTTTTTTTTTTTTTTTTTTGCATAAATGATATGCCTACATCCTCTGTGAAAGGGGTTTTCCAGTTCCCAACAGGTTTCACCTTCTTGATGGAAAGTCATTACCGTTTAGTGACAGCAGGATAAGAGGGATGGAAGTGCTCAGAGAATATGAAGGATGTTTCTGAGAGGAGACGGGGGGGATTTAAACAAACAGTGGCGGGGCTTTCAGCTGGGCAGATCTCCCTCTCTGTCACACAAATACACACTTCCTCTCTCTCAGGGGATGAGAATCAATCTAGCAGAACATCCACATCTGCAGAGCCGGCTGGTGAACGCCTTTTGCATCCCTAATACCCACACACAAACAAATGCATATACAGCCGTCGCCTCTTTGCCTCAGACAGACAAGACACAAAAATTTATCTTTTCAATCATTCCCGGTATTTTTATGCTGTGTTCATACCTCTCATTATTTACAATTATTAGAGACTTTTCTTCTTTCTTTTTTGTCTTCCTGCTGCCTATTTTTCCCAAATGAAACAAACAACAAAATCCTTTAACAAAGACACATGCTCATGTCACTGGAATGAAAACATGAACTGGTGCAGCTAGTGTCAACAAATAAAACCTCCCACATTCATTTTAATGGACAATTTGGTCTGTAGTCTGCCATTTACTAAGAACAGACACCAAATTAATCACCTCCATTGTGCTATTTCACAGCATTTCACTGGAGACTAATGAATGCCCTGTCTATATTTTGTTTTAATGCTTAAAAAACACTGTGGTTTGTGAGTAAGAGATTGGAAAGCGATGGTGTCACACCCCATTTTGTGCATGTCTATTACTGCTTTGTGTAATGAACCTGCACCTGAAACATGAAATCCAGGTGCATAAGTCAGTGTATGACCGTAGTTTGAGGTCAGGATGGACACATTTGAGAGATGGACTGGACTGGACTGGACTGAACTGGACTGCACCGACTATGGGGAAATCCACATGATGTGAAGAATACACTTCAACAACCTGAATCAACACTCTGTATCCGCTACATCCAGTATAATCCACAGTGTCCACAGTTTTAAATACAATAGAAATAATGGTTTGTCTGAGTGTTTGGACCAGTTTGTAGTCATGTGGACAGAATTTTTTTAGACAAAGAAGACAAAAAATATCTGTTTACAAAATTATGCGCATTAGTTTGGACCAGATAGTAGTGTATGAAACTTGAGCCACTGACTTAACAGCATTTTAGTCTTACTCATACACTATTAATTTGCTTACACATGTAAATCATGTGTACTGAGCCCACTGAGACTGAAATTGTATTTTACTTGTTATCACAATATGCACATGGCTGGGCTCCTTCTGGACTCATTGGGGTCTGTGGTGGGGAGATGCACACTGAATAAGATGGAGGGGCATCAGGGACAATTCAGGTCATCTTTTCCACCACATTCTAACCATCGGAGAAGCAGCTGTAGTGGAAAACTAAAGTTATTATGCTGCAGGACTGAATGTTATAGAAGATCCTTTATCTCAGAGACATCAGAATGCACAAAACCTTAGTCGAACTATAGACTAGTTGTGATCACTTATTTACATTTGTCTCACATTTCATTTATTGAATTTAAAGACAGATGGATTTCTCCTTAGGTATTAATAAAGTTACTCTGAATCTGAATATGTTTAACAAATCAAGCCTGAAATACAATGAATAATAAAACTTCACTCCATGCATTCATAACCTTTTAAATGTCTCATTTAAATTAATGCTCTGTTGAACTGGTGGGAATCCAATGTGAAATATGTTCAACAAAAGCATGTTCAAATAAGTTTGTACAGTTACTCAGTGGCATATAGGTTATTCAGTACATGGAGTTTATTAGCAGTGCATCTTATAAAGCAGAAAGACATATGACCTCTATAGCTAATATGCTCGCTATTATATTTATATATTTATGACAAGTCAGATGGTTTCTGCATATTGAACATGTTATTGCACATCACAGATGTTCTTCATATTGTGCCCCACATTAAACTGCAGAAACAAAATATGATAATATAATTTCATTTATATCTGTTATAATCTCATACTGTATTTTCTTGCATGGCTAATAATAAAAGCATTTGTTTATTACTTTGGGGATGAATCAACACCAGAGCAGGACAAACAAATCCATCAGTTACCATGGTGATGACTGATTCCTCCTCATGGTGGGGGTGGATAGTTCCTCCCACAGTTAACCTGTTTATTTATATCCTCCCTCCATAATAAGCCTGAGTTTATTTCAGTGGTTTGTCTGTGGTGAAGTGCCAGTGTGTCCAGTCTGACAGAAATGTCTGAAGTGCTATTTCATTTCAATCTTTATAAAATGAACTGAAAGGAGTGCTCAAAAGAAGTAATAAAGAACATTTTTAAAAGCAGGTTTTAATGGAGAATATATACGGTTCAGCCGCCGCTACTGTACATCCCCTGCTGAAAATTAAATGATTACTTTTCATCAGTACAAAAGACACCAAATGTAAAACCTCACTTCCATTCATTTGTTTTCTTCTTTCTTTGTTCACTCGTCACACAGTGTTTCTGCTGAGTGGATATGGAAACTTAAACTTGAATGTGAGATGTGAATGTGAGAGGATCAGTGGAGAAAGGAGGCGCTAAACAGGTGTGATGAGCGGCTCCTGATGTGGAAAATGAAAATACAGCAATACAAATGACAGACACAGTGGTAAAAGGAGATATAAAGGTATAAGAGACATACATTTATAGGGTGTTTCATGTTACTTTTACAAGAAAATGAATGCTGTACTATATAGCACAATGCAAACATGGAACAACCTACCACCAAACTTAATTCAGATTAGTAGCAGCAGCAGCAAAATTAAACAGAAAATTAAAAATGGCTGTTATTCAGAAAAGAATCCCGATGGAAAAGTGACTGAATAAACACTATAAACTAGTATTACTGTACCAAGTATCATTTTTATTATGATGATCTCATTAGGCTTGTTTTGTTGAACTACTAAATTGGGTATGAACTAAATAATGCACTCTTAATTACCAATTACCTAACACTGTGGTACTCCGGCATTATAAAGGATAGAGAAATCAGTAAAAAAAAAAAAATCCATAAAAAATTCATCATTTCTGATCAACTCATTCTGAAAAAAAAACTTGTTTTAATAAATGGATGCCATTGATGAACTGATTAAACTTGCTGTGAGTTAAAATTTTGAGCTCTGGGGGTGAAGGTTAGAGTCTGAGACCTTGAAATAATATCAAGTAAATAATATCAAAAGAGAAAAAAGTCATGAAAACATACTCTGTATTTATTTTTTCAACTTCATGAATATTATCACAACACAAGGGTGTATAATCAGCCACAATACGTGCAAGGGGTGGGGTTTGTTGTGCCTGGCAACACTTGTTTTAGTTTATTTACTCCGTTCCCCATAAAGTTGGAATAAAATATTTTTACCTGTTGTTGTGAAATGATTGCGACAATGTGATTTATTCTTGATAGATAAAGTGTGACTGGGATTTATTTAATTGGTGTATGAGCCAAACTTGCCACTATTTTTTTGCAACTGTTGGCAATAATGTGATTTTTTGTGGACCTCAGGAAGGAATAGTAAGTCGGCAAATGAATTAATAACAATAACATCCCATTTCCAATATCTGTCCTCGTATGTGGAGAAAAACTGCTCCAGAAAATAAGAAAAACTTTCAGATTTTTAGATGTGGATAATGACATTTGACAGATTGATGGGACTGAATCATGACCAACTTCTATCCATCACCTTTACAAGTCTTGAGGAAATTACCCTGCAAACTGACAGTAAACTCCACTTAGCGAGGACGATGGCGCTGTGAATATCTGTGCTGTCGACATTAACTATTCATGGAGGGAGGGGCAGATCAAAATGATTTCAGTGGCATTTTTGAAACATCTACGAGTATCATATTTCTAAGTGGATGGATGGCGGTCTGGTACTGCACAAAGCGGGAGGTCCTGTCAGCTCGTATCGGAGTCGTCGAATTGGTTTGCTTTGTCCTGTCATGTCAGTTCAAAAAAACTTGTGACTGGATGGTTTATGTCTTTAATGTTGTTGGAATCGGTTCAATTACTGTCAATCTCGGAAGAACTACAAAGGCCATCAGACACACTCAAAGGCTGTAACTGTGTGTGGGTGGTGTACACTATTAAAGCTTTGATCAAGTATTTATGACCTTATCGCACTTCTTTCATCTCCCAATAGACAAGCAGAAAAACAGGGAGACAGAATTACAGAGGAAACACAAAAAGACAATGAGGCTAAACATCATTGTGTCACACATGTACACTGCTCAAAACTCAAGCACATTTTACTTTAATCATCATTAATGTTTGCTTCCGGCTCAACAAATATTTTCTCTTTACTTCTGTTGCTGCATTAACTGGGCCACCTTTATACACAAATATATCAGTTTTAAGGATTTATTTATTTGCTAAACAGCGTGCAGTAGTGTGTATGTGTGTGTGTAAGAACTTTTACACAAACACATCTACATGCAGTCACATGTTAAACTTACTGCTTCATATCAGTGATAGTGAATGAAGATAGAAAACTCACTAAGGAACAAAATGTGACACTATGGCTCATGTTCATGTAGGACAGGATGATATGGACAAAATCCCACATTTTCAGGCTTGTTGTACAAATCATTTTAATCTGTAAAATGCTGCTGATTTGCACTATATACACAGCAGACGCAATATTATACAGAGAAACCTACCACAGTACCACCAAATTTCTACAGGTGGATCTTGGGTGTATTATGAACGACAACTGGGCCTTGCTGCAATTCCCCTAGTGTCCACTGGCAGTACTAGTGATGGGGATGAGACCACCTATGTCGAGACTGAGTCAAGACCGAGACCATTGGTTTTCAAATGCAGTCAAGACCAAGTCCTTGAAAGGTCAAGTCCAAGGCAAGACTGAAAAAGCAGACCAGTCTCCAGTCCAAGACTGGACTCGAGTACTAGAACACTGGGTAGTACCACAATGAAAGTATCTATTGTGGCCTATTGACATCAATAAACACATTTCCTGTAAGATACGGTTGAATCTCAACCCAGAGGCAGAAATGCTTGAATGTCATCGTTATAACTTGGTAAAACACAAAACACAATAAAACACAAAACTATACTCACACAGCACTCTGAATTATCATCCAAATTTTTTTATCTTTCAAAATTATAACTTCTCACCACTTTCGTAACTCATTATGATTACAAAATAATGACTTTTCTACAGACTACAATCCCACAGTCAACACAAGCCAACTGTTCAATTACCATTTGATTACAGCCTTAAAGAAAGGTAGTTTTAATAAACTAAACTGAAATTGTGTTATCTTCTTGTATGAAATGTCATGGGGTTAAATTCCATTCCCTTGTATCTCAGTACATAACAGTTATTTTAATAACATTTGTTCTTGGTTTAGGTAATAAAAGTGCTCCTCCAGTAGCCTGCCTGGAATCTGGATGTAAAGTTTCATTTCAAGGAAAAATACATGCATTGAGATTTTGTGTTACAAATGTTTCCAAGCATTACAGAAGAATAATATCTTGTATTAACCAAAAGTGTAATTAAAGTAGAATTTTGCATTACAGATATACTCATTTTATATTTGCAGTGGGGTAATATACTGCTCTTTTTTCATTACTTGTACTTTCCTTATGCAGTAGGCCAATAGGATGGTCAGTAGTTGAGATGAGACAACATTAAACCTGCAGGTGGAGGTTTTGCATGTATAAAAGCTTCTGAACAACCTCAGAAATGATGTGTCGCTGTTGCAATGAGTGGACAGAAAGAACAGCTGTTATCTTCTGCTCTACTGAGCATTGCAGTACATGTACAGAATGTGCATATGTATATTTACATAACCTTTTTTTTTATAATGTTCTCACTGTATTTAAAATGCCAAACTCAACACTTTTACAATAAAATGCCATTTTATATTGATTAGTCCAGAGCCACTACTCAGTAGAGCTGCAGAACAGCAGTGTGGATGGATGTCCATCCTCGATTAGCTGCTGTTGGAATCACTAAGCTCATTGTTAAGTCACCTCTTCCAGTGACTGATTGGATGCTCGACTGCACTGACTGGTTTGTCTTGAGGTGGCAGAGGTTACGTGCTGATGAGACGACCCCTTTAGGAGCAGTCGGCTAACCGCTCTGTGTGCACCTGCTGTCACAAACTGCTCTGTTGTGTGTGCTTGAAAAGCTGGATCCTAGTTGTGCTCGAACACTCCAGGCAGGAGGCTACTGTCAGAAGCAACAGTAAAAATCCACAGCATTATTTTATTGCCTGAGGTCCGAGCTTGAATTATAGTGCTGTCTGAGAGACACGGTCGAAATAAATCAGTGTCCAACTCTGCTGCTGTCTGGACAGCTGACAGTGCAGTTTACCGTGTAATTCCCCCAGTGGTCTGCCATCCACCTGTAGGTACATGGACACACGGTTTTAACCTTTTAAGAATACTAGTTGAAGTTGCGTGACTTCTTTTCATTGTTACCTAAAATACATGCTGGCTTTTCTAAGGGGGTATATCTAGGAGTACAATTCCAAATTCTTAACAGCAAGGAGAAGTCACATACTAGAACACACTTACAGCTACCAAAACCACCAAAAAACCAACACTACGTATCCACAGACTGCATCACTAACTGAATAAAGTATAAAACTCATTGTTTACTCACATCTGTACTATGGTATCATCAAGTTTTCCTCTTCAAACAAAAAGTCATGGCTGATTATCTTGACAATTAGTCAAAATAACACTGAGTCTTATAATCTTCATGGGTTGCATCATCTGATAGTTTACATTATAGTGTGAGATTTATCTTACGCTAAATGGCAGATGAATGAGTGACTTTGAGTCTTGCTCTAAAATGTTAGATGACCATCATAAAATATGAACCAAAATGGAAAAGTTGTTATATTCTGATTTATATTTTGTATCTGTATTTTGTATTTTTATTTCATGTGTGCTGAACTTGGGGAAAAGGTCAGAGTCTATGTAAAAGTGTCTGTTTTGCAGATTTAGTAAGATTGTGGTTAGGGTGAACTGAGTTAATCTAGATTATGAATTTAAAAGGGACTTTCTGTGGTCAAGAAATGCTAGCCTCGTTGCGCAAGTGCGTACTTACTGAAACTCTTTGTAGTTAAGCTATGCTGTATAAGATGAATTGTTGGTGCAAATGTCAAACCAAGGTGTGATTAACTTGAGTGACCTTTCAAATGTGTTTTTTCTTAGAATTAGCTCATGTGGAGTGATTGATGTATGTCTGTGACGTGTTTTACCCGGCAACAATTATTAAACCAATCATATGTGAATGCTGAAATTATGTACCAAATATGGAAGTCTTCCAAGTGACTGAAGACTATAAAATGTAATGAAGTAGATTTTCGGGTCTAGAGATAGATAGTGTGTTTGAAGAGATATTAGTTGATAACTGACTTATCTTTTTTTTTTGTCATTTTTTCTATTTTTGCCTGAAGCAATAACCAAGCTTTGTTTTAACTTTTTAAACCTCAACCCTTCTTTTTGGTGAATTCTTCATTTCTCCTGTTTTGATTCTTCCATCCGAAACATAACTGGTGAGTTAATAATTTAAATAAAGCGACCCCCCCCTCTGGAGCGGCCCAGAGTTGGCCAGACTCCATTTTACGGAGTATTAGAGTAAGGTGGAGAAGCACCGATAGTCATGCATTTCGCAAGAGAATGCAGTTTAAGTCAGGGCAAAGTGAAAATACTTACTCGGTGTATAAATTATAAAGATTTCTGATGCGGTAATCCATTAACTGAAATTAATTGTGGTTTTTGTGATTTACTGTTACTGATGTGTTCAATAATAGCTCTGTTAGCTTAGCCCTGTTTTTAGACAGAAAACAGCCACAGTAAAAGCACAAATCAAATCTGTTTTCTGTATAGTATGTTGTTGTTAGCTGCACTAAAGATGTGTTTGGAATCGTCCACAGTCACAGTTTAGTCTGAACCATGGAACAACAAATGGTGAACAGGGACTATAGATACAATTAGCACTGTTGCCTAGCCTCTTCTAATCTCTTTTACCACTTTTACCACCTTTTTGACTCTAAAAACTGTTCCTTAGTGGTTCTCATCCTATCTTGTCACTTTCTGACATTTGCAGTATTAAGTTTTTCTCACCATGGAGACCGGCAGAGTGACTCACTACTCCCTCTGGTGGTTCACATAGATCAGTCAGTCCGATTCAGTTGATATCTCTACAGTCCAATATATTTGTGTCTTTGGCACAACTTCATAGATCTTCTTTCTAAACATTCTAATGATAAGATAATTCCATTTTTATTTCTTAAAGTAACAATACTTAATATAACCTCTCTAAAATAACAAACCTATGTCAGGCCGCATATGTCCCTTGTTGTGAGCTTGTCTTGGTTCCTTACATCTAAAAACAATGTGTTTATCAGCACACAAACACCTTCATTTCCTTACATTTCTTTCTTCAGTACATGCTTTTCTTCTATCTACTAACACTGCTGCCCTTCAAAATGAAATAACCAGTAAAATGTAAGAAACCAGGCAAATGTCAGAAGTTACTGCACTCAAAACTAATGATTCATTAATAAATGTGGTAACACTAAAGAAATGAAAGGATCAAAGGAGACAAATGCTGATATGTTAATATATACAATTATTATGTACTTTATAAAAGGTATGCTACAGTTGAATTGTACTCAAATCCATTATTTTTCTCATTTTTGCTTAGGTGTCCCCTATCTTACTCACAATGATTTGAGTACTGACATACAGACGCCCTCATATCAACACACAACAACACACAGACATGCCTCCCAAGGTGGTGTCTGTGTTTAAGCAAGCGTAAAACAGCCAAGCCACTTCAGGAAGGGATGGGAGGAACAGTGTGTGAAGCAGAGGGGATGAGGAAAGTACAGAAGGAGGGAAAGATGAGAGGACGAGGAGGAGATAAGAGGAGCAGAGACAGGTGGACTGAGAGAGTTAAGAGGCTGGGGGGAGGAGAGAGGATGGATGGATGTGGGTCAGGCCAAAGAACTGGAGTGAAGGACCGGTATCATGCAGGCAGGGACTAGACAAAGACTGGGGCATAGATGTTGTTTAAACTCGTTAGTAAACTTGTTAGCGAAGTTGCTGAGCGTGAATGAAAGCAGGCAGGCTGAATTAGAGAGGTGCACCCTGGGAAAACACTGAGCAGAATACTGAGTAGTAGGCAGAGGCAGGAAAAACAACTACAATCAAAAGCTTGGAAAAAATGTGTCTTATAAAAACTCATTGTGTCTAGAGTTGAACCTTTTCAGATCTGGTAGATGTTTAGTAATGACTGAGACACTAGTGATACCAAAACAGATATAAACATATAAAGTTCAGCATTAACTGCTAAGTGGTATTTGGTGAAAAGCACTAAGAAAACCACTTTTAATAGAAATAAAACCACTGTCAAATAAATCACATCGCTTTCTATCAATATCTAATGTCAAAGTATTGAATTCTTTATTCAGCAGCTATGTGGTTTCAAGGCTATTTCACAATAATGACCAACTCTCCAAACATTATGCCCTACTTATTTTTTAAAGGCTATGTGGGTTTACTGAGTTTGATATAAAAGCAATAGTATGAATGATTTTCAGTGTGGCCAATAAAACATATTAAGTAAGTCTAAAATTTCCTATTAGAAACTGCAAAATTATAGAACTGAAAATAGAAATAAAAGTAAATAACACCTGTGGAATTGAACATCAAACTAACCATACAAAATCTAAGTGGAACCATTTTTTGTCTTTTAATCAATTATCTCCCCTAAAAGTCTATTTTTCCTGTTGTGACGCCCCATATTTGCCGTTGGTCAATACTGGCAGCACCAATGAATCATTCTGTCACTAATATGAATCATTTTGCACACACATATATACAGTACAAACATAGTACACTTCTACCAAGTAATATTCAGGTAAACAACATTGTCTGCATCCATTCCATGTGTTTATACAACTGGTGAGAAACGCCTATGAATATATGCAGTGCTACAGAATGTGAAGAGCAAAACACATTTCATTATTTTAAAGACGGCTGTTGAAACTATGGGTTTAAAACACACTTCACTTTTACAAGAACCCATGCTTATCAAATAACATTTAATATAAGACCTGAGAGAGGTGTTTGGGTAGACATACACATCCCATAAACAGCACTTGCATATAACTCCAACGCACGCATACACACACACACACACACACACACACCTGCACACACACACACACACACACACACACACACACACACACACACAAGCTCACCTGTATAGGGCTTCAGTTCTGGTATAGAATAGCAACTATGTGACTAGAATACAAATGCATACAGTACACTATGGATGCATTTGTATGTGTGTATATGTGTATATATGTAAGGAATGTATGTATGTGTGCAGAGCTCAAATGTATCATTCTTACACACACACACACACACACACATTAGCTCCAGGCTGTGTGTAATCGAACACGAGATTGCCTCTTGCTCTCTAATGACTCATTTCCATGCTGATATCCAATCATCTCTAAGAGAAATAGGAAAAGAAAGTTGACATGTGTTTTTGTCAACGTGGCACATTTTCAGCCAATGAGCTCATAAGTGGCTACACACACACACACACGATACACACTGCCCATGCACACCATCGATCCAGGCTACGAGCTCGCTTAGTACATGAAAGTATATTAATCTTACATACTGCATGTTGCATATACTCGGCATGTGCATTTCTGGCTTTGCTTCACAGTATGTCATAAATGTACTGCTCTTCTTGCATATTCAGGAATATCTCCACACTGTTAACGCTGTGCCAGTGCTGGAGAACGATTTGGCATTTTTGGAAGTCTTCCATACTCGGACAGAGGATAAACGGAAAGCCAGTGTTGTGTATTGGAGAGATTGCTAAGTCTCTTGAGACAAATTTGTGATAATTAGCACGTGTACAACAAACCTAACTTGACTTTCACCGGAGCAGGTGAGCGCTGATATTAAAATGTCTTAATCCCCACAAAAAGAAATGCCACATTAAGTAGTAAAAGGCTTATGTCGACTATGATGACAAACACATCTTTATCCTCAGTGCTGCAGAGGTAAAGTGTATATACTTCATCTTGGTAGGAGGTACCTAAAACAGCAGATGATTTAACAGCTGGAAGCAGCTCTTGCAGAACATTATTTAACTAATGCTGGGAATGAGGGACAAGCTTGTCTAAGATGCATTCCCAAGTAATTAAATCAGAATGAATGTACAATAAATACACAGAGATACATACAGAAATGTTCAATCTAAGATCTAAACAAATGTATGGTTTGCTAAAATTGTGCTGGCTTTCATATTTCTGCCAGAAAACAGAGCCACACTGTCCAGAGGTATGAAGGTCACTGTCACAATTTAACAGACAGGTGGAGATTTGATTATCAGCAAAGCACAGTAAATAGAAATGTGTGGTTTTAATGCAGCCAACACTCATGCGGTCGAGGGACTCTCAAAACAGTTTACATAGCCCATGGCAGCCTTATTCCAAGAGACCATGAACAGTGTTTGGGGACATGTTTGTGCACAAAAATATTAGTCTCCTAAGCTGTAACATGAATTCTGCCAGAAATATGCCTTCCACTGTTTATTTCTTCATTCTTCCCTGTTCCATCAAATGCATGGTTTTAAAAATTACAGTCCCTCCATTTGGTAAAGGGTAAGTTATGATAGATATAATTTTAGATATCTAATAAACTACAGCATGCAGTAGATGCCACAGAGTCATTAACTGAACCATTTTTCATTTTAAGAATAAACAAACAAGTAACACAAGCCTTACCTGCATATGTCAAAGCTGCTGTGTGTAAAGAAATAAACAAACTGAGGCCTCGTCTCCATAATCATCACCTCCGAGGTTACAGTCAGTGAAGATGTTAACCATTAATTGTTGATGAGTGGCCATGAGGAGTAAATAACGAAGAGTTAGAAATATAAGTGTTAGAGTGAGTGTGTCAATGTACCAGTTAGTGATAAAGGATGCCCGTTGGTAATGCTTAACACAATAAGGAGTTTAAGGAACGTAAAGTAAACATACATCCAGATAGTGGTGTTTATTCAGTCCGTCTTGGCTCAGCGTGGCCTATAACTGCAGAACATCCAGTGTTACTGCTGCTTAAGTGCAAACATGACCTGGGAGGTCGATCTCATCTATGCTATTTCAGTTCCATCTCTCACCTCCTCAGTTGCTTCTCTACTTCTTTCATGCATTGCAAAGAACCCAAGACAGCTGAATAAAAAAACATACAGGCATGAAATTAAGAAAACAAGAAAAAAAAAAGTATTGCCATGCAGCCACTCTGAGGGCAGGTTAAGACAGAGGAATAGGGGTGAGAGAAGATAAAAAGAGCAGGTTATTGTTTTCAGCAGTGTACTCTTTGTAGGAAATTGTTTTTTGCTGCTTGACTGCTCTGCTGTAGTTTAAATCAAAGGATATTTCACAGGGGAATAACTATTGCTCCTTACACTTTGAAAGCAGCAGTCAGAAAGCTCTGAATGGGTTGTGTTCTGTGTAACTTCCTTCTTGCTTCTATAGCGTCTTTCTGTGACTATGCTCGTGTTTAGTTTTGCACCAGTATAGAATTGGCTCATCTGTCCTATACTGCAATGGGAGGGAGGAGACGGAACAGGTTCATTTTGACTGGTGTCAGTCCATCTCTACCACTGTACGGGATGGTGAAGTGGTGAAAGAAGACACCATGACTGGTAGGATAGGATCATCATGATGGAGTTCAGCAGCCCCACATGAAGAGCAGTCTTCCATATGAGAAGGGCAACCATGGACACAACTTAATCGTTTATAAAACCAAAGGAAATAACAATACCTGCACCAATTCTGCTACTGATAAGGATGGTGATATTGAGAGCTTCTATTCATTTTTTGTGTTTCTGTTTCTGTTACTGAAGCTGTGCCTGTGGAATAAGTCAGCATCAGTCAGAAACCCAGCTAAGGTATTTTGATGCAACACCACCCCATGTTCTTTCAAAGTACTCCAGCTAAAATAACAGATGTTCTCAAAACTGAAATAAAGGTGTATCCAGGTTTCTGAAAAAGACATGATGTTTACAGAATTAAAATGCATTATTTTCTTGAATTCCCATCCATCTATCCATCTACCTACCTACCTACCTACCTACCTACCTACCTACCTACCTACCTAAGGGATACTTCAAAACCAGAATCATAGTTAATCAGAATACGCCAGTTGATGTAAATACAGCCCAGTTGCCAGTACATGGGCGATAAAAGCCACGGAAAACACAAAAATCACACAAAGCACCAGAATTTTAATGCTGTGTTGAATTACTGTGGCTTATGTGTATCTATTAAACACAAAACAATCATTCAGATTGTTCAGATTATTGACTGGAGCAAATGGAGGAAACTATGTACCAGGAACAATGAAGTATTAAGCAAAACGGTAAAAAAGCACATTTTTTAAGGTGGGGTTACTGTACAGAAGTCCTAGGCCACCCTTAGCTATGTTGGTTTTACATGGTTCTAATGTGCATAAGATCTGTTTCTCAGTCTCTTTATTAAAAATACAACAAAGAAATCGAGGAAAGTATAGTCCACAGTAATAAAAACTCGCAAAAAATATAAACTACATTCCTCTACAGTAAACGATTAGTATTTAGTGTGATTTCTGTTCCTATGACAATAAGTAGCGCAAACAATAAGAAACATTGGACATGTGGTGTAAAACACCAGCAGATTAGTTAGTAAATCTCATAATATCTGTGTAGAAGAGTTTAAGACATGTTAGGTACAATGGAGGATCACACTAAATACTGGATATGTCAGTCAGTTTTTTCTTCTTTCTTGGGTTTTTTTGTTTTGTTTTTTTGCTGTCCTACATTACAGTTGTGTCTTGTTACAGAGACTGAGAAATACATTATGATATATCATTATACTTGTGCTAAAACAACAAACCTACTTATTCCAAGTACTGTAAGTCACACAAAACATCTACTCAAATGTAAAATTAATGTTTATTCACTGAATTTTTTCCAAAATGAGCCTTTGTCTGATTTTGTTCTGCATTGGATTTCCCTCTGTAGTACATTAACACTTATCTGTTGGGTGTTTGATTGACATCCCCTCCAATAACAGAGATGTCAGGAGTGTACTGGGATCACACCACCAGCTGTATGTATTACAGGCCCCAAGGCATACAATTACTGAGCTTGGACACGATTTTGGGGGCAAATATGTTAGTGCTCCGGTGGTTGCCAGGGAACTGGTGCTCCTCCTCCCCTCTATTTTCAGTACCACTTATCCTCCCCATGGTTGTGGGGTGCACAAGCGGCTGCTGATCTCTTGCCAATTAATTTTCAAACTTCTGGGCATTTTTAACTCTTGGCATTTTATCGTGACATCGTGCACTGGCAGAAGTCTCCGAGGCTTGCTACAACTTCTCATTTGTAATGCAAAATGTGGAACTTTACATATTGCTGCACTTACACAGAGACGACAGCTTGATGTCGTGGCAACCTGCTGTTTATCTGAATCCACCACAGCATAATAAAATACCACCAAGATTCTGCTTAGGATTTATTATTGTGAAAATACCAAGCAAATCCCTTTAATACTTTGTTCAGAATGGACCTCATTTGCATCTTCAAACAAGACAAGTGTACAGAGAACATCTCCATGGTAACTATAATACGCTGTGTTTTAGCTGGATGTATTGATGATTTATTAATAAAGAAATGGGGTGTAAAATCCTACAACATGAGGTACAGCTGCTCTCTTTCTCTTCATCAGGTACCTTTCTTGCCTTCCTGCTTCTCTTTCCAACATCAGTTTTACTTCTAATAAAAGAAAAACAGTTTATTTTGATTGTTTTGAATGAATAGATAACAATAGTAACAACAGACATCCATAAACCTTTGGTAAAAACATTTTTAAAGCTTCAGTTTGCAGCAAACTGTCAGGAAGAGTAATAATGGAGTAATAATAGTCTTGATGTTCACACTGACTGTACTGGTGAGGTAAAGTCTATCATTTTTATTTTGTAAAGCTTTTATAAAAATAGCAAAACATATCTTTTCCTCTCATACAAAAAAAACCATTTCAATCACTGAGGTTTATATTCTCTCTCTCTCCCTCTCCCACGTACCCACAAAATCCCTGAGGTTGTAAAACTACAATTATCTCCTATTCCAGAATGACCGGTAGGCTAAAGGTCAAATGCTTCATCCAATTACGTGTGTGTATACTGCATGTGTGAGTGTTTGTGAGTGTGTTCTGGCATGTAATGCTTGTACATTACAGCCTGGCCAACAAAGGCCTTTATACTATGTGTGTGTGCACTCCTGTGTGTTTTGAGGCTCAGTTTGATGATAATGGCGTTTTTACAGCACAGATAGTAGTGTTTAATCAATAGTCATCCCAATAATGACAGCCTTCCAGTTACAGCTGTGTTTAAGAGAGAGAGAGTATTGTGGACATGCTACACTATGTTTAATGTGCAGAAATTATTTCTTGAGTCAAAGTGAAAAGGATTGAGGGATTTGCAGTTTTTTTAATTACAAAAGTCCTTCCCTACACTTTTACTCTTCCTACCATATTCTTCAGTTTTGTTTAATCTTCTCTCTTTCAGTATGATGGCTGCAATGCCTTTGAGCTGTTTATTAATGGAAGTTTCATTAAATGCAATGTGTAAAATGAACGCACTAGTCAAACCCTATGTTAAACCCAGTTTATGATGTAGAGTTTATCTTCTTTTATTTCCAAACACACTTTAAATGCTCTACACTCCCCACATGTGAATAAATAAGCTGACAGAGCGCTGGGATCTTCTCTGGCAAGAAAATTTGTGTTCATCTTGAAGTGAACACAAATGAAGGAAAACACAACGCTGTATCACTATAGTTTGTCTGCCAGTTTAGTTGCCAGGTATGAGATTAAAAACCTTTTCTGATTCACAGATCTCAGTTTACCACAGATGCCAAAGTAAAGAAGAAACTTGGCAATCTCATACATCATGCTTACAACAAATCAGAACAGCAGGAATGAGACTGTCAGTACAAACGATGAGGAGCAAAATGTTTGATCAGTACATGCTGCCAGAGTAAACGCTGTGTTTAGGTGCTACAGAAAAACCACATTCTACTCGTGAAGCTGATTGAAAATATTTTAAACCTGATGGTATCACACTCACAGTGTAAGACTGTGGAGTTTCTAAACACCCTTCAAATGCAACACATTTTTTTCCTACAGATGTTAGAAAATTAATGCGATAACATTAAGACTTAAGCGTGAAGTAATTAACACTATTATGTAAATGTCATATGTATCAAGCAGCAGTTCAGTTGATTTTCAGTTTTACTTATATAACCCAATAACACAAATAATAAGGTTTTACAATCTATACAGCATACAACACCTTCTGTCCTTAGAACCTTGGTTCAAATGAGGAAATACTCCCCCCAAAAAAACTTAGGATAAAAAAAGGTAGAAATCTCAAGAAATCTCAGACAGTGCCACAAAAGACAGATGCTCCCTCCAGGACAGACACTGCAATAGGTGATGTGTGTACAGAAATTTGGATAGACGAGAAATACTGAGATTTATACTTTAGAAAAATATATTAAATATACAGTACTGTGCAAAAGTCTTAGGCCACCTCTAGGTTTGTTGTTTTTACAGTGTACAAATGAGAATACATATTTTTGTCATTCTCTTTTCTTCAGATACAAGAAAATACATGAAATATATGCACGACCTTAAAAAACACACAAAAAACTGAACTAAATGGGTTCTAAAAGTTAAAGTTACTATTTAATGTGACCCCTGACCCCATGACAAAAAGAAGCAAAAACAATTAAAAACATATGGCATGAGTTGAATGAAACGTGGTATAAAACACCAGAAACTTAATGCAATAAATCTCATATTGTTTGAACAATATAACAGGGTTAAAAACATGTCAAGTGCAAAGGTTACACTCAATACTAGCTGTTATTTTCCATGAAACTTTAGTTTTTACTGCTGTACATACTTCACATATATCCAGACTGTATTTTAATACAGAGGGTGAGAAATGCATATGTGTGGTCATTGCAACTTCACTGAATCAACAAACCCAATGTTGGCCTTGGACTTTTGTACAGTACTGCAGGTGGAGAAATGATGAGCAGCTTCTGGGCAGCAACTGGTACAAAACCATGAAAACAGGCAAAGCAAACCCATGATCAATATATTACTGTGTTTTTCATATTCCTACATGCAGTCTCCAATTCATTCATTTACATACACACATCCGCTTTTGCCCTTCACAAAACCATAGATCTCATATAACTGTAATGGAACTATGTCATTTGCACCAATGCACAAAATCAGGGAATTTCCATAATGGTGATTTGATAGACAGACTGAAATATTACCAGGTAATATATCAAATATATATCACTGGAGTAATTGAGGTTTTGGTTTGTGGAAGTCATGGAAATCAGTACAGCTTTACTATTTAAATACAATTTTTTTTTTTTTTACAAATAACGCACTGACACCCTTATACATGCTGCCTTTTTTTTTTTTTACCACTTTGAATAATGTTTTATCTTGAGTTCATGTAAACAGAAAAAGTCCAGCTGAGTATTTACAGAAACCTTTCTCCTCCCTTTCACACAATGTTCTGCTGTTGAGTGACCTTGTACGTATATGGAAGTATAGACAGTATGTTTGTCCTTGTGGCTTTCATCCATGTATATCCACAGATGAGTCATATGTGAAAATCAGTGTGTGCACATGAGGCCTGCATCCCTGTATGTGTGTGTGTGTGTGTGTGTGTGTGTGTGTGTGTGTTACATGCACAAAGGTGTAATGTAATCTGCTCTTGATTTAAAACCCTGTATTTGTTTCTTATAGAGATAAAGTAGAGCCTTAGGCCATGTGTGCATGTACTGGATATGTACTGTGTGTTTGTGTGTAGACTATAGTGATAAAGGAGCGCCTGTGCAATGAAAATTGCCCTCATCCATCTCCTACAGTGCACATGCATGTGCGCGCAAACACACATGAAGTCGATGGACAACACAAGGGGGAACTGATGTAATGTTCGGTACCGGCAGGAATGCAACACTTTGACAAATTCTGCTAAAACAACATTTAGTCCCAGTCTCATGATGCTAGTGCTATCAAGTGAAACCAACACTAATGAAGCTCATTTAAACAACAGTGAAGATGGAAGCTCAGCGTTTGACTAAAATACTGTGGGTGTAAAGCCTTTTCCTAGTCTTGTTAAGATGGTAAGGACCCATAAACAACCGGTATCATTAAAAACAGGGTAAACAAACAATCAATAGAGAGAAGAAATCAGAGTGATGGGTATTACCACTTCAGTGAATTGTTCACGTATGTAAAAATCCTAATTATAATATTTGGAAAATATCTGGAGGCAGTATCTGATGTTTTAATGTTTCATCTTGTGCTGTGAGGTTGTGTTTATCGCAACGTGTGTATATGAGAAGAATAATGACTGTTCATGTCAGTTACTTTGGAGGATGGTGAAAAAAAAAAGCAGAATTAAATAAATAAATAATCTAAAACATTGTATGTGTTACTGGCAAGACAAAGATGACATAATTTTTGTTCTTATTTGAAGCATTCCTTTAATTTTTAACTGTCTGTTTTCTATTTTTCAACAAACAAATCTTTGCAACTCAGTAACTATGCAGCGCTTCATAATTCATTATTTCACTGTGTGTTGTCTATAGAAAATGCTGCCCCATTCATAATTCATATTGTTTAATAATTCATGTATTTATTCCCACTTATTTATTAAACGGCACAGAACAAATAAAACAAACAGAAGTAACCTTTCACTGATTGTTACCCTGGGAGGGACACAGAGAGAGTCATGTCAGCACAACAAATGCATAAACACATAAAGTGGTTAATTAGTGAAACTTCATGGCTGATATTTTTGTCTCAGGAACAAACCATAAGCCCCAGAGGCAGTGAAGATACTTGGGATACAGAGAGGAAAAAATCCTACAAAAACACAGATGAAAAGAGAGAGGAGGGAAAAGTGAGCAGTGATGATGAGAGGGAGGAGGAATAAAACTGATGAAGACCAAGACAAACAAGAATGAAGGATGCATAAGGACAGGAGGAAAACCCACAACAATCAAAGTGAGAACACAAAGATTATAGAGTGAGGACATGAATGGGCAGCAGCAAAATTCAATTTCCTGTGAAGTTTTCAGATCACTTTACCCAGTGATTTACAGCAGAGTTTAACAAGTTTTACAGTCCTTTGGTTCAGTTTACTTTCTTTAGGTTTTTTTGAAGACCACAACAACCTTGAGAATGAGTCACCAACAACAGCAAAACACTCAACTTTGACAAACGTATCCTGTCATTTTTCTTTTACCAAAACTCCTCCAGTTCCAGTGTTTTCTAAACTGATGAACTAACCAGTAGAGAGAAATGCATTAAAAAAAAAAAAAAATTGAAACAAGTGGTGCCAGGCACACCAAACCCGCCCCCTGCACGTATTGTAATAATAATAATAATAATGGATTGGATTTTATATAGAGCTTTTCTAGACATCCAAAGCGCTTTACATTATTAATTCGCTCTCACATTCTCCCTCTGGTGGTGGTAAACTACATATGTAGCCACAGTTGCCCTGGGGCAGACTGACAGAAGCGTGGCTGCCAATTCGTACCTATGGCCCCTCCGACCACCACCGGTGTGAGTGACACTGGAGGCAAGGAAGGTGAAGTGTCTTGCCCAAGGACACAACAGACTGATTAGGATAGAGCGGGATTCGAACCGCCAACCCCTTGGTTATTGGACAACCTGCTCAACCACCTGAGCCATGGCCGCCCCATATTGTAGCTTATTTTGGCATCGATCCCGCCGATGTCATCATGTCTATGCGTGTAGCAATCTCAGCATATCAATTGACTATATATGTGTCAAATTTGAAGTAAATTGATACAAAACAGATATTTTTATAGACATTTGAAATTTCACCCATTGTAAGTAAATGGGAGAAGAAAAAATATTTTAAAAATTCATTAAAAATTTGAACTTTTACGTAATTTTCCCAAAATGTAACAACATCTATTCTGGGTCACTGGTAATCTATAAACCCAGTTTGATATGAATTCAACCAATAGTTTTGCTGCTAAGGACATTTGAAATTTCGTCCAATTTAAGTAAATGGGGAAAAAAAAGATTTTAAAACTCATAAAAAATTTGAACTTTGACCTACTTTTCCCAAAATGTAATCAGATCTATTCTGGGTCACTGACCCAGCTTGGTATGAATTCAACCAATAGTTTTATTGTTAGAGCAGGGGTGTCAAACTCATTTTAGTTCAAGGGCCACATACAGCCTAATATGATCTAAAGTGGGCCGGACCAGTAAAATAATATAAATAATAGGATAAGAACTTTTGAGTGAAAAAAGAAAATTCTGTAATGAAAATGTTTACATCTATGAATTGTACTCAAACATAACATGAACAAATATGAACAACCTGAAAATTCTTTAGTAAAATAAGTGCAATGTTAACAATATTATGCCTTAGTTTATCATTTATACATGTGAATCACAACTTAGAGATCACAGTGGATCTACAAATACACAAAACAATAAATAACAGGGAGAATATTATTAAAATTCCACATACTTCTTTTAAGACATTTCAGGTTACTCACATTTTTTTGTAAAAGGCTAGTCTGTAAATGTAAACATTTTTGTGTAATTTTACTTTTTTTTTTACACTAAAACAAAGAGACAAATTTACAGTTTTCATTATTTATAAGTTATTATGATAGTATTTTACTAGTCTGATCAACTTTAGACTGAAATTATTTCAACATCCTTGATTGTTAATATCTTCAGTGTAATTTTTGCATTTCACAAATTCATCCCGAGGGATTGGGACCCTTTGGCGGGCTGAATTTGGCCCCTGGGCCACAAGTTTGACAAAACAAACAAACAAACAAACAAACAAACAAACAAACAAACAAAAACAATACTCCTTGCCTCCCCTTTGAGGGGTGGAGTAATTTCAGGAAAAACAATGGTTGCCCCAAGCTCGTAAACGCCAACAACATGAAAACTTACAGATCTCTTTTAACCTCTTATTCACTCACAGGACTGAGCATTCTTTTGTTCTAAACTGGCAGCTCTTGGTGTGGGGGAGCACTGGCTCTACTTGAGACCTGTCGGATAGTTGAACTCCTCACCCTGACTCTAATGCTATGTTCACATTGCAGGTAAAAGTGGTCCAAATCTGAATTTTTTGCTCATATATGAGCCACATGTGATTTTTTATGACAGTCTCAACAGTGCTAAACAGATTTTTTCAAATCAGAATCAGGTCACTTTCATATGTGGTCTTAACTTGGATACATATCTGATGTTTTGCAATGTGACTGAATGGTCATGTCACATCTCACTCGACTTTTACGTCACTGAAATGCAACAGACATCACAATTCTGTGCTGGAGGAGGCAGGACCCAATAAAATCCATATTTACTTCTGTAAACACAGTGTGCTGTGTGTGACATCATGCCTTCTGCACATGTGGGTCACTTCAGGACAGCAGACAGTTCACACATGGGTCAGATTTAAGCAAAAAATCAGAAATGACCTTTAAGACCTGCAGTGTGAACGTAGCATAAGAGAGCCCAGTCAACCTGTGGCCTCAGACTTGGAGGTGCTGACCTTCATCCAGGCTGCTACCCGGTGGCAACCTGCCCCAGTGAATGTTAAATCTTGAAATCTGATGAAGCCAACAAGACCACATTTACTGCAAAAAAGCAGAGATGCAATTGTACGGCCACTAAACAACACTGGACGCCTTCCATTCCCTGGCTGCACCTAGAAACCCACAGTCTAATTATTCTGTTACTCAAAGAATTAATTTGTCTAGAAATGTTATCTGTATATTTAGACTCTAAACATATAAACAGATGCACAAACACATCTGGAAACACACACACACATACACACACCCAGAAGCTGCATCAGCAGTTCTCTGCATCAGTCTCCTTTTGTGTGTGTTTATCAGTTGATAATGGTTTCTGAACAATACACAGGAAGGTCAGGGAAGACTATGATCAAGGCTCTCTGTCCCCTCAGTCTTATCTCTTATCACTGACTTTTCAAGCTTGATAATTAGTTGCATTGGGTGTGTAATAGTGTCTAATACCTGGAGCTTAAAGCCTTTGTACTGAGTTTCTATTGCAATGGATTTTCTGACCAGTCCTCCACATACAGAACATATGTGTTGCATAATATCCTCAGCATAGACCTCAGCGATACATCTCCAGCTTAATGGAAGTCTGTAGAACTATATTATGATATATTTCATACATGTTCAGTGGGTATACATCAATTTTAATATTCAAACATTTACTTTTTTTATACAGTAGTGATCAATAAGGTCATGTCCTGTTGGAGGATTCAGCAAAAACAGATCTGGTTTTAAAACATGGAGTAGGACAACTTCACTATGTTTTCCATAATGACATATTCTGTATAAAACCTACACATCCTCGCCTCCATCAATAAATTCTAATTGGTCGAAGGGCAGACATAACTAGTCTGATCTGTTTACATATAACCTACCTACAACAAGCTGCTCAAATGTTAAAACACATCTATTTCCAGATGGGGCTTTCTACTCAGGGTCTTGATAAAAAACACAAACTACTGACAAACTGTGCCTGAAATCACTCCCTACTTAGCAGAGTGGAGCTATAATAAAAAACTAATGATTTGGATACTTCCAGTACCAGCCTTTCTCTGATTTTTCCCCTATTCTGCATATATTGCCTGACCGGATGTCCTTCTCATTGGCCATGTGTCACAGCTCAAGTTCAGTGATTCACTGATCATTGAAAATAATTGGAATCAGAGTCAGCGGTGGCATTGCTCTGTTGTTTGTGGGAGTGATACTACCAGTCTGTGATAAAACACATTTTCATCTATTAGCTTCTTATTCAGCAGCTCAGGCCTTATGTTATTGTGTGAAACTCAAACACTAACAAGTGGTGCCAGGCACAACGAACTCCGCCCCTTGCACGTATTTGTAGCTTATTTTCGCATCGATCCAGCGATATCATCATGTCTATGTGTGTGCTGATGTCAACATAGACATAGAGAGCATAGACAAATTTTGCCCATTATAAGTAAATGAGTAAAAAAAAATTACAAAATTCTGAAAAAACTTCAACTTTGACATACTGGTCCCAAAATGTAATCACATCTATTCTGGGTCACTGGGAATCTGTAAACCCAATCTGCTATGAATTCAACCTATAGATCTGCTGCTAGAGTGTTAACAAACAAGAAAACTGACCCAAGAACAATACCCCTTGCCTCCTCTTCGGGGGGCGGGGTAACTATCAAACATTTAGACCATGATGGTGATGACAATAACACTAACAGCATGTTTCCACTGAGTGGTATGGGTCAAATCAGTATGGTACGCTATGCTATTTTTTTGTATTTCCATTATGAAAGGCTCCGAAACAACCAACCAATACTGTCCCATTTCTTGGTACCCTTACATTAGAGGGCCATAAGAAAACTGTACTGTGTGGATAGGGCAGAGCTAGACCAGTGTGACCCCAAACATCACTCATTGCTCCTGGATGTCCTCCATTGTCATTGTTAGTAGTGTCGTGGTCCTTATCGTCGCACCACTATGACATCACACTAGGCATTTAACCTAAAACCCACCAACCAAATGAGGGTACAGCTGGCCGTGGAAGTGCTTGTCTGGCTTTGCCTTAGCATTCCAAACTGTGCTGTGCTGTACCAACTCAAACTGCACCAGTAAGTGGAAATGGGCTATAATCCAACTATTAATAATTACATAACAGTAATGGATGGAAATGTACATTAATTGGGATATTCTTTAGCCATTTCCTGAAAAAAAAGGATAAAATTAGCAACAAATTGGTCAGAATATATGTCACTAAATGTTATATACAGGGTGGGGAAGCAAAATTTACAATGAACATTTAGTTGTTTTTTCTCAGCAGGCACTACGTCAATTGTTTTGACACCAAACATATATTGATGTCATAATCATACCTAACACTATTATCCATACCTTTTCAGAAACTTTTGCCCATATGAGTAATCAGGAAAGCAAACGTCAAAGAGTGTGTGATTTGCTGAATGCACTCATCACACCAAAGGAGATTTCAAACATAGTTGGAGTGTCCATAAAGACTGTTTATAATGTAAAGAAGAGAATGACTACGAGCAAAACTATTACGAGAAAGTCTGGAAGATACTATTAAAGAAGAATGGGAGAAGTCACCCGAATATTTGAGGAACACTTGCACAAGTTTCAGGAAGCGTGTGAAGGCAGTTATTGAGAAAGAAGGAGGACACAAAGAATAAAAACATTTTATATTATGTCAATTTTCTTGTGGCAAACAAATTCTCATGACTTTCAATAAACTAATTGGTCATACACTGTCTTTCAATCTCTGCCTCAAAATATTGTAAATTTTGCTTCCCCACCCTGTATATTCATGCCAGTCACCTATAGTAGTCAAAACAACTACTTCCATAATCCCACTCTACTTCACCGCAGCATCAAACTACTTCTTTTGTTGCGATTTTGTTTGAGAGACCTCTAGTGATAGAAATTACCTGCTGTATGTTTAAAATACAATATCTAGTCAGCATGATGACAAATTTAGTCTTGATGCCCCATAGATCCACTTTGTGTTTTATGGGTCTCTCAGTCAACAAAAACAGTGTGAGAAAAGAAGGAATCACCGGAGGCAATGATAGAAGAGACACTATAAAAAAGAGAGAACAGAAGAGCAGAATCAGAGGGAATGATAAAGAGAAAACAAAGAGCTACACACACATATGTGGGGTTGAAGTCAACAACAGCAGGTGACTGTCTGGAGGCTCGCTTTTACCAGCAGCTTCAAACAGCATGACGGAAATATGACACATGCACTCACAAACACAGAGTCGCTCCTACAGTGACGCTCGGCCAATGCTTTACTGCTTGCAGCGGTCAAACAAATAACCCTTCAGTCCCAGAGCTGCAACTTCCATCCTCCTGCAGAAAATGAGGCTATACATCTCTTACCGTCTGTGTTGACGTTCAGTGTAATAAAATGTGCTGCCATAAGTTGGATGCTTTTACCTCTAACAAGGCTCTGAAAGTGTTAACATGGTTGTTTCTGCTCAGTTTAGTCTAAATATCATCTGGTCTGATCAAAAGCTTATTAATACATGATGGGGATTTCACTATAAACTGTTTTCCATGTTGCAAGTAACTTTTAACATATAATGCAAAGAAGAAAATCCTTGAGATGTCAAAGGATAAAAACATGGGAAAGCTTTTACAACATATAGGAGTAACCATGGTTTGTGTGTGTTGTGCAGTGTACTGGAAGAGCATTTTTTCTGCTCAGCGGAGCTCACACACACCAGCTGGACACGGCATGGAGGTATCTGCCCTGGCTAACCCTGTCATCGTCAGGAATGCTGGCAAAGTGTCATGTCTGGGTGTTTAGTAATCCTTGGTGACAGTGTTTTTCACAAAGGAGACGACAGCAGAGAAAGTTAAGTGAAGATAAGAGGTCGAAGTAAACTGATGAGTTGAAGAGAAACTGAAATAAATGTGAGATGGAGCTGAGCGAAAGGACCAGGAAATCCAAAGTAAAGTATGTAACGTATGTTGTAGAAATGTTCAACTGATAACCCACACACAAAGAGGAGGAGAGTTAAAATAAATAAATGCATTTATTGAGAAGTCAATCACAGAGAAACTCTGTGAAAAGTGAAGTCTGATTAAACAAGAGAAAACTAAAGATTATATAGAACCAAATCCAACCCCCTCAAACTATGATGTCATTCCTTACGTACATCGTACCACTCCATACTACTTCTTCTCTGCTCCGTGAAGAGGTACACATTCAGACATTTAGGTGTTTGGGTTTTAACTCAAGGCAAGAAAGAACTCCATTCCTGGGTCGGGGGTGTTACAGAGTGGTAAACATCACACATAATGAATAATGACTCAGCAATAAAAGAAGATGTACTAACAGTATAAAATATAAAGAGTATAAAATATAAAAAGTAAATTTTTCCACCACATGTATCACTTCACTCATCTACTCCACTCAACGAATGAGGCAGAGAGAGTCGGGGTCAAGTAAACTGTAGAGTGAGTGGTGATGGGCAGAAAAAAGAAATTTCATAGAAAAATGGCATTTTCTGATTTTTTCCACTGCAGTGACACATACACACACACACCCGTACACCTGCTTACACTATAGCATAAATCTATAGAAATGAAATAAAAGAAATACAGCACATGTATCTGACTTGTATCTCTGTATTTGACTGACAGCAAAAGTGACAGGTTTGTCTGCTGTTTGTGTGTGTGTTTTTTGCTCAGAGTTTTGTCTCTCAGACAGAACTGCAGTAAGAGACAAGAGCAGAATGAACTAGAGTTGCTTTATTTTTATACTGCACTACCCACACATGCTGCACACTGCTGTTATCATTGACTAGACTCACTGCCCATGAGTTCATGTACAGAAATCTCCCAAACACAGCAAAACTAGAGGAAGAAATATAGGAAAATGTCAGGGTCTCTGCATGTATATACACCACTACACACAGAAGGGAGATGGATTATTATTTCAAGAGACAAAATATTGGTTTTTAGGAAAGTGCTGTGTACTTCTTGATTGATTGTTGTGCATTATTACAACAAACAGGTTGCATTTTGACTTTTGTTGTGCAGGAAAAATTTCCTGAGCACACACACCAACCTCCTCAATTTTATGATTTAGCCAGTTTCCACATAAAAAGTGGAAACTGAGTGGCGTCAAACAAATTCAATATATCGCCCTAATACCCTGATGAGAAATGAAGACTAACTAGATTTGCCACCCATGGCTGTACACATTCAGGCAGCCTGTAAAACTGGAGTTTATATACATGTCTGTCCTGAATTGTATATGCAGTGAATACTTTGAAGGAATTTATTTAAGTACATTATTTGGTGAAATGCGAGTCATATATCCTGGGAATCAGATGAATGTTACAGCTCATGTTTCATTTGCTCTGACAGATTAGACCTCACATCACATCATTTATTTGACATCCTCCTGAGACCCAGAAAAGTAAAGGTTTAGGCTCTTTCACATCAAACATGGTCTTGATTGGAAACGACATAATGAAGCTGTTTTTTCAGATCCATTTTTTATATTATGTACTTTGTAGTGGACAGCATTTTAAGTAAAACTGTGAAACTCTTGTCCCCCATAGAGGACAAAAAGGCATTTCTATGTCTCAAGAGGATATAAGGCAGGCTTTGATATAATGACTATATTTTGACGTCTCAGTGAATAACTGAGGGAACACATATTCACATAAGAGACCATTTTTACAGAACATTATGACCTTTCAGATCTAAAATGTCATCAAGCCATTGTTTTACACTATTGCACATTTATATGCAATTTTGTGGGAATTAGAGTCTGATTCTTACAGTGACCTCGACTTTTGAGCGACAAAATCTTGTCAGTTCATCCTTGACTTTAAACGTAAATTTGAGCCAAATTTGACAAAGTTCCCTGGAGGCGTTCCTGAAATATCACTTCATGAGATCGGGACGGATGAATGGAAAACATGCCTGTTGGCACAAAGCTATAAAAAATGAGGAGGCATGATCACAAAACAAAGAGTGTGTCAGTGTCTCTTTTGTAGCATACCTCTGCATATGACTTACCTCTGTGCTTATGTGTGTGTGTGTGTACGTATCTTTCTGACTTATTGATTCATAGATCCCCTTAAGGAATACAATATTAATGGTGACCTCTACAGAGGAGAGAGAGGAACAGAGTCAGAGGATACAAAAGGAAGGGGGAGGAAAAAAATATATACATGGAGAGAAAAAGAGCAGACAAGCAAGAAGGTAGAACAAGATTCCATTCAATTCACTACAGTTTTATTCAGTTCTATTTATATAGTCCAATGTCATGCATCACAGATTCATCTCAATGGGTTTACAATCTGTATAAAATACAGCTCTCTGTGGCCTTCAATGCTCAGTTCAAGTAAGTGAAATCTACCCTCCAAAAAACAAAGAAAAAAACAAAACAACAACAACAGAAGCCTCAGCAAGAGCCACAGAGGAGGGATGCCTCTCAACACGATGGACAGACAAGACAAGAGGTTCACACACAAACATGCACTCTAACACTGCATAGTACATACCTGATGTTTATCATTTAATACCCATATCATTACATTACATTACTTTTATCGTACATATTATATATTTATATATCTTTTATTCTGTTTTAACACTTCTTCATTCCATTGTTGGCTGTATGTGGGATGTCTGTTGTGATGGGTCAGTGTGTTTTTTGTACTGCTGTCGTAACCAAACAATTTCCTGTAAAGGATCAATAAAGTATCTATCTATCTATGACAACAATTACTACAACTACAACTATTACTACAATTAATCCTAATCTTTGGAGATCAGAGCAGAACAGTGAACTTTATAGGTACAGAAGACGATCGTTCATTCATTACTGCTACAAATAACTTAATGTTCCTACAAATAAATAACTTGCATAATTTCTCAAGGGCACTATGTATCAATACTTCAGTGTTTTTGTTTTTGTTTTTTGTTTTGTTTTGTTTTTTTTGGGGGGGGGGTAAAATAGACTAGCCTTTATTGTTATTGTGTTACTCCAGTCAGTGCAACAATATTAACAAAACACCAGTACTACAGAAAAGAACGAGAATAGACGAATAATAGAACAAATACAAAATTACAAAAGCTACAAATGAGATAAGAAAATTATATTTGAGATCCTTTCATGTGTTGTACTTTGTTTTGATTGAGTGGGGTTTTTCAACTTTGTCTTATACCTGGGAAAAAGATGAATCTCTCTCTCTCTCTCTCTCTCTCTCTCTCTCTCTCTCTCTCTCTCTCTCTCTCTCTCTCTCTCTGTCTGGTTTAACGTTTCCTCTTGACCATGGGACTCTACACACATCTCCTGTATTTGTTGCAACACTAAAGCTGCGCAATTCAGTGAAGCAAAGTCACGATTGCAATATGAGCCTGTGCATTGACAGGTGTGATGGCAGAGAAGGGGAAAAACTAAATGCAACTTCTGTTTTCGGGTGATAATTTGGATTTAGTGACACTATACAGAATGAGGTTGCTGTAATTGCTGCATTTTTTTCACTGACAAAATGACAAATCTATGTATTTTCCTTGCATAACCAAGCAATCAGACTCAAATTAAAATATTGCTCCCAATAACTGACAATTTGACTTTTTCCCCAAACCATGCAGCCCTTCATTAAACTTCTTTACTTTACTATGTGGGTCGTTATTAGACTTCAGACCACGTAGACATGCAAAGTGAGTTAGTTAGTTGATAACAAACTCCAACAACATAACAAGCCTCCACATTTCATCAGGCTTAGATCTAACAGACAACACGATGCAGGAAACTAATGAGAGGAAGACGGATGTGAGGAAATGACAGCTTTCTCATTTACATTTCATGCATTTCCAGCAACAGGGCCAAGAGTGGTAACAGCTGAATATGCGTTAAAATTACAAATGAGAAAGAAGGGGTTGTTAAAAAAATTTTTTTAAAGAGATGGAATGAAGGAGAGGCTATTCATATAATAAAGAATTACATCAATGAGAGCCCCCACAGATTTACAAATGAGCACAAACCACGAACACTAAGTGAAAGAATAATAGATGATAAGAGATTCATGGAGTGGCACTAGATAAATGTAGAAGAGCTACAACTCGGAGTGATTAAAACTGAAAAATGGAAAAAAAACTTCACCTCCATCTCTTCCAAAACTGACCCCTCCTTCCTCCCTTTCTACCCCCTTCACTCTGCTCATCATTCCTTAATCTATTCATCTTACTTTTCTCTCATCTTCCTCATTCTCCTCATCTTCTAACCTCGTCTTTCTCTCATATTTCCCCATCCCCCTTCCCTCTGCTCTTCATCAGCTCATTGCCCATTCCTTCAGAGAAGTGTAGGCCTGCACAAAGTACCATCCAGTGGTACAACCATGGGATGATGAAAGGATGAGGGGGTAAAAAAGGAGGTAGGGGGTGGAGGCAGCAAAAGGGTGTGGTAAGCAGAGAATGTGAGGTGGAATAAAAGATCAAAAACTTCTAATCTCTGAAATGTCAGCTAAAGGGAAGGAAGAAGCCCACCCGCAGACTTGGGGTGGGCGTTATTTTCATAGTGGTGAGGATTAGAAATTCACGGTGGTTCTCCAAGGTTTCTGCACTTGAGTTCAGGTCGATACAACAAACAGATGATTTCGCGTTCACCATCTGCTGGATCGTAACACATGGTAGAATGGGGATTTCAATGTAGTAAAAAAGCCTTGTTTATAAAAAATAATGATGTTTTCATTACAAAAGCAATCTCAGTTTCAAACAAAATAATAGACCTAATCTTAATGAGACATTCCAGCTATTATTGAGCTTACTTTAACTTGTAAGATGCTAAAACAATGATCACAGAAAATGAACATGTTTGTTTTCCTTATTTTAAGGTTAAAACCAGTCGCACAGCTTCTCAGTTTAAGAATATTACGTCTGTTTCAACCAACTGTGTTTTTGTTGCTTGTAATAAGTACAACTTGCCTAAAATTTGGTATTTTGTCCTGTTATAAGCTCCTACTATTTCATTGCCGAGACAATTATTTCAAGAAATCTAGCCAAAAAAAAATTACCAAATACCCCACTGGCAGATTTGTTGTTCAATACAAGACAACCTGGTTCTGTTTAATAATATTCAGCTTCTCTCTAGCAGGGCTGTCTTTGCAGCCTAAAATTTGATGGATTAAAGCATCTCACCAGGGCAATCTAGTAATTACCTTGATTGACTCGCACAGGGGTTGCCCTGTTTGTTTGCCCATCTGTTACAGTGGAAAGTAGGACGCCACAAAAAGGTGCAAATTTGTCAGTGATTGGCAGCAAGTTGCTCCTTTCACTCCTTCTGTTTGGCCTCCACAGCAACCATTGTCATCAGTTTTTTTTTTCCTCCTTGTGTCTCCTCTTCCCTCTCTTTCATCCCTGGCAGAAATAGTCTGTGTTCCTTCACCTGTGAAACTAGGAGATGTCCTTGACTTACAAGGACAATACTGCGTCGTGTGTGTGTGTGTGTGTGTGTGTGTGTGTGTGTGTGTGTGTGTGTGTGTGTGTGTGTGTTAATGCTCTCTCAAACCAGTTGGTCAATATCAGTGTGATCATTATTATTCACATTTGTCTTATGTGTTCAAATTGGATTACATGTAGCCTGAAGAATACCATGGGAAGTAAACGCACCATGGCTGGAGGACAACTATCTTCTTTTATCACAGGGCAATGACAGGTGAATCAGTGAATAATGTAGATGGAGCTGTTGGTATCATAAAATTAACCACTGAAACCCAAAAACTTGAAATGGAGTCTCATGTTTGAAGCTCCCAAATATAGGACAGAACTTAGTAAAAAGGCTGTAAATGCTTTGCTCATCTCAGATGGAACAGATAAAATGGATTCTGGAAATGGATGATCTGATGTCTGTGGCTGATTTTAAAGCTTCAATCGACCACTCCTCTTACAGACATGTCTCAGTGAGGTGTAGATCTTAGTCTGGGTCGTTTTTTTTTTTTTTATCTTTTCCTTCATTTTTTTTTTCTTTTGCCTGATTCTGAACTAATATTAAATTTGATTTTGATTACATGGATTTGAACTGATGTATTGTTGTAGCACAGCACTTTAATCTTCAATGAGCTGAATATATTCATTATTTTACTTGTAAAATGATTGCTTTTGCATAAAGAATTGTGTACTTCTGTGTTATTTTCTCATCTCTTGTGGAAAAAAAACCCAAAATGTGTCTCTGAGCCAGCATGTACACAAAGAGAAATCAAACAGGGGCTGAAATACCTTACAGGTTACATTAAAATTACTTCACAAAATAAATCTTCACATCCATAAAAACCCAATAAAATTCTATCTGAAACGCTTTAATCAGCATTTCAGTTGTATTTCTCTTGCTCGATCACAAACATACACCCACAGGAGACTTGGGGGGGTTTGCAGTAAGAGTCAATTAAAGGAGCTCCCTGTTGTAATTACACTATATTAGATATACTGGTCCACTGGGAAGTGTGCGTTTGTGTGTTTGTACTTCCTCCTCCTGTCATCTTCTCCTCCCACTCTTTTACTCGCTCTTCATCTCCACCTGGGGGTGTTTTGCCTAAATCCCCCCTTTGGTCTCTGTAAGTGAAGGGTGAAACACACTGTGACTCTTTTTAAGTCAGATGGAGCATAAAATTAATGAACCTAGAAAAGGATGTGGAAAACTCATTTAGCTCATTTTAAAGAACAAGCCGCCATTGCTTTTATCACTTAGAATTAGCCACAAAACATGAAATAAAATCCATTTCAACCTCTAACGATCATCCTTCATTCATCTCGTCCTCTTTATGTCCTGATGCCTTGGGTTAAAAAACTGCTGACAGGACCAAGTCTGAGGCTGATTCAATCAATACCAAGACATTATCTGATACCAACACACACATATGGGCGTCTATTCAGAAAACAAGTGACAATACGACAGATACCACAGCAGTACCACTTCAAATCTGCATGAACACACCAAAAATACATACAGCATAGCCACATGGTGGTTTATACGCGGTTCATCTACATTATTTTTCATGTATCATGGATGATAACGGACCCTCCTCTTTGGCATGTGTCTACTATTTACTTTTTGCGTCAATTCCAGCACAGCAGTTTCCTACTACAGTTGAACAAAGAGTCACACAGATCTACTGCCAAACATAAACAGACAGACATCAGCACAACCAGAAAGGCTGTTCATCTCCATGGTAACCACAGTTGCCAGCCAATTGGAGACGAGCCAAGTGTGGATGTATCCTGTACATGCAAGTATGTGTGCGAGTATGTGTTCGATCTGATATGTTCAACACACACACAGAATATTAATACTTAATAATGCATAATATAACAAAAAGTATATACATCTATAAACATACACAGATGAAATAACATGTATGATTCCAGCCTAATGTATTACAACCAAATGTTCAGAGATTCATAATTTATAATAAATAAAGTTATCTGAGTTTTAATCCTTTTATGCAAATACTAAGAGCTGGTTCTTCACTTCTAAAAGAACTGACAGAATGATATGTTATGATTCACCCCTGGTGCAATGTGATATGATTTGATTTAACAAAATGTGATTTGAGGTGATGCACAAAGAACATGATGCTGTGCAAACAGTACATTTTAAAAACAAGCTTTGAATTTACAATTTTTACACATTTGGTTTTCTGAAAAACAAATTGTCTATAGTTCTGTATCAAATCAGACAATTTTTAGCTCAGATCTGGTTTTATGGTTACAACAGACATTTAGACGTGATCGTTTAGGGTTTGGAGTTAATAAACACATTGGGCAGAATCCACAAAAATAGAGCAGGGAACTATCCAGTATTTTGCATTTATATTTACTTATTTAGTTACAGGACAGTGTATATTGGGATTAGTTGTAAAGAACAAGACGTATGCACCAGATTTAGCAGAGAAGCTAATTTCCATCTCTTGTCCTGGACAAACAACCAACATAATAAAACATCACATAGATTATGAAGTACTAATACACTGAAAGAAAATCGTTAAACATGACAGATATAGGAAAATTGGCTCAGGCTGAACGGTTACAGCCAATTGCATAAAAAGGGGCTTGTGATCTGATTGGTTTTAAGGAGCTATTCACAAAAGATTTTGTGCTAACAACATACTGATGCAAACACACCCATAACTTGACTTGAGTAGAAACACCCAAGTTTGTAGTGTTTCAGGTGTTTTTCAGCTACATACTGGTTTGTGATTTTTAAAAAAAAGGCAAAAACTGCAAAACCCCCATCTTCAGTGAACTGTAATGTGCACAGAGTCCTCCATGGTCACAAATCAACTTTCATGCTGCTATAGAATTTCATGTCTGTAATAAAATCAACTGAATTATCCATCAAAATACACTCTAGGTATTAATGCAATTCAATCAAGTCTAAAATGGGTTTGATTAATGTCTGAGACTAAAAATAATGTCATGTTACACTGAATATTTGTGGAATTTCACAGAAACATTAATACTGATGCTCAGTGTGGTGTTCAAGCTAAATGTGCATCATGTGTCTGAACACTAAAGGAGACTGTGCACATTTGACACTATCTAGTCAGTTTTCCATTGACCCTCAAATTGCGCGAATATAACTTGCGCATAAAAATTTGCCTAATGGAAAAAGCTAAATTTTGCCAAAACTTTCGTTTTTCGATGAAAATTTTTTTGCCTTGGCAAGAGATGGTTTTCGGGTGTAGTGAAACTGGTATATCATGCAAAACCGCAATGGAAATACCTTTTTCCACAACTAGAGTCATATGAATAAAAAAAAACAACCCAGATGTTGACAGATGTTACAACAAGCAAAGAAGAAGAGTTTTAAAAGAAACATGGCGTGGTATGTTTGGACACACCAGGAAACTGAATCATTTTTTAATTTAGTTCAAGATAGAGGGGTAATATAATAATAATAATAATAAATATATCTGTAAATCAATGTGATATTTATGTTCGTCGCCATGTTCATGGAATGACTTCTTGTGTCATCTCGCGATAGTAAATAAACAAATCATTGCATTTGTAATTTGATGGAAAAACCAACATTACACACTTCTGTTTTTGGGACATTTAGTAAATATTGATAAAGTTTTGTGCATATGTCCAACGGAAAAGCCACTACTATCTGTTTGGAGGTACAGTTGGCTTTGCTTTGACAGTTGCATGTTACATTTTTTTCACGTTTGCTCCAATTTTGCACTGCACAAAAACTACATAATCCTTTTGTGAATGTAGCCTGTTTCATTTGTAAGGTTTAGGTGTCCTCACACAGGTAGAATGACAAATTCGAGAATGCGTTTTAATCACTCTTGCATCTAGACATGAATTAAATATGCAGCTCACTCCACACATCACACAAACACAATGTGACATTTTGTTTCTGTTGCACTAAACAAATGGCACCAACGACAGTCCATTAACAAACTGCGAATAAACTGTGGGAGTATTTTTGTAACAATAGGTTATACAATTTAGCTAAATCACATACGTTTTTGTCTGTTTTCATTTGTGTGTAGGATGCAGTGATACAGAGAGACTAAAATGTGTGAGTATGTGTGTGTCTGCATCCGCGCTCTTATTCATGCTCCTGATGAGCTGTTGATGTTTAACAAGAGGAAACCCAGCATGAATGCCCATTAAAATGGGGAGGGAAAAAAACACAACAACAAACTGCAACTGAGCTCACATCTCTGCAGCCATTGTAGGACAACAGTTAAATGTCCATAAAACACAAGCAGACATGTTTATTTCCTGGCTTCTAAAAATAGTCCACTTCATAATGAGGTGCAGCAAATAGTCTTTTCCCAAGTTTGACTGGTTTGTCTTTGCATTTGCACTTTAAAAGATGGCAAAAATACAGCTACACACAATAAACAGTGACAAGTTGAAAGTCAGTGAGGTGTGTTTTACTGTCTCTGAATAGACCTGAAGGTTTATTGTTTGGCTGTGGTTTAAGAAAAGGAGACAGAAAGAGAGAAATGAGAGACAGATGAGAGGAAAGGAGAGAATAAACCCAGAGGAACCTCATTTACATTCAGGAGAGAAATAAAAGGATTGATAGTTAAGCATTCTTCTGCTGGAGACTTTACTGACTTCAGTACCTTTGTGCTATGAAGCAGCATCCGTGGAGGCTTTACATAACAAGTTAATGACCAGCAGAGAGACAGGAGAGCAGGCAGAGAGAGGATGGGTGGGTGGGTGGATGAGTGCTCTGTTGAACCTGAACCTGGACACCTTTGACTTGCTGAAGCAGTGAGGCTGCCTGTCAGCCCGGGCTAAATATGAAACAGTACATGTCAGAAGCCTCCAGCTCAGTGACACAGCATGAGAAAAATCTGTCATGTGCAATACCTTTGTTCATTAGTATGATGATTTGAGATGAGTAAACAAATAATCCTGCGCTTATTAGCTAAACAGGTGCTATGGCTTTCTGCTTTAATTGGTAGTCTAGCAGCATGTTTTGTACAGCACTTGTGTTTGTAATGTGTCTCCTGAATCCAAAACAATTCCAAATAGCAGAAGCTCAGGGGCAGCATGCATGACACCTCCTATGACAAGGACGTTCTAGTGAAAAAAAAACTTCAAAGAAATGTTGAAGAATTGTTTGTTTTCTAAGAATTCCCTCTTAGATCCAGACTATGTAGCATCTGGATTAAAATACATGATTAAAATACATGCTAGGCCAGGGGTGTCCAAACTTTTTTTAAAGAGGGCCAGATCTGATAATGTGGAGATTGCCAGGGGCCAGTGGTCCCTTCGGACGTTTTTTAAACAGTAAAAATTACATATAAATGTGCTGTTCTACAATAATTTTATTTTCATTGTCACAATATAATTTTTTTAAATGGCAATGTAACCAAATCTACGCCACTCAGGTGTGAACAAATTTAAAAATAAATAAATAAATAATTCTGCCTTCCTTTCACATCTGGAGTCAGATAACATAGAACAAACTGTATGGAGTATCTTAAACCTCCAAAAAGTTGAAAAAAATCTTAACCCCACATTCATTTTAAACATGACTTATATGAGTAATCAGTACTCATATATTACTCAGTAATGCAAAGTCTGTTAACGTTTAAGATGAAAACATATGACTCTTACTCTTGTCTTTCACAAAATCATTCAGAAAGTAATATTTTGTGTCACATCTACAAGTACATAACACCAGAAGTTATAGGCAACTAGCCTGGCAACTTGGTAGCCTGCCTTGGTGGTGAATTCACTGAACTCCCAGGTTCACATGAAGAGTCACTGTTGTGAGTTTAAAGCAGCTTGAATTTGCTTCACTTTTTCAGAGTGCTCACTCCCTGCTAGCTTGTTGTATGTGTTAGCTTGTTTTGTCTGCTAGTGTGTCTTTACATTGAATTCCTTAAACAAGGCAACAATCTCTCGACAAATTAGGCAAACACAATCATCTCGATTTTCAGTGAAAAAAAATTGTAATTCCCATCTCTCCTGGAAGCGGCGGCCCTCACTGTCAACGTTCCTTTTTTTATATACAGGCACCATGGTTAGAAATTAGCGAAAATGGTTCACGGCGAGGTCACAGAGCCAGATAGAGTTAGAGTGGTGCTGCCACCATGAGGTGAAAGGAGACACTGCATTTTGAACCTTTTATGATTCATGTACTCGGATCAACAGTCCAAGCGGGCCATAAAGAATACATTATAAAACCGAAGCTGTGGGCCGTATAAAATCTGACCGCGGGCCGTGATTGGCCCCCGGGCCGGACTTTGGACATGCCTGTGCTAGGCCCATGCATGTGTATTCAATAAGTTCTATATGTAACGTGAGGGTTCGTTGGTGGTTAATAGTTCATTCTTGATAAAATGAGACTGCAGGATGGAGTTGGATTTCTTCATACAACAGTGCTTTACTTTTTCATGTGCCGTGACAACTACAACCACACTTCCTGAAAAACATCATCTCACATGACCAAACCAGCCGATCAGGAACTAACAGTACCTAGATCGGTAAATGTTAAGTGATTTAGAAAGGCACATTCAACAAGTTATTTTAGCTGCTTATATACAACAAATGAAAATAACTAAATGTGTATATGTGTAAATAATAATTCTGCAACATAAATGTAAATAGTTATTTGTGTAAACACTGTCAATATATTTTTTAACAAATACCTGAATTAACTTATTCCCTGTAATTTACTCCATTGTTAAACCTTACATTCCTTCAACATAAATTATTTTAACTTCTGAGCCTTACATATATAATGCAAACAGTCAGACCAGAGCCTTTCTGTGTTGAGTTTGCCTGTTTTCTCCAGTTTGCATCAAAAACATGTAGATTATGCTCCTGTCAGTGCCCTTCACTAAGGTACTGATGAAAATCTGGAGCTGGTCACAGGGCATCTTCAATGGGCGCTCACTGCTATCAATGTGCTCTCTGCTAATGCTAATGCTAGGTCCTGTGTGTATTAGTATGGGTAAAAAGCAGAGTCTGAACATTTCTATGGAACTAATAAAGTGAATTAATCTTAAACTTTAGTCTATTGTCTTGATCTGTGTGCTTGTGTCCAATATTTGCATGTATATCACAGTTCAGAGAAAACCACTCATCCCAGACAGCAAAGAGATACTGGGATGTATCTGGAACAGAATCGCACCCCGACTCGGCCCGAAACTGTTTGGCAGATCCGTCCTGGTGTCCAAACACACATCAGGCCAAAACAGGTACTGCTCCGCGAAATGGATCTTCTACAGAAACGGTCCAGCTCTGGCCCAGTTCCGTTCAATCACATCTAGAATATAAACAAGAATCATGTTGACCCAGATTTGTATTACGATTCTGGTCCAGATCAGCATTACAACTTTGACAATCAGTCTTGGTTGTGTGATGGGAGACTGTTCTGGGCCGAATCCGTCAGCCAGCACAACTACGGAACTGCTAGAGAGAGCTGAAAGACGGATCAGATGCAGATTTGGTCCAAAGTCAGAAAACGGATGTAAGCTCTAAACGGATGTAAAGGCTTTAATGTGGATCCGGCCCAAAGGTAATTGCTATCTGGGATATGTCCTTTACTAAGCCAACATTTAACATTTTATTGTTGTTATTTGTGGCTTTTTCACTAAAATGAAATGACAATGTAAATATATGTCACTACTCATCATATGGATAAAACTGAAAGCTTTTTTTTTTTCTCTGAGTCACTAAGTTTAGTGACGCACTGTTTATGTTTAGAGCTACACTGAAAATAAACACTGAGCATATCCTAGAAAAGGTCATGCACAAACCACTTCTGAAGAGAGCTCCTAGGGCGAAAAAAAATTTAAAAGTAAAAAGTATGTAAGAGGCTTTTGAGTTTTTAAAAGAAAGGGGGAGAAAAAGACAAAGAGGTGGAGGAAATATGTAGTTAGTTAATCAAATACAGCAGATTAGACAATGCAGGGATAATATTTGTGGATTAGCAGCAATCACAGAAACTGATGGATGCTGAGCCATTTTCTGTTAATATCAAACACCTAAGCATTAATATTAGCAGCATGGTGAATAAATGTGAGCAAATAAATAACTATGAGCATCTGAACAGGCTACACCAAATGTAGACCAGTCTTCAAACACAGCTTCCTGGATAATATTTTCAACAGCGAGGTTGATTAAATAGTATTCAGAATTACTTAGTGTCTTGATAGAGACTAGAGGTTGTTTCTGCCTCTACTTTTGTGAAAATGATCCTTGTTTTTTCAAAAATAACTTCTTACTTGACCACGTTTTTTTTTTTTTTTGTTTGTTTCCTCTGCTTCTCAGACATTGTGCTAAATGACCTCAAAGTCATCACCAAAGTGACAGCCTTTTGTGACCTGTTCATCGCACACGTTCATGTTGTGATGATGATGATGATGAAAAAACAATTAACAATCATCAAATCACCAAATAATATCTGTGTTTGGTTTGGTAGAAAAAGAAACTACCCCCAGTAAAACTCTCCTTAATAAAGTATTCCATTAATACATTTTATTAGCATTTTTTTAAAACAATGATTGACATTGTTTATCTGTGTCAAAGTCTCTGTCTACAGACAATTCAATTGTGCTCACTGAGACGTGAGGTAAAAACATGTGCACTGACCACATTGAAACCGCTGCTTTTTTACTTTTTGTTTTTGTTTTTCAACTAATAACCACAAACAGGCTCCCCTCCATCAGATTTAAGTGCTAAATGCAGCATTTCAGCATTTAATAATGAAGAAATTATTCTTTAGACATGCATAATTAACAAAAACATTTGGAACCAAAACCAACAGAGTGGAAGTCTGTTCCAGTGCCCAAGCTGTATTTTTTATGGTGTGTCATGAGGGGCAGATTTCAGGGGAAATTAGCTTAATTGCTTGATGTCAAAAAAAAAGAGAAAGAGAAAAGAGCTGTTGTTTTTTCCAGAAATGGGAAACAGCACCAGTTATTCCTGTTATTTTCATAAACAGCAAGCACATCGGGCAATTAACTGTCAGACTATGTCACCTGCAATTCCATTACTTTTAGTCAGTTACTGCTCTGACAGTTTCCAAATAAAACAAAACTGCAAAACACTGGTTTCTCATTTAGAATGGACAGATTTTCACATATTATGAAAAACAAAGGAGAAACTGTACAAGAGCAGAATGCACAATTATATGAGCATAGAAAAAGAAATCAAAGCTGTATGTTAATATACCATACACAATAGAAGATACCAAAAAAAGGAGAAAAAACAGGGGCACAAACTCTACTACAGATGGAAGAAAGATTAAGTTAATCGTTCAGTTGATGCTTTATATAATCTTAGAGAACAAATAGCTAACACAGCGTTAACACCACTGTGTTAGACATGTTTATTACCTGTCATTTACATGAATACAATGGACACCTGCCAACAAATCTGCACTGAGAAAACCCAGCAGCAGTAAATAAAACGAGGATTTCTGAAAGCTAAAGGTATCCAAAGAATAAGAATGACGTAAACCGTTCCCATTTCAAAACTAATAAACCCACAAAACAATAATGTAGCAAACAACAAACATTAGGTGTGAAATAAAACCATATGGCCATCTGGAGTACCTGCTCTGTTCCCACTGGGACAGTCACAGTTATGAAGAGATTGAAAAGCGTCTTGTGCTATAAAATCTTGTGTTCATCTGGTCAGTCCATACAGGTGTGTCAGCGGAATCTCTCCTCCCCTTTCAGCTTTCCACTTTATTGTATATAAGTGTCCTGTTGGGACAGCGACTCTAAAAACCACAGATTTACAAACTGGACACAAGACATAAACTGGAAAATAAATGAGGTTACATATAGGCCTCATGAAACTGTACTTGACAATTAATTGTCACAAATATTTCCAATCAAAGCCATTTAAGTGCTTGTTTGTGTTCACTTATGCACAAACAGTAAACCTCACGAAGATTTATTGAAACTGTACTCTGGAGTATGTAGAGATTGTATTTTTGTTTGCCTTTTTGGCCTTGTAAACAAACACAGGGCAGATGTGACATAAATAAGCTGAATATATAAAGTCTATTACTGAAATATAGTCTGGCTGGTTGAATATACTCTACTGGAATCTTTCAGTTGTGAAGCAGCAGGATTGTTATTCTCCTTCCTTCTGGTATCTGTGCATTATCACTTTGGAAACGCCCCTTGATACATTTAAGAATAACTGAATCCGAGCTGGAAGTACAACCTGAGAATTGTATGTTTTGAAGCATGTCTTTTTATGCACCATTTTCTCTCATAGGCATTTATTCATCTTAATACCATGACGTGATTCCTTGTGCATGTTCCAGCAAAACAGTTTCTCTCCAAACACTATTTTGCAAATGCAGTAAATGCAGCATCCTGAGCTCAGCACTAACCAAGAACAAGTCAACAAACCAGAAAACTTTTAACTCGTATTCCAGAATGATAGTGGAAGGAGCCAGGAAAGGTACAGTGCTGACAATATACATTTCATGATCCAGAGTTGACAGTTAAGGTAAATGTTAAAAGTCTTGAGACGGATGGAGTGCAACAATACAATGTCATCAAGAGAGCACAAAACCTCTACAATCAGAAAATGAAGTTGGAATAGTGGCAATATTATGTTTCTGTCAGTTTCATACAGTTTGCGTAATACAATAATCTAAAAATATTATGTTATATGGTTCAGTTGACACCTGAAATCATGTTCTGTTGTTTTTTTATCCAATTACTGAATATAATTTTCAAGTTGTAATTGTGTGTGTTTGTATGTATACATGAAGTTTAATTTGTTGTTTATTTTGTGCTGTGAACCGGTCATTTGTTGATATAGTGCTTACGTCCTGCTTACATCCATGATAACAGTATTACAAATGCAGTCAGCTAATGTCAACACCACACAGACTTCACATAGGTACACAAATACATGCAAATCTTAGACAGAAAACCTTCCAACTAAGCATGAATTTTCAGTTTATGTTACAGCTTTGCTATTTTTACTTAGGTCTAAATCCACTGCTCCATCACTGCACCTAGAAAAAACCTGAATCTACATCCACTGGACAGACCTTGGAAAATCTACAATTCCATCATAGAAATAAACTCCCTGTCTGTGTAATTAGCATTATGAGTGAAACCATTAACTTCTAAAAACATTATTTGCCGCCATCAGTGTTTGCAGTGGAATGAGTAATATGGCACTTCATTCAGTGATAGGCTTTATTAAACAGGCAGCCTTTATTTGTCCTGTATGAGAGGACTGATAAAAGGATCATGAGGGTAGGAGCTGATAACCCATGAGGCTGAGTGATGGGGTAATATGGCAAGTGTGAGACCAACTGTAAGCAAAAGTGTCACTGTGTATCTGATTACAGTGTCTACACCGCTGACCACAAAACCAACACTATTTCTATATTTCATCATCGTTCTATGAGTTAATGTAAAATATCTTCACAGTGAAACCTGCAGTGGCAGGTTATTGTCTCCATCTACTAGGCAGACAGTAATCCTGAAGAAATCCTGTTATTGCTACAGGGAAGATGTTTAGCCTTTCATCCCAAAGCGAGACAGTTTTAGACCATTGTTAAGGGTCAGGAGCAGGTTAATGCTGCCTGGTAGGAAGTCGTGTGCAAACACTTTCACCCCCGAAGGGAGACATGATCTTTCTTGGGTCACAGTGTCAGCATGAAAAGGCGGCATTAGCAACATAAACCTGGCTTAGTCCTGGAATTCACTGGTGAAGCTCTTGGGAGGAAATTTAGAAAATTACAAATAATTCGCAAATGCTGTTTTTGGTTTGTTATCAGCCTGCGTCCCTGTTTCCATCCCTCTGAACCACCAAAGGACAGTAATTACTGTAAATGTTGAGCCCTAGAAGAAAGGGAAATACAGGGAAGAATGAAGGGGGAAAGAGAGATGTGGCTGTCGCAGCTGGAGCCAAAGCTGTTCATTAAGTCAACCCCACCCCCAACTTAAACATGCATTCACACACTCACTGCAACATACAACACACATGCATACACGCCTATCTCTGCTAACATATTGCTGCTCAAATCACTTTGCAGAATTAAATATTGACATTCAGATTCCCGTCCATAATTATTCAAATCATCAGTCTCTCCTCCTCTCATCTCCTCTTGATTTCCCAATGTCGTCCCTTCCCATCTTCTTCCTGCCATCTTTCCATTTCCTCCACTCCTTTCCTCTCCCTTCTCCCTTTCATCTGACTACTTCTTCTACTTCTTATCAGTTCTCATTTCTAAGGGGTCCATGTCCACGTCTCCTTGTCCAGTTAACCCTTCGTCTCTTTTGGCTGTAATTGGCCCCGCTCCCTCTGAACTCCTTCTTCACCATCTCTTGTCTTTCTGTCCGATCTCTTTCGCTCATTTCCCAACCTCCCTCTTCTCCTCCTCTTCATTTCTCCCCATGAGCCCACACACATGCAGCCAATCTAAGTCAATTAAACAAATGGTTTTTATTCTCTCTTCCTATTATACTGTCTGTAACTGCATTCATGATGGACTTAAAGTCATTACACTAAGCTGTATGTGTGTGCATGTGTGTATGTCTAAGCCTAAGCTAATTAGGTAGCGCCCGTGGTGCTGCCAGCTACAATGGCAGACTAGGGGAAAATGTTAGTGAGATAAGGCTGAACATACTAACACATACACACATGGATTATTGTTGTTACACACAGACAGACAGACAAACACAGGAATGAAGACAGGCAAACATACAGTTCATAACACATTCATATTTCTTATTTTGCACTGTTGTTGGGTTTTTTTTGTATTATTATTTCTCTTCTTTTTAATCATGCAAACAACCCAGTCTGTTTTCCCTACCTCCTCCCTCTTCCCAACTCCTGAGGTTATTCATTTAGAAAAAAGTTGGCTGCATACCATACTTTCTCCATCATAACAAGTTTGGAGAGAGTGATAACTTTTCCATTTGTTAAGGTACACTAGTTCGACGACGCCTGCACCTCATTTAGCTGCTCAACAGATGGCCAATAAATAGAAAAGAAAACCATGAGAATAAATTACTCCCACACGCAAACAAGAAGTTACACTCACATCTACTGCATAGACACAGAGAATTACACCAACGCATGGATATACACAACTTATATTACAACAAACTCAGCACAGACAAATGTACGGCAAGTCATAACAACCAAAAAATTAGAGTGCATACACACACACACGTGAAATTGCACCAAACACATACACACACTCATTTCCGCTTGTGTAATTGAAGTCAAAATATATTTCAGCAGGGTATAAAATTTACTGGCACCACACTCACACTTGACACCAGGTACTATGTGAGAGTGTGTGCATGTATGTGTGTGTATGTGTCCACATTCAGCCTGTCTGTGATAAATCGTCTCTATTCATTGGTAATAAACAATACAACATACTTTTCCATAGGGAGACGTCTTGCTTGTAGTATGATCAAATGGTGTGTGTGTGTGTGTGTGTGTGTGTGTGTGTGTACATTTCCCCAGAGTCCAAGTAATAGCCTCCTACACAGAACCATTAATACAGTTACTTTTAACCTTTTACAGAGCAGATTGTGTGCTCTCCTTTCTACCTTTCTTGTTCTTTTTCTGTTGCTTTTTTCACTGCATCCCCCATTAGTCTACTCTCCCAATTTTCTTTTGTCAGCTTTACCCCCCCATATCTTTTTACCTTCTACCTCAACGCTCCTACACCCATTTTTCTCTTCTTCCCTCTACACCTGTTCCTTTTACAACACTTTCAGGCCCATTTTTGAGGCCATTTCTTCTCACATTGTTTCATAGTTACCTTTAATGAGTTTTTGTGCCTTTTCTGGTGCAAACAACAAGTTAATCAATGAATCTCTTCTCCCTTTTCATTTTGCTTTGCATTTGCTTTTCCTCCCTGATAAACTTTTGTACAAGCAGATTAACAAAAACGCTGCCAGAGACAATTTTCCTCTGAGATAAGAAAAATGCTTAAAAGGACAGTTTTTTCACAAACTCATAAATTTAATTTTGTCTTCTGGGTTGAATGACATACAGTGATTCTTTGCTTCATACCTGGCATTATCTAAAACTATTAAAAGTAAAATTTCTCAGTCTAAAACTTGTGCAAACTCTTGTTTCTTCACCAAACACAGATTGCCTTAGACTTGGTAATGACATGCATTTTTGATGATATGATTGTAGGTGGACACTTCTGAGTAGCAAAAAGGATTTAGATCTGACTGTTGAGACTACACATAGATGTTGTCTTGAAATGGCCACATTATTTTAACTTTGTGTCCAAAAATTTGAGCAAAGCAACACAGTAGAAATGCCTATGCAACTGGTGTCATCTGCATTAGTTTAAGTACACGCTACAAACTCAAACATCAACGTCAGGCAGAACAATGAGATCCAATTGTGTGAGTTGGCTTTTCCCATTACATATGAAAATAACTAAAAGGTCAGAGAGATATATCATGACTACGCTAAACATTTTGGACATATTAGTATGCCTGAAAAACAGAAAGGAATATATAATGTTGGCATTGTTTTAATTTTGTTTTTAATTTATTCATTTAATCAGTTAGGATGTTTTAAAAACAACAGTTCACTCTGTCTTTGCAAACTGACAACATGTTCATGTTAATATGCTTTAAAAAATTGGGAAGTGACCTTCAATCACATGCAAACACCTGACATGTATGTGGAGACACGTTAATACCAGGTCTCAACAGGGTCTTGCATAGTCTGATATTTGACTGCATATCTACTAATAATTATCTTGTCAGTCCACTACCCTCATATTCTGTTTTATATGCTAAGTATACAGTTTCTGCGGTAGAACTGAGCTGTACATCACCAGCACTAGGTTTTAAATATTCTATATGGTAAAGCATGTGATGTTTTAGAGTGTAATGTAATTCAACTCAAAGCTGATTGTGTCTTTCAAAAAACTACAACTGTAAAGTGACTTTTAAAGCTATAAATATATGACACTGATGAAAAATTGCGGTGAAACTTGGCCTGAGAGGGAATATGAGGAGCAATATCGATGAAGTGGAGGAACAGTAGACAGTGGAGGGCGAATGAATGCGGCTGAGTGAGAGCGAGAAAGATACTGCTGAACAGGTTGAGAGCATGTAGAGAGGTCTATGTGCATAAGTGTGTGTTTTATGGGGTAACATGTGGGTCATCAGGGAGTGCATGTGAGAAATGAGTCTCAATGCAACAAAGGCTGAAGCAGCAAACACTGACTAACACACACACACACACACACACACACTGAGGCCTGCAAGTACACACAAACACACTTGTGAAGCTTATGCACAAACACAGACAAACAGGAATACACATGCATGTTCAAAAATGTAAAAAAAAAAAAAAAAAAAAGCGTAACTGGAGGTTAAGAAATACATGCACACAAACACAAAGACACATAATACATACTCACTCCTGAGAAGGGAAGTTGCTTGAGGGAAGCAATAAAATGTGCTGCAGCCAGATCTCATCTGTCACTGCTTATTGCACCACTGCAGTCTGACCAATACACACTCATAGGCATGCACAACTGCAGTTTTTCTGCAGTACATACATAGCTGCATAGCTCTGTATACCCACACTATGCAGTTATATGCTGCACATGAAGCACACATGAACACACTTCCTCCCTCTCTTCCCCTGCTGCCCCTCTTGGGTATATTAAGAGCAGTAATGATGCTATGGCATTACTTCATTGTGTGTGCCTGTGTGTGTCTGTGTTTCTCTGTGACACTATTAGTGCGCTGTGGAGGGAGTAGCTATTAGCATAAAGAATGGTTTTATAGTTCAAAACACTCCCCCAAAGTAAAGAGCCCAGAACCCCAACACACACATGCATGAAAATACAAATATACACACACAGTAATGACCTATTTTGTTAAGCACACTGAACGTTTCAAGTATACAATTATAACCTCCTCATTTGTTATTTGTTATGTACTTGAGCCATTAAAGAGAGAAAGAGCATGAGGGCAGAAGAAAGAAGCTGGAAGAGACTGAAAGAGCTACATATTTAAGGAAGAATAATGAGGACGGAGACGTGGAAAAGGACGTGAGGACAGACTGAGGAACTGAAATAGAAAGGGCACAACAGGAGAGATGTATGGATAGTTAAAACAGATGAGAGAGAGAGAGAGAGAAAAGCAAAACAATACATGTCTACAGGAATATGGAAGACAGCACACAGGATAAAGAAAGAGAGGCTGAACTGAAGCCTCCCCAGTCCTTCTCACTGCTGGTTAAGAGAGCTGTTCATGCAATCACAGTGCCCCCTACTGCCAGCAACTAAAACACCACATGGAATACACATTTACACAAGTTAGTTGTCTTCATTCTTGGTTTTCTCCATTCCACTTTTTAATATTATTCATTTAGAGCCGTCTTTCCTGAGAAGAGAATGCTTTCTATTGAGAAAATTGTTTCAGTTAAATAAATGAAATAAAGTGTCTGCACATTACTGAATTGACAAGACATGTTCAGGTTTAAGTGAAACATGAATGTGAAATGTCAGCTCATATCATTCACACTCATTATCCTTATTTCCATTGAACAATCAAGGGAATTTGTGATGAACCTCTGAAACGTCACAAAATGAATCAAAATGAAAACACGGTCCATAAGTTCAATCAGACGTATTCACTGTAAACAGTTCATACTGTCCTCTAAGTTACAAGCAACTTGCAATTAGTGACAGACATTCAGCTCAGACCCTTTAGTTTGATTAATCAATGACCTTGACCTTTGACCCCTGATCCCCAAAATGTGACAAGTTTTATCCTTGAGTCAATTTGTGTCCAATCTGAAGAAATTCCATCAAAGCATTCTTAAGATTCTATGTTCATGAGAATGAACAAGCATGAGATTCAAGTGACAATGACCTTCAACCTTTGGCCACCCAAGTCTTTCCTCTTCATCCTTACTTCCAAGTAAACTTTTGTAACAAATTGTGTAACATTCTCTCAAGTCATTCTAAAGTGAACAGGCTTCAAATGCAAACTCTAAAAAAGCAAATGCGAAATAGAAGCATGTCCATCTACTGACAACCATGGTTGTAACAAACAATGACATGATATTCTATGATCTATGATATTTCTTATGGTCAGTCATGTACTTGCTGCTAGAATGAGCCTGAACCACTTCTCATCATGAGTGAACATGATGAGAATATAAGGGAAGACACTGCAGAGGCAGTTAATCAGATGAGTCACATGAGTTACATGTTTGCGGAGCTTTTCATAAAAGGTGTTTCGACCTCCCAAATCCTTTACAACATCCATCTTTCTTTCTTTTTTGTAAACTTTTGCCATTTCCATCCACTTTTTCCAATGCAACACTTAACAAAATGTACGGAACAATATGTTAGAGACATTTAACTACTGTGGATTTCAAAGTTCAGAGTGGTGGATTTAGAGGGATCTAGCAGCAGAACTGAGATTTCCTCAGAAAGAACCATTTATAGTTATAGAGGGAATGAGTCCTTTTCTACAGGGTCCACCACAGAGCATTACTATCATCTAATAATAATAATTCTCTTTCAGGTGTATAGTATTTAACCATTACTTTCTTCTGACTGATGCTTAGAGTCCAGAACACACACTGAACAACCAAATGTGTGGGTCCATCTTTGTATATATGCGTCACACCACATGTATCAAATACCTGTAAACACTGTTTTCTGTGTCACCTCTTTGTCCTCTTCCTTTTCCTTTGGCATTCAAGAGGAGGCTGCTATAACAGGATCATTAGACACTTTACTTCCTACACCTGACATCACAGCATGTCTGCTATTTAACACCTACACAGCACAATGTTAAACACACAATGCATAATAACGCCTTACATGCTGCAGTAAGTCAAAAGGTATTCGCACAAAGGTGTTAGATGACAACATCCTTCACAAAGCAAAGTAAATAATAAGTACACATGTGTGCATCTGCCAGCAGTAATAAGAGGATAAGGGGATAAAGAATTATATTACAACAGCAGACTGTAGGAAGTGGGTCATCTATACAACCAGATTTCTAGTATACGTCTTTGTGTTGTGCATGTTCATATACGAAGTCACTTGAGAGTTTGAGCAAAAGAAAGGACTCATAGCTCAGCTGTGTGTTTAACCAGCACAGTCTCATTACAATATTGGATGACAATACAATTTTGCACGTGATCTGGACATATTATGGGGCTTTTCCACTGCAAAATGCACACTGAATCAACTCCCATTTGTTTGGGTACAAGGCCATGATGTTGTCTTCAACTCAGCAAAAAACTTTATCTTTATAGTAACATTTTCATTTGACCATTGCATGATTTTGCAAGGTATCATATAATCAGTTGTGTAGAACAATAAATGAGTAGAATTTAAATATAACATAGGATGTAGCAGTTTGGCTATTGAAAAAACATCAGGTTTTGTTCAGTTCCATCACATAGAATGTGTGTATAGTGATGATTTGAGTGAGTAATTCTCAACTTCATCATTTTTTATGTAACAGTGCTTGCTTTGCCACGTCGCACATCTAAAAGAAATTTTATTCTTATGGGACTTTCTCATAAAATAACGGTGTTAAGCCATTGCCACAGCTCATCTGGAATCTTGACAGAGGTGATACTAAAAAGAGTAACAAATACCATCCACTACTTTTGATTGCTAGACGATAAGTTGAGTCAAGTCTGTAAAAAAGAAAAAAAAAGGAAATAATTTTTTTCCTGCCAACTTGTTCATAGATTTCTAATACCTATATACTGTATTAAGAAAAAGAGGTGACTGCTGGGAACCAAAGGCATCTGCCTGAGAGCCAACACTCATTTGCAGATGAGTATGGCACTGCTCCCATTCAGGTTCAAAGCACTGCTCTTATTCAGTAAAACTGATCACAACCATTTAGTTGTGATCAGATGAAGTTTGACAGACTGACAGGATGCCACCTGTGACTGCTGCTAGTCCATCACTGAATTTTGACAGTAATTGTGGTTCTGATTGGCAGTAGGTCTATCCAATCACATCCACAGACATTTTGGTATGAGCCTGTTCATAACGCCCCTGAACATAGAAGGCCCAGACTAATTCTCATTTAAAAATTAGACTCAGTTAAAAAATTAGTCTGGCAGTACCAGACTAGCAAAAAAAGCCATACAACAACCCCAAAATAGACACACTGACAAAATTTGTTGCCACTTATAGTGACACATTTCGATCTAATCAAACTTAAAGTGCTCCTCCAATATTAAAAAAACACTTCTCAATTAATTAGCGATCTCTGTTAGCTTGTCAGTAGGGTCTTGATAACACCATAACTGATTTACACAAATGGAACCATACGTCAGACCAAACCTATAGGTACAGATGTATATCTGTAAACATTCACACAAACATCCAAAAATAAACATTAGAGGTATGTACAGATCAGCTGGTTTGTTCTCCCTTATTACGCTCCGAGAACCCTGTCCGCTGTTGTTAATTCTGCTCCTCTTCAGCTCCCAGCCGTCTGTCTTTCATATGAGGCTCCAGTGAAAACACTGCAGACATTCTGTCACAGTAACTGCTAAATGATTAAATATCTCATTCCCTTGGTTCTTGTTGTTGAAAGGTATCACAACGGTGACAATTAACGTTAACTGACAAATTAATTTTCAGCAAGTGACATTCATGAAGTTGCTAACATAGACCGGATATTATCACTGTTTTCTGTCCCCAGTTTGTGTTGTGACAAATTTGTACATTCTCTGACCTCTTTAATCTCCTTCCCTCTCTATCTGTAAGGCTCCCTCTTTTCTTCTCCCTCCATCATCTCTCAGTTCCCCTCTCTTTTCTCTCACATACTCGTCTTCTCTTTAATCCACTCAGTGTTGTTGGCTCTTCATCCCCCTCAGAATGGAGGAGAACTCCCACTGGAATCTTGAACTCCATTAATCAGCAGCTTTCCAGTTTTCTCAGCTCTGCATCCAATTCCCCATGCACACATTACACATACACCAAAAACACATTAACACAGTTAGTTTCAATTTTTATACAAGAGTATTTTCACAGTGAGGCTGTTTAGTCCAGTTAAATCAGACTATGCATCACCACTTTATATAAAATTCATGCGGGCAGATGCGAACATTGCAATAACACACAGCCTCACTTATGAAGGTGTGGTAAAATAAAGTGGTAAAGCAAACACACAAATGGTAAAGCAGTTAGCCTGTGGTGGGAACAACATTCAACATCGATCTAACATGACTGCCAGGGGGACTCTGTAACTTTGAGCTCAACATTTCACTTTACAGGCTTGCATGTGAACGATATAGAATGAATACCTTTAGATGCACACTGATACTGTACTGTTATTCCAAGTATCACAACATGTTTGTATTTCAAACTAGGCCTTATTCCATATATATTGTGTTTTCTGATCAAGACTTGTGGAATTTACCAATATTATTCTGGTTTAAGGAGCATTCTACAGCTTAGTTGGAGGTTCTGTATTGTACACAACCCTGTGTTTGATGAAACGAAAGAGTGAAACTGAGTTCTCACTTTTAAACAAGTCTAGAAAAAGTAGCTCCAGCTGTTATGTTGATCAGAGAGCGCCCAGCTGCACATAAATGAGAATAATGATGGAATATAAATTTTCACTTGCCATGTAAACAGCTTTGTAGGAATATTGTCTTTTTCAGAAGATGAACCAGAAAATGGTAAAATATTGACACTGTTAAGTTTCTATCACACAGTTTGGAACAAAACAACTGGATTAGAATAAGCTGGTAAAGGAAACATGGCAGTATTTTCTTGACAGTTAAGCAGAGAGGACTTCTTAAGGACCCTTTGCCTATAGTTATGTTGTTGGTGTGTACCAAATCTTACACAATTAAAAATTAGAGGAGCCACATCCTCCTGCCCCAAGCAAAATCTAAGTTCCACTGACCTCGGCCATTGACAGCAGGAGTAAAGTAGTATCAGAAAATGGCACCATGAACCAATCAGTAACATATACTGGATATACAAGAAGGATGAATAACAGGCAGAACAGCAAAAGACATCATTTTGAAGCATAACAGATAGGTTTAGTGGAAAAATATTGAATGGTTTTACAGGTATGCTAAGTAAACAAAATGACTGTGTTTATGGTAGTTGCCTTTTTTGTGTTATGGATTTCTGTTTAGCAAAAGACACCATTCTAACACATTAATTCCAGTTTTGGTTCAAAGATGATGGTGGTTTTAGAGGCATGTTCCAACAATAAAATGATGAACAGACAGTCAAGCTGATCTCATAATGAGAGGAAAAACCTTTTCACGTGGCTTTTAGAGATAAACTGCTGCTGGACTGTTTCACTGTATAAGAGAAACCTGAATTAGTGGATGGGTTAGTGTGGTTGGAGTATTTTCCCTATATTTTCCAAGAGGAAACACAACTCATCCTCTTATTTGAGCCAAAGAAAATAAACCTGAAATACTTCAGAATCTTCTGTTAAGGTCATTGTAATTCAATGATAACACTGTTAACTTGCTAATATTTATCAGGGATTAAGTATGTTTTTGTACTCACTTGGGACAAACACAACATGCATACAAAAGCTCAAACACCTTGTAGCTATGACATCTCCAAGGAGTCAGGCAGGGTAAAAGATAAGAGGTTCAGCGAAATGCAGACAGACACATCCTGGCACACATAATGATTCTGTGGTTTAAATCTAGGAAAGGCAGCTGGTATGTTTTAAGAAAATCAGACCTAAGGTTATTCGGGGAATACACACATACACACTGGGATCTAATCACAAATGCTGGGAAGATCTTAGACATATGTTGGGGTGTATCCAAACGCAGCAGGGGATGCTTAAAACAATAAACAGTTGCTTGTGTCTGTTGGTCTTTGTGTGCATGCAGTGCAGGAGTATTCGTATCCAAATACAAACTAGTGTAATTGTATGTCTATGTGTACTTCTATACAAATTCAAACATATATTCTGAACTTTTTATTGCATTTTTATATCCTACCTTTGCGATAAGGCTGAGGGGGTCTTGGCATACAGGGGGCAATGCTGACGGTGTTTCTAGTGCCAGTTCAGGGACCTCCTGTTGTAAGTACAACTGTAACATGGATGCCAGGTGGGACAAACCCTGCTTCTTCTGCTCTGACATACAGCTTAGATCTGCAAGAGAGAAAATCATCAATTTTTTCATGAGTTTTAAGAAACTGCATTTTGGCTCCCACAAGCAGATGTTCTCTTGCAGTTTGACACAACAAGGCAGAAATCTAATGTTCTGGTCTCAGATGCGTAATGAGATGTGTGCTGCGATAGAGGGAGCAACCATTTTAACAGTACCGACATTACACATAATCAAAACAGAAACACCCTTATTAAGACTTACGTGATTCATGTTCCTCTAAAGTGTAGAGCTCTTCACTGCAGCTCTTTGAAGGACTTAACTGAAATGGAAAGAATGAGAAGGTACTTTGGCATGAAATGGTTACTTTACATCATGCTTCCTTCCCTATTGTAAAACAAAGTATGCTGTATTAGTGACCAATAAGTACGAGCTATAATAATATCGTAATTGTTGTATAAACAATGTGCGAGCTGACATTATCAAGTATGTCAATCAAAAAAAAAAGTGTACAGATTCACTGTGTGGTGTAGCCTATTAGAATACTGTTTATGTACGCTTGCAATGTGCAAATATCAGTGTACATAGTCACTGCTCCACAAGTTAAGCTAGCGTGGCTGTCTTAAAACGCATGACTGAGCAAACACCAGGAGACAAAATACAGACACTAACAAGGGTCATCCTCGCTCATATGGAGGTGGTTTGAACACTGATAAAACTGGAGTTAAATGTTGTAGCTACTATTTTCTCAAATATGTAAACTATGTTAGAGATAAGTTGCCTTTAAAGTCATTTATTTCTCTTGAATTCATGTCATGTTGAGTTTAAGGGGAAGACTTTCCAAAAGGCTTCCTCAGCTCTGATGCAACTACAATTCTGAGCAAGTAAGCAAATAATAAGAATCTGAAACAAGACAGAGCTACTGCAACATAAAACACAATTTAAAAGTATGTAAACTTTCTTTATTCATAAAATCCAAGAAAATATCAAGATACCATTTTTTTGTCAGTATTACAATGAATAATGTTAAGAGCACAGGGTCTTTGCTTAAGTCTTTTGCCTTAAGAATGTGATCACTAGTTCCAACAGTCTCAAATAATTTCGATGAAAACTGGGTGTGTGATCCTACAAACTATAATAATATGCAATGGTTGGACAACTATTAATCAAAAATTATCCACAGCTCTATTCATTGTCTGTCAAATTGCCAATACATACACTGAAAAGAGTGTCCAAAAGCATCCGTGTAGCAATTAAAAACTTTGGAATCTTTGCAGGGCTGTCCTGGTCCCTCATTTATTTTAAGAATGTGACCTTCTCAAGGACTAAACATGGTTCTTGGCTCGATTTCTTTTTATTATGAGCCACAACGCGCAGTCTTTTATAAAAGTATGCAGCAGCAAAACATTACATGAAAGCAGTGTTTTAATGGCATTATTACTGCGTCTTTCATTGTCCTTAACAGAGAATGACTCCAGACATTTACCAAGGCAAAGATGAGTCTTGCAGCCAGACGGACTGAGTCAGTGGGTATTCTGGGTAGGAGGCTCCGCAGACATTTACACTCAGTCTTATGGACAGACCAGGCTTGTTTCTGCAGGAGAAGGCCATTTCAACAAATTGAAAAACACTAAAATAATACACACATGCGCCCACTTTATCAGACAGGCACACATTTTACCTGGCAGGTGATATTGCAGTAGCGAGCCATTTTGCACTGAGAGCACCTCAACAAGGTCTCACATCTGAAAAGGAAAGAGAAGAGGATTAAATTAATTCGGCACAATTTGTCAGTTGAGACAAATCTGGTAAATCTTCTGTATGTAGGGGAACAAAATGATTCAAAGGTTGATTCACTGTTATCAAAAAGCTCCTAGGCCAGGAGCAGAAAAATATTCAATCTTTTCCAGAAGTGAAGAGTCAGTGAGCTGAAATAAAGATGAGAACTTCAAATGTTTAAATCCCTGATGTCAGACTTTTGATTCACTTGTGCCATTTGACTGTCTGCATAAATCTGTTCACTCTCTCCAAATACAAAACTCTTTACCAACACTGAGCTCATATCCACTGAAACATACTTTATTCTCCTGTAAATGTGCTGACCTTTCTCCTTGTAGAGAGAAAACTTATGTTCATCCTTTCCAGTTCGCTATATTAGGCAGATTCTGAGCTTTCATCTAGTTTTATCTACCTTGTTCCACTTCCAGATTGTCATCTAAAAGCAGTACATTAGATGCAGTCCTCACTGTCATAGCCTGTTAGTGTCACAGCACTTGGATGTGTCTGAGTGGCCGTGTGTGTGTCCTCTTGTGGTGTTCCTGCCTCCCAGGTCCGCTATGTTTTTCAGAATGACACTGCTGTCCTTTCCAGTTTGCCTGTCAGTCTGATAATAAGCCAGAACACAGCACTGTCTGTCTGCTCCATGTAGCCAATTACAGCCAGCAGAGAGTCTATCACTAAAACACACATACGAGATGGGATCTGACTCACATGACCTCTGACACAGTGTGTGTCTGTGTATGTTTGTGCACAGGCCACAGGGATCCACATATATATTTACAACAGGACTCTGCCTGCAGTATATAACATCACAGCATATACAGATGACTTCAAAGACTGTTTGACTGACTTTTATTTGGGTCTTAATTCATTCATCATAATTTATTACATCACCTTGTTTTCAGTGGTGGCATTCTATAATCTGTTATCACTGTATGTTACATCATTGCTACGTTCAACTTACTATATAATAGGATGTCCTATCAGCCAACAAAAAAAAGTACATATTTTCAATGTTTTGGACGATTTTTTTTTCTTATACTTTATTTTTATTTGTTTTATCAACAGACAATACAACACAGAAACTAGGGGTCACTGGTTGAACACCAAATATTTTAATGATGTTTTGGACAATTTTAAAATTAATTTCTGGCTGCATGAACTGAAGACAAAACATGATTGAAAAATACACTTTCTCTACTAAACTGGACTAATTGGAGAAAAACACTCACAATTGATAATTACAAGCAAACAGTGAGCGTGAAAAGTCTTCAGAGGAATATTTGATTTTGCGATTTATGCATTTTTCAGTTCTCACTATACTTTCAATATATATTGCCCGGCCCTAGATGCTTTATAAACATCAGTCAGCCAGTAAAAAAAAAGCTGATGTCAACAGTGGCTGATGGCTGACACTAGAGAAAGATGGTTAATCGATTTGGCTGATTAATAGGATATCATCTAAAAAATAAAGGCATCAGCTAAATTTGGCTCCAATAATATCCGAAAGCTAACGTCAGGATGTTTCTACTGTTAACTGCTGACTCTGACAGAACATATGAAGACCAAAAACCACAAATTTCACCTGGAATTACCGATGACTTTCAGTTCCACATTTACTGATTCATTACTTTGACTTATTTTGACAGTGATTATCTAGTCAAAGTAAAAACAGTTGTGATTTTTTTTTCTCAAGTGGATACCCACTTTTTCCTGACAAACTATGTAGTATCAGATATTATATATATTAAAAAAATCCACTAAAATTTGATGTTTACTGGAAACATTGGCTTTGAAGGACAATAACAGCCCATCTTGACTTTGTATGTGTAGAATGTTGCTCAGTTCCACTTTTTTGATTGATTACTCTGCAATATAAAATTATTTATTTATTTATTCATTCATTCATTCATTCCATTAACTTCAATGCTTGCCATATTCTTTTTTTAGGAAGAGATAAGGGTGATACCGGCTGATGAATGGGTTATCTGTTTTTTCCTGCTCTTAACTATCATTATTCAGCCTTTAAAAATCCACTAACAATCAAACCTTTGTGTGGTATGAGCTCGTCTGGATTAAGATGCCATTCTATTAAAAGACAGACAGAACAAATCACATATTATTGCTAATTAAATATGACAAACTTACAGTGACTCCTGTGATGATCGTACGAAAAATGAGGTAGCAGAGAACATGCAATTATAGATGTGAATGCATCAGCCCGGGGCTTATCCTGCTGTTATGGGACATTTGATTAAATTGGACACCCTCATGAACACTGATTATGATATTATGTGAACCTTAAAGGCAAAGGCTGGCATATAGTATGAAAACACACAACTTGACACAAACGTAGAAGAAGGCTGCTGCTTGTTAACATTAGTGACAGAAGTTAAGTGCTTCCTATGACAGTCCATTAGTTGTTATTAGAACCAGACAGTTCAGTTGTATTTGGCTCCAGATTCTCACAGGGTCGGACAAGTTTCCAAAAGACTACCTTCTGTTCTTGTCTCTTTTCCTCTACCCTTACATTTATCTTATTCACTACATCCCTCTTTATCTGTCTCATCTTTCCCCCTCCTCCCCCCCTTTGTGTTACACTGCTGTGTCTTATTTGCACTGACCTTTCCAGCTTGGAAATCAGTTTTAGATTTACAGTCTCACCCTGGGAAGAAAGTTTACAAAAACACGACTATTCTTGCCATGTTGAGATCTCGCAGAAACAGGGAAGCCACCCACAGCTTAGGAAACACATTCCTGCAGTGTGAGGCACAAAGCAATAACAACAGATAGAACCAGCTAAGTTGTAAACAGTCAGGCTCTGTGCAGCTTCAACACAGAACATAACTCACACACTAAGAGTTGGGTCACATCACAAGCTGCCAGCTGCAGGAAGTCCATCCATTTTCCATGTACCTACGCTCACAGAAGTTGACCAAAACCACCTTTTTTAATCTTTACTCACTCCTTTTAGGAGAATATTGTTGGAAATTCCATATCAAAATAGCTATACACAAACAATGATCCAAAATGAGCAATAAATACACCATGAGAAACTATTAAAATGATGTACTATGGAGTATGTTTTAATAAAGAAGAGGATTACAAGATATTAGGAGAAGAACATGGAGCCCATTTTCATTGAAGGAGTTGAAGGATAAGTTGAGATAAATACAGTACAAAGGTATAATCATATCATGAAGCCAATACTATCTCATGCAATTTTTCATGCATCAAACTTTTATAAATGCTTGGTCAAAACAATAACATCTAGTGACAGAACTGAGGTTTAATGCATTAAAAGGAGCAATCAAACACTTACAATCCCGGACCATGAGGCAAGGTTCCTGGCACCACAATTAAATCACTGTCCTAAGTATCTTAAAGCTGTAGCTAATACCGATACTGATGGCCACTGTGGTTGGCTCCCATTGACTCACATAGAACTCCAGTCTAAAAATAGTGCACCAATAGTTTTTCCCAGGACTCATTCCAGTTTCATCTGTTTTAGTTTGTAACTCTAATAAATGATCTGGTGGTCCATCTTTTTCCTCTATTAATGGTCTCAGGGAAAATAGAAGCGTTGTCTTCTGTCTCAGGCTTAGATTGACAGGTGTGTATGTCAACTCACACAACTGCCAAATTAGACTTTCTGAGTTTCCATTAAACACACACACATAGCTCCATAAAAACCATGAACACAACAAGAAAACACACACTACAGTAAGTGCACGACTTACAGTTATCTGAACTGACTAATACAGTGCTTTATTTAGGTTATGACAGAACCACTGGCGCACACTCACATTTTAGTTATGTGACATCATGAGTTGAATAAAAAGATACATCTCTGCTCTGGCCTCTAGGCAATAATTACAATGGTACAGGACCATATGCTCCCACATACAGTATGATGTGTTCACATAGGTAACAATGTCTGAGATAGACTAACAACACTGCAAAAAGGATCAGATAATAATAGGAAAAGACTGTGAGACACAACAACAGGAAACAGAAAGATATAAACTTTGTTTATGCTTCTTGGTTCATTAGTATGCAACTGCTTGATGAACACTAAACCATCATTTCGTGTATGAGGATTACTCATTATTTTCATACAGAGATGCTCAAGATTCCTCTTTGTCATGTTCACTTACTGGTATTCTTTTGTCCCTCACATCTCCCTGCCTTTTTTCAGCCCTCTTTCCCCCACCACTCTGTTCCTTTGGCTTTTTTCTCCCTCTGTTTCTGTCAGACACTGTGTGAAGTGATGGTGTTCCTTATGGCAGGTCCATGGCTGGACTGCGGGCACAGCAGGAAAATTCATGAATAACATTAGATGGGTTTCATTAGGAACATGCAAACTGGCTGAATAAAAAACAGGCACACTGTGTCTCTCTCTTTGTAAGCAGTCCCCTCCTCATCTTTCCAATGTCAAACTCTCTTTCTTACACTGTTCGTTTTCTGTTTCCCTCCTAACATCTCAGCGGCTCTTCCATTTCTTTACTCTCTGTCATCAGTTCGGTGCTCATCAAAATCAAAGTCCATGATTGTGACCTATACAGGAAGTGCTGTGGCCTGGGATTTAGAAAACTGAAAAGAGGCAATATTTTACATGGTATATCTGTGTAAAATATATATTCACAGTTTTATGAATTACCTAAAATAAAGTGTTGGTTTTTCAGCCCTGCTATTCATCAGCAGACATGGAAATTCTGACCTGAGATAATGTTACTTTCAATAATAATTTTAAGTTTCCTTAATACTAATGTAAAACAGACAGTTTAATTTCAAGGCTGTTAAGGCTGGAACTAAGGGTAAACTAGTTATCACTGTTTTTAAAGGGTTGCAATAATTTTTTTTAGCTTTTAAACAGGAAAAAGCCAATAAACATTGGAAAAGGATGACAATTGACCTTATTAAAAACTACAAAACTGTTGAATCAAATGCCTTGCTTGGTCCAAAAACAAATAATCTTCAGTTTAAGGTCATAGAGGGGTAAAGAAAACAGGAAATGTCCAAATTTAAGAAGCCTCAATCATAATTTTGAGTTTTCTCATAAAAATGTAATCAAATTGTTTTTTAAATAGTCAGTAATTAATTAAATAGGTGTCGACTAATCAATTAGGCATACTACTCAGAAACCTGAACTGCTCACAACACACAAAACCAAACTAAGAAGGCTTCATAATATCTTGGACAAACTGCATTTCATCATAGAGTTGACAAATTACTTAACATTAACATTTTTTAATATATAACTCTCACTTCAACTAACACACTTGTATTCTATGTATGAAAACATGAGATCCTTTAAGACCTTGTAAATGCAGCAATTATTGAACTGTTCCAAATAATCAAGCCTCTCTCAGAAAAGATAACTCAAACCTTTGTGCAGGACAAATAAAAATGAGAGACATGACTGAGAAAGAGAATGAGTTACTGTCTGAAAATTAAATTAGGAAAGACACAAAAAGAGAAAATCATGTAAAAGCGGTACAGGGTTAACATGTCTCTAGAGCAACTGAAGTGCAGTGGTTTGACTGAAATATTGCAGTTTTCTGCATTGATATGCAAGAGCATAGATGTGTGCACTCGCATGTGTATATGGTCAATTTTGTCTTTGCTATCAGACGCCTAATTAGGCCTACCTCAGCATGTCTCCGCTGGTGTGTGTGTGGAGCATCGTAATTAATTACCCACGAGTACTGGCTGCTTTACTGTAACCATGGGAGAGTTAGTTCATGTGTTCATGTGTGTGTCTAAGTTAATAATTAGTGCAGGTCCTCTTTTCAGGGCTGTCCGGTCGTGCCTGAGTGAATTTTCTCATTTCTAAGCTGAGAGGACAACACAGCATGATGCAACTCTCTCCGACGACAGGTGAAACTGTACAAGTGCATGTATGTGAAGTAAATGAGTAATAAATGTTAACATAAATCTAGTGTATCAGTCCTGATGCCTTTAAAATGGTTGAAGCACATCCATATATTGAGGACTGGAATTAGACTTCACACAATCCTGCACATACTGATTACAAATTAGGCCTTAGTAACACAGTGAAAACTAGAAACATTTCCCAGAACCATCACTGTACGATAAAGTGGAGTTGAGAGAATGAACCCATGTTTAAAGAATGAATATGCAGAACTGCCTGAGTGACACTACTGCCATCTAGTGTTGCAGAAATATGACAACATTAAAAGCAACATAACACAACCTCTCAGAATGCTGCAGACTTCCAAAGCAGAACCACAGCGACACATAAACATGATAATATATGAACGTGTGTGTGTGTGTGTGTGTGTGAAAGATGGCGAGATACCAGCTGTGCAGCATCCCGAGCTGTGTGTGAACCCTTGCTGAGTTCTTAATGGTTGTTTAGAGGATGATTCATTGACACCTGAGGGAACTCATATGGGACGAGTCTCCTTCTGGGTTCATTATCATGATGATGGGAGTACACACACATGTTCACACACGCATGCACACATCTCAAGTTGGACTAAAATCATTTAATGAAAACAGGATGTAACCAGCCGAGTCTATATGGACATGGGATAGTTTCAGGTAGGATTTTCATGGGGTATTAAGTCATAGTGAGAATCTATGATACATTTTCTCACAGTTTACAGCTATTTTTCACAGGTATTGGTTTGTATTTGGGTAAGGGAGGCATGTCTGGGAAACCATTTAACATAAGATACCAATGGCTGATTGAGCTTTACTGCAAACTGTCCTGAAAGAGATTTCAAGAATTTTATTTTGTTTTAAAACCTAAAAGGGAATAAAAGAAAGAGCAAGAAAAAAAAGAGAATTAATTGTCTGAGTGTGCTATAATGAAGCCATGAATAACTTTCATGTTGCCCTAGAATACAGTGATGGCTCTGAATCTGGATCTTTGCTTTATTTTGGCGATAAAAGAAGTGTGACTGAAGTGCTGTTTGATAGCAGACAAGAATTATAACAGAACAGTGAGGCCAATCAGCCTCAGAAATGATAATATAAGATTGTTTTCTTATCAATAGGTAAGTGATGGAATTATGGTACAGTATGTTCATCCAGTATTATCACAGACGACATTAACCTGCTCAGTTAGTTCAATGAATTTAGTTTGTTTGAGCCTGTGTTGTGCTCATCATAGTTCACTTTGTGCAAATGAAAGTCAGCGTTGTACACTATTCCCACAGTAAAAGAGTGTTTTCATGAAAAATCTCCTCCAAGCCATCTAAATTGAAATCAGATTACAGGATGTGATTTTAATGGAAACAAAACAAGTAACAATTTTTAGAAGATTTGCATTTTTTCATTTGTTATATAATGTACTTCTCCTTAATTAAACTAATCAACACTGACCTATCAGCCAAAAAAAAGTATGTTCCCAGAATTTTGCAAACAGTACATCCTTAATCCCTTCCACGTAATTTATAAAATTTTCTGAGCAAAAAATCTGAAAGAACTAAGATATGTATATAATATTTTGACTTGACGATCAATCAGTTTATTTGGTGTTCGTATCTCTTCTAGATTATATCAATATTATTTGTAGCTATTTTGCTAGAATGAAATGAAGTTAGATGAATATATATTACTAAAAACAATGTGAATTAATCCATAAGACATTTTATTGAGCCACCTCTTAATGAAATGCTGACAAGTATAAACAGAAGTGGTGGATCTGAAATACTGATCTGAAATCTGCCATAAGCTACTACCGTTTTAACTGCGAAGAGAATAGCTGCATAAAAATAAATAAGTCCAAATTATTTCTTATTATATTAAGTGTTACAAAAAGATGTTCTATTTATTTCATTGTGAAAACAAATCACAGTCTTTCATTAGTTGTGTTGCACTGAAGCCTAAAAGAATAGCGCTACCACACCTTTCTTTATTTTTAATGTGAAACTACAATCAACAGAAGATTAGCTTTGTTTAACATTCAGAAAAGAACCAATAAAAGACAGATGGCAAGGTACCAAAGTCAGACCACCAGCATCTTTGAGGCTTGGAGTCTCGTCATTACCCTGAGGCTACAGACTGAAACCAGCAAAGTAAAACAAACACACACACACAAAAAAAAGATACACAAGGAAAAAGATCAAATAATTTCATTTAGAGGTGCCGTGCAGTCACACCCAGCATGCAACATTGGACCAATCAGATAAAGCTTCAGATGGCGTTAACTACCCTCAAATTAACTGGTGCCGGTTTAATAGTGACTGGAATAGTAATTTGTTTATTTATTGTGAGTCAGGTTGTCATTACAATGTTGAACAGTGTTACCACAGATCTCTCTAATATCATGCAGACCTAGTGGGTAGACTTAGTACTTAAGGACAAATCCATTCTAGCTGTTTGCCCTTATATTCCCTTATATTAAAGATGATTAAATCCATTGCTTTGTCATTAGTGTGATGGTTGATATTAGAAGCAGATACACACAGATGCTTTGGTTGATGACTAGCAGCAGTTACACACATGGGGAGGTGTTCAAGGCAAGCACAAACAAAAAATTTACAGCAAATCAGTTGGTTTGTAAATGATACAGCTGTGTGAGTGTGTTTCCCAGCACCGTGATGTTTGGAAACACCTGGGTATCCAACTGCAGGAGGGAGGGAAAACTAGAAGGGATGGAGACCAGAGGAGGAGGAGGAGGAGGAGGAGAGGAGAGAGAAGCAGATGTGTGCAAAATAATTTCCATAAGGAATGAGGCAGAGTTAGAGAGATGGAGCAGAGGTATACAGGCCCAAAACATGTATCTGAAAGATAAGAAATTAGTAGGTGGGGGTGGGGGTAAAAGGGTGAAGAAAAACACAGAATATGGGAAGAGAAGGCAAGCAGATGGAAAGAAAAAAATCGAAGGAAGGGTGGGAAAAAAGGAGGAAGAAAGAGATGTCAAGAACAACAGATGGGAGGATAAATCGCAAGAAGGGAACAAGTGAAAGGCGGAGGAGTGCTGACTTGCCTTTTGAACCATTTCCCTCCTTTCATCTGGTCCTGCTCCTCTTTCTGTTGGCTAGCAGACTGCATCGAAAGAAGCCATCTGTATGCTCCACCACATCCACACAAACACATACTCTTATCAGTGTGTGTGTGTGTGTGTGTGTGTGCGTGTGTGTGCGCGTGTATGTCTGTGGAAGTGAACAAGAAAAACTAGTTGAAGGTTTGACATGAGATAAAAAAAAAACAACTTTGACATGAGATTAAAAAAAAACTGAGAACAAACAGCATTTGAACACTGATGGGGTAAAGTTCCTCTGCCCAGAACTGAAGTTCCAGGTGTTTTTTATAGATCAGAGTCTGACACAAACACAATCCTGAAGGGCAGAGTCTGAGATACTCTATTAATGTCAATCATAAACGATCCAAAAAGGCCAAACATTAAAGCATCCGGTTTCTTAACCTTGACAACATACAGACTTTCCTTATCAGACAAAGGCCGGTAAACATAATGACATAATCACCTGAATATCATGATCTAAGCCAACTGTCAATTTTCAAAAGTCTGGAACTACTCTGGCCAGCTGTAAAATCATAAATATATTTTAAAAAAATTAAAAAGCTGGAGGAAACTAACAGAAGTGCAATATTTTATCCCTGTTTCCACATTGTTCCACACTGCTTCAGCTTTGACTGGAGCTCATCATCTACTTGCGTCCCCTTTGTCTGCTGTGATTTAAGGTTGATACTAGTGGATCAGCCAGTGGGATAGTCTGCTGTGATAGTTGCTACTGTTACATCAAATACTGTCCCAAATATTTGTCTGACAGCTTAAGATAGTTACTGCGTTTCAATGAATAGTTAATGATGGATTTAGTGTAATAGTGAAACAGCACAGCACTGGACATTGTTCAGTTGTGAGAAAGGGCTACATGTCCTCTTCATTAGGACATGTAATATTAAACTCTTACAGGATTACACTACAATAGCGGCAGAAAAAATACACAAAAACATAACCAGATTTTACTCACAAGTATTTGTATCATGTGTGATGACTAGGGGTGTAAGACAATATCCATTCCACAATATATCATGATATTTCATTTCACAATACTGTATCAATATTAAAAAGTACTGTATCAATATTTTTAGGTATTTATTAAAATGCAGACTTTGTTTGTTGGTTTTCTTTTTTGTTTATTTATATATTCACATGGGTATTTTGTTCTGTTATTTGTATACTATAAAAGTAGTAATATGATATTGCAGGTCATAAATGTAGTTTTTTGAAGTTGATAACACTGTTTTGTTAAATAATGGTTATTTCAAGCACCCTAAAAGCACTTTTTGCTGTGTGAAAGATGCAGTAGTTCCTTTGTTGGGGTTGCACAAAAATAATGTTTTGATGTTAGATGATTCAGGGAATGTACACTACATTCTTTTCACAACTAACAGAATATGAACATCTGAGCAGGATCTTAAACTGTAATGTCTGTGCAACATAACTTGTGTGTGTGTGTGTGTGTGTGTGTGTGTGTGTGTATGTATGTGTGTGTGTGTGCTCACGCATGTGTGTGTGTGTTTTGTACTGGTAAAGCCACGTTATAACTTTATTTAAATCCAAGTCCTGCACTTTAAGTTTTAACAGATGAAAGTTTTGTGATAACGTATTTGATCCTATTCTGATCAAATAAAAAATGGCTTATTATTTGTGCATATTTCTGGTGTAATTCATTTTTTCCAGGAAATAACCTTTTAAAAAACAGAAGCAAAACAAGCAAAAAAATATTGACTTTTTAACAGTATCATGATATATCGTGATACATCGTATCGTGATCCTAGTATTGTGATTTGTATTGTATTGCCAGATTCTTGCCAATACACACCCCTAATGATGACATGAGTTTGGGCTGTGTGAAAAATTGCTGATTATTTTCATATTTTGCTGATGATTTGTTCAGTGCATAAATAGCAAAGAAATCATGTATGAAACTGTAGAGCTTCCCTCTAAAACGCATTCAGATGAAATGAGAACAAACCTCTCAATGTCAACCTCCAAGCTGACTTTTTTGTCTGTCAAACAATGCGACCGACTGGAACTTCAGTTTCTTAAACCAACCAAAGTTTCTTGCTATAAATAAGACAAAGAATGATTACATTTTTTTTTTCTTTCTGATGTCTACACTGAAATGTGTGTGTGTGTGTTTTCTGCATGGTCCAAAGAGAGACTGAGTGAGAGATTGGTGTCAAATAAAAAGACTTCATCTGACAGAGATAGTGTCACCCTCCATCTCCATACTCCCCAAACAAACAGATGCAAATTCTTCTTTGGTCTGTCAAAAATAAAAGGAAACCCATTAAAAGCTTCCTGTGTGAGAGAGAGTGTGTGTGTGTGTGTGTGTGTGTTTGATGTGTTATCTGTCCAACAGAGACGACATGTTATCGCTCTCCTTCCACCTCCAATTTAATCTGGAACTTGCTCATCTTTCCGACTCAAACCTTTAGCTGTCACACTGTAACTTGGATTCAGTGTGTATGCAAAAATTTCCGACCGAAACAGTTCACAAAACTCCAAGTCAGTCCATATACTGTCAAAAACTTGTATTTGAATTGTGAAAATAGCATGCTTGGAGGCCTGTTTTGTTTTCCTTTACTTAGTGTGTATTCATATGGGGACAGGTATGCAGGATAGACTGTTGCCACAGACTAGAGCATCTGGAATATAACCTAAACTAATTCACAAAGCCTGTCCTCAGCTGGGCTTTGAAAACATAAAACTCAGCAACACAAATATAAAACTGAAACACAAAAGACAATGCACAGACAACTTAGAAAATCATTACAAATTAATAATGTAACAAGAAGCAGTTACTTTGTAGACATTGTCCCAAGGAAGCTACATAGAAAATTTGAAATGAATCCGACCAGTAGTTTTGTTGGAGAAGATGTTTTAAGATAGTGTTAACGAAGACATGAAGACGACGAAGACGACAGCGAAGACGATGACAAAGGCGACCACAAAGACAATGACAAAGATAAAGATGATGACAACAACAAAGACAATTATGAAAATGACAACGAAGATGGAGACGAAGATGGAGACGAAGATGATGACGACAACAAAGACCACGAAGACGACAACAATGACGCTAGACATAACGGCTTCACAATAGCTCATGGTGTATCAATCGGCGAGCTAAAAAGCAGTTTGTCCAAATGTAGACCTACATAAAGGTATCTTCTTGTTCCCACAGGATGCTCCTAATGTTACTGAGACTCTCATAAGGTCGCTGAGCCCCAGAGGAGACTGGGTATGTAGGCATTTATGAATGAATTTAACAAATTTAATGAAATCCTTGACAAATATGCTTAATTTCTTGAGATTATGACGATGTGACCTTATCAAGTTCCTGTTCAAATGATTTGATCGATCGCACATCATCATGAGTGTTGACTGGGTTAGACATTGATGTTTACAGTGATTACATGTCTTTGCAGCTGTAAGCAACATTTTACACCCTTAAGATGGGAAACAATGTGAGTTTTCATTATCAATTAATCTGTTGATTGTCTTCTTGTCTGATCAATTAGTTTTTGACATATAATAAGTCAGAAAATACTAAAACAATGTTGATCACTGTTTTGCAAAACCCACTGTGACATCTTCAAATGTCTATTTGATCTGAAACTCAAACATATTCAGTTCTCTGAAATGGAAAGAAGTCAGAAAATATGAGAATAAGATAAAGAATTTTTTTGTCTTATACACAAACCAATTATCAATCTAATTATAGCTTTACTTAATAGTTGATAACTATTAGACTAATTGTTGCAGCTCTAAACTGGGCATAATTTTCATTCAGCAATGATTTGCATGGTCTGAGTAACAAAAATCTGCATCAAATCCTCAGTGCCATGAGGCCAGTGAACACCAAGTTCCCTAAAATTATTATTCATTCATAGCTTTTCTTCACAGAGTTCTTGTTTTTTTTTTTTTTTTTATTACCTGTGGCATTTATTACCTCGGCCAGGAGGTATTGTGATCACTTTGCTTTGTGTGTTTGCATGTTTTGTTTGTTTGTTAGCAAGATAACTCAAAAAGTTATGGACGGATTTTCATGAAATTGTCAGGAAACGCTGATACTGGCACAAGGGAAAAATGATTAAATTTTGGTGGTGATGGGGGGGGGGACAGATCTGTCTTGGCGGAGGTCTGTGCTCTCCAAGTGCTTTTCTTGTTTAGCTGATTCATTTTTGTTTTAAGTGCACTGAACATGATTTTTCTCTTCTGCAGTTATCTGTGCAATTTACCCAAACATCCATTTATTTCACAACTTCAAGATTAAACGGTTGGAAAATCTTACTCCAATTTCCTAACAGCCCTCTGGCTTTAGTAAGTGACATTTATTGAAAATAAATAAATAAATAAATAAAAACACTTAATACTAGTTCAAAGGGGCGCTGAATTAATGGCTGTTAAATCTTTATTAGTTCAGTACTCTTGAACTCTGTTTGAGAGGCCAACTATGACTCAGCTTCACTTAACTACAACTGTGAACACAACCCTTATCTCTGATACAGGTCTGATTATTATTGGATAATAGGCACATGTCCGCCGGTAAAAGTCACTAATAAGGGCAACGACCTTTATGATGCTTGAGCAGATATCTAAAAGTAATTACATTCTGGTGTGTGTTGTTTAACATTGACCAAAATGCCATGCTGAAATCAGTTTTGCCTCTTACAGGTGAAAGGTATGGCTTGCATTGCTCTTCAAATGCATATTTTTCATCATTTTGGTCTAACAGATGCATTTAAGATGCCACTTCACAGTGAAAATGGTACTATATTTAGTGATAAAAATGTATTTTATGTCTTTGTTCCACACGGTATCTCACCTCACCCCCTCTTGTCTCTCTTTGTGAGTCTGAGAAGCTTTAATAGCAGTTTGTTTGTTGACCTCTGGCAACTTTAAGCCTGCTGAGATGTGTGTGTATGTGTGTATGTGTGCGTGTGTGTGTGTGTGTGTGTGTGCGCGCGCGTGTGTGTACTCCCTCAGCGTTTATCACTCATTACTTACATGCAGCCTTCAAGGCCTGTAATTAACATCAGCTTTGATCCCCTCCCACCATCCCTCCATCCCCCACCTGCTCATTTCCTGCAAATCACACACACACACACACACACACGCACACACATACACACACACACACACACACACACACACACCAATGCACATCCAACATTCACAATTCAAAATAAGTCTCTCTATTGCCAATGAGTCATGCAAATAAATGCACAAACACACACATTCTTGAACATTCTGTCATGCTGTGAGATTAATTGTGTTCTATTGAAAGCAGAGAAACAAACTTCACATCACTGAGACCAATCTCTGCCCTGGGCAATGAATGTGACTGATCGTGTGAATGTGTGTGTTTGTGAGCCTAATATCCGACGTGTTTCATGACAGCGACACAGCTTACAGATGTGTCACTAATATCAAATCAATACACTGTGTGCGACTGACACTCTGAAGACTGGCCACAAGCCAAGCACATGTAACAATGACACTTATTCAATGTCTCAAAAACATGATCTGCACAACGTTACCTATACTGCCTCCTGTTTGCCCCCAGTGGTGAAAAAACAATGGAATTCAGACTAACTCTCCAATTTATTATTGATTTCTGTTGTTATAAATCTATCATAATGTGTAACAGCCTGAGGACAGCCAGTCTTCAGTGTTGTAAACAGCAGTGAGCCTTAACAATATATAGAAATATATGAACAAATACAGTAAAGTCTTAGACAGCCTTTAGGTTTGTTGATTTTGCAGGGTTGTAACAGGCATGTGTCTTTATTTCTAACAAGAAATATGCAAAAAATATGTGCACAGTATTGAAATGCACACAATGCATTTTTGGTTTTAATAGTGATTACATATTTGTTGTAGGGCAGCATGATATGGAAAAAAATCATATCACGATTTTTTTTTTTTCCATATAGACGATATCAATATGTATCACGATATAAATCAAATCCCTACTTTTGTCCAGCTTAAATTTTCCATTACTCGTAAGTTAGCTGTGAAGACATCAGAAGGTTATTTTTGATTTAAATATGATTTATTTTCTGTCAGAGGTTGAACATGACAGATGTGCTGAAGAACATTATACAACTGTTTCAGACAAATAAAACGGGTACATATATTTAAAACTAAACTAAAAGTCTGACCAGCAGGCAAAAGCTTTCAAGTTTTAAAAGTGAACACAAACAAAACAGACCATCTTCACCATAAAATACCAGGGGTATAGGCTATATGTGGGGGTGTGCTCCTTAACTGCCATAGCTGGCATAACAGGTGAGTGTTTGCGTTCCTCACGTAGGCTACATGTATTTGTTTGGTACACCTCCGTATTATACTGAAGGCCCTGAACCGAAATGGTTCACACCCTACTTTTCAGTAACCTAGTTGCCCGAGTTCTCTGTCACATTTTCTCCTGAGGGAACACTCATTACCTCCCGCTGCAGCCTATACACTAGCATGTGCTGTGTAGGGATAGCAATTGATAAGAATTTAACGATTCCAATTCATTATCGATTTTGCTTATTGATCCAATTCATTATCGATTCTCATTGGGTGAGGGAATAAAAGAGTACATATGGTTGTGTTTGCATCAACTGTCGATTATTTTTCCATCTCTGCACAGAAAATGTCAAATATTAAGTATGCACAAATAATAATAATAACAGATGATGCTAGGCCGGTTTGGGTGGGGGGGGCACTGTACAGTGAAACTGAAACTTACAATGCTTTACTAATTCCTCTATGTCTCCCGCTGTTGCGCACATCATTTTACTTTTCTCTTCCTTTGGAAACTTCTGTTTGAGGGGGCAGGACATTTGTTGCCCCACCCACCCACCCCCCGGTGCCCTGTTGTTCGCTCTGCTGCTAGATTCACAAATGTCACTAAGTAATGTATCAAACATGTGACATTCCTGCAAATGAATTGCATGCTGTGTGGACAAATGTTTGAGCATAGTGGAGGGACTTCCCCCTTTGAAGAAATGGAAGCTTTGCAAGTGTTACAAGTGGCCCTGGTGTCATCTTTTCGTGTGAACTACAGCCATACTTTGGAGCATTTCTGCTACAATGCCATGTTGGCTATGTTCTGAACCAAAACAATGCAGCGTGCATGGGATGTCATCACACATGCGCAACGAAGGCAGAATCGATAAGCAGAATTGTTAAGCAGGCAGAAAAACAATTCGAAGGAATTGAGCTACTGGGAACCAGTTCTCAAAAAGAACCGGTTCTCAATTCCAATTCTTAGTGCTGCGGCTGGCTCTTACGTCTGTGCTGTGTGCATCAACCTGAATTGATGTGGCTCTAGCGTGATTGGTTCAGTGCAGCCTTACTTAATTATGGCTGCCTATAAGAGCTACAATCTTCTGGAGGTTTTGTTTTTTTGAGAATCAACGATATATCGGCTTCCCTAAGGGGGGGGGGGGGGGGGGGGGGGACCAGTGCCAAACAAGTCACTTAGCATGTCTAAGTAAGGCTTTGACAATAAATCCCTAAATTCCTTATAGAATTCAAATGTGAATCCATCTGGCCCTGGTGCCTTCCCATTCTGAAGCGGTTTGATAGCTCTCTCCACTTCCAGCTCCGATATTTCTGCATTTGGGTTGATTAATTTGTGAGAAAAAAATTTCCATTAAGGATTGCGAGTTGTCACATTGTTCAGACTTATATAGATTCCTGTAAAATTCTAGAAAATCTGCATTAATTACCTCAGGATCCGTAGAGCAGGAGCCACTCCCATCGGAAATTGAAGCAATTGTTTGGATAGCTATTTGAGTTTTCTTAGCTCTTATAGACCCATCTCATTGCTTAATGTTGATTTAAATTTACTGTCTAAAATTCTTGCAACAAGTTTGGAAAGTATCTTGCCCTATGTAATAAATACTGACCAAACAGGCTTTATTAAGGGTCGCAATTCGTGTAATAATCTCAGACATCTTCTAAACGTAATTCAGTTCTGTCACTAGCACGTTGTGAATGGTCTTGTGGTCTCCCTATAATGTTATTGTTTTATCCCCCAGCCCTAATTTGTTGTATGTTTCAGTTGTACATATATTACAATAAAGACTGAGAAATGCATATGTGTGGTCAAGCATGCCAGAAATAAAAACTGAATGAACTGTGTTGAATAAATACTGTAGAAGCTAAATGGGATCATCTACAGAGAAAATTATTTTTTTTAAAAAACAGGACTTTCTGAAGGGTCTGATCATATTTTGATAAATTGTTCAACACTGAGCTGCACCAGTCTTTCTAAGTGACAGAGCAAAACTCAGACATATCTGTGTAATATAACACAACACCTGCAAACATGTGCAAACTGACACAAGTTTGTTTTCCCCTCACACTCCAGTTTTAGAGTCTGCAAAGGAAGCAGCTCAAGTCATGAATTCAAGTTAAAAAATAAACAATGGTGCCCTGTTGTTGTAGCATCAATTCAACACATTTACATCCCTGCAGGGCATTTCTTAGCTGTTCTTCAGCCAATTACTCAGCTCAGATTCCAGTAATTGAAACACACAGACACATACGCAGTAAAAACCACAAATGCACACACACATCTTTCTGCTGCAGATTTAGAGGATTTGTTGCAGTACTAAATGAACTCATCATTACTGGTGCTACTTAAAAACAGACCCATTTTTTGCTGATTAACTAACAATTACACAATAATAATAATTCAGAGTAATCTCATACATTTTGTTTTTGCTGCTATTAACCACCCCCCTTTTTTTGTGCCAGGGAAAAGATCATCTTAATAATATATACTGTAGATAACAATTGTCTAACTGTTTGGAAGTCTTTCAGCTCTTCATCACATTGTCTCTGAATGAGAACAAATTCAATCATACAAATTTAGGAAATACCTACAACTGCCATCTGTGAAATGTCATCTTATATACCAATGACTGATATTTGTAAAGATCAGCTAATACTGATGTACTGCTGCATCGATCAATGTGACTGATGACATCAAGGTTTCTTATTGGAATTCAGAGGGTTTAAGTGCTATCTAGGTTCTATCACTGGGGGGTTGAAATTATTCATTTGAGTTATTTCAATTCTACTTAAATAACCTGAAGCACTCAAAAGTCTATTCACCTTAAAATCATCAATTCTGTGGTGACTTGGTACAAGAGGTACAAATCTTGTTTTTCAGCGAGGGCCTTGGTGGTTCAATCCTTAGTTACGGAAACTGGCTTTTGATAATAAATACTGGCAAAACAAATTTAAAGACTAAACTTGGTGATAAAGTCCATTTGGGACAAAGTACAACTGTCAGATATGAGTTTAGATGCTCTCCACATTGATTGGCCCAAAATGGGTCAGGTGATGCATCTGAATTTTTTGATGAAACGCCTCTGACCTGATATTATTACATTGTTTTACTGCAACACATTGGTTTTCCTCTCACAGCCTAAATTTCAATCTAAATTGTAACTCTGTTAGTATTTATCGTGTCACACACTATACACATGTCCAACCTTGAAAACAGCCCATAGCAACACCATACCGACAGCCTACACAGCCAAAACGTAAAGCCGCACCTCTGATAGCAGATGTCCTCAGACACATATAACATCAGCTCACATGCTTCAAAAAGTTGCATAATAAAAGAAAAATATATTATAATTTTTTTTTGGTTTTGCTTTGTGTTTTTTTTTTGTGTGTGCAACTCAAACCTCCACAAGAAGTGAGGTGTCTTATGGACATTTGTGTTAACTACTATCATCCACCATCACATACATATAAGACACATACTGTAATGCATTAGCTAATTCATCATGCATTGTCTACATCAGAAGCCTAACTATCACACTGTACATGTCACTGGTCTTATAGTCAAATTATAGTCTCATAATTCTGTAAACACACTTTTGCTTGATGAGGCAGCTCTATTAGACAAAGCATAGCAAAGCAAACAGCAAAACAACTGCAGCCAAATGAGTTGTAACAGGTTGAATCACCTCTAACACATGCATCTGTTCTAACACTGACACTGCAAACACATTTGGTGTAATATGGTGTACTTGTACATTCTCTCTAACTGCTCCTCATTGACTTTATAATACAACTTAACATAAAAAAAAAAAAACATTGGAAAATCCTTAATGCTCTGTTATTGATAGATTAACATAAATTCCAAAAAATGCAAACTCAATATAATTTTTGAGAATTTAAACCATAAAATGTTTCATCACTCACCACACCCTCTTATTCTAATCTCACTCCTATTTCTTTGAATTTATTTTCAATGACTGGGAATCATTTCTGTGCTGGATATTGAGGACAATTACTGCAGTCTATGCTACAGAAATACAGAAGGAGTTCTTGTGCCATCTAGTGGTTACTACTTTTAAAATAGGAGATGCAGTTGATACGTGATCATGAGCATTCAATAACTAGCAACACCATGACTGATACATGCCAACCAGTAAATGAAGGTAACAAACAAATAAAGACAGAAAACTAACTGAGACTTGGATTAAATCAACTCATAATATTGCCCTCGTTTACAGCCTTCAACACTGAATTGCTCATGGACCACTGACATTAGGTGCATCCCAGATAAAACATGAAACCACAGACAGTATCCACACATCAAACCAACAGGTAGGAGGATGCTAACAGAAGCCTGTGTTGTTCTACCGTGTGAAGCAGTGGTGACAGACGTCTCTGGACACTTTTTTGGACACGCAGTTCGCCAGCGGCTCAGCGGAGAACACCAGCTCCCCTTTAAGGATCCTGCCCGTGGCCCGGAGCCCGTTACCTTTACCTGGGCTCACAAAACGCTCCAGTTTCGGTGCCATGTTCACTTTACAGCACTCCACGTGAACCGCAGCGGTGTTTACATCCGCATCAGACGTAAAGGCTGCGTCATGACGTCACGCAGTCCCTCCTCACTAAAGCAGGTTGTCATTATATTGTTTTTATATATGTATTCTCTTATATGTATTGTGTTACATGCTAAATGTTTGACAAAGTTTGTATATTGATATTTAAATAAAGTAAAAAAAAAAAAAAAAAAAAAAAAAGGTTGTCATTATATTTAGTTCGAGCTGTAATAACAGACATAAACGTAATGCATTGAATGAAAAGAAGAAAATCTCCCCCAGAGGTAAAGCAGTATGGAATTCAACTTTTTCTAAAACTGAGTGGTCAAGAGCATGGCCATTACCATATAAATGCTGTGTTACAAACAAAATTAGAATTTTACATCTCAAAATTTTACATAACATATATCTCTCCAACGCTATTTTGTGTCGATTTTATGATGTGGAAGAAATATGTAACTTTTGTCAATCTGAATCTGAATCTACTTTACACTTATTCTTTTTATGTGAACATTCTTCTAATTTTTGGTCCAAAATTGAAAATTATATCATATCTAAAAGTAACAATAAAATAAATATAACATCCTAAAATGTAATTACTTATTTTAAACATGATACCAATAATCTAGAATTTATTGTAAATTTATTCATATTATTTGGAAAATTTCATATACCTAAAAACAAATATACTAAAACACACGCAAATTTTAAAATCTTCTTATAAGAATTTGAAAATTATATTAAATCTTTAGAATTCATATATAATAATAATAATTTAAAAAAAAGCACTAACACATTGGCTAGTTATAAACAATTTTTCAAAACTGACTGAACTCTCTTGCATTTATTTATTTATATTTGTCAGATTTATTGTTTATTTACTTATTTACTTTTTTTAAATTATAATTTGTATTTTATGCTTTGTATTTTTAAATTTATGCATTATTTTTTTAAACTTATATGTTCAAATGCTTTTTCTCTTTTGACATCTTGATGTTTGTTTAAAATTTTGTACAGTATACTCAAATGTTGTTAATAAAGTTGTTTAAAAAAAAAAAAAAAAAGGTTGTCATTATATTTTATCTATTTTCCGTTCCCTCAGGTCCTCCTCCTCTATCCACCTCACCGTGCCCCTGTCCGTCTCAGCACCATGGGAGGCCGAGCCTTCAGCCACTCTGCTCCTCAGCTCTGGAGCTCCCTCCCACCATCCATCCGTAACTGTGACTCTCTCCCCACATTCAAATCCAGACTCAAAACTCACCTTTTCAGAATAGCCTACCCCCCATAAGCTCTAATCTCCATTCTACTACTTCATTTCTATATATAGTAATTATTTGTTTTAATCTGTTTATTTCTTTGTATTTTATGGATTGTTTGTTTTATCTTGTTGTACAGTGTCCTTGGGTGTCTTGAAAGGCGCTTATAAATAAAATGTATTATTATTATTATTATTATTATTATTATTATTATTATTATTATTATTATTATTATTATTATTATTTATTGGTTTATTTAATAAGGACCGTGCACATTTATGAACATTGCTGTATAAAAAAATATACCCATGTAAATATGTCAGAATTAGTAAAAATAACTACTTTTCATCTGCAGTCCCTTGGCAGGTGGCACAAACAAAACATTAAACAGCCAACATAAGTACATCACTCGTTCGCTATAAATAAATAAATAAAAATAAATAAATAAACGTAATGATGACATAGGCATCATCAAAACAAACAGACAAACAAACAAACATAAATAAACAAAAAACAAATATAGGATGATCACAAGGGAATTAGCCTATGCATTCACTTCTATACTTACATACAACAAAACAAAGAAAGTGTATGTGTGATGAAATGTATGTCAATTAAAAATGACTGCATCTCTGGTTTTCTAGGAGCCATTGTTTTAAGTGAGTTTTAAAAGTGTTGCACGTTCTCTCTTATTGGGAGGGGAAAGCTATTCCAAAGTTTACCTCCTACTATTAACAGTACGTTTTGGCCATAAGTGATGAAATACAGATTAAAATGTATTTTTTATCCATTTTTAATCTGGAAAATTTTGATGTGTAAATTCAATGTTTGCATGTTTATACAATATAAACAATATTTGCACATTCAGAGTAATATTGCGCATAGTTGAGTTTAATATTTTTGACTTCACTCTACCCTTTTGTATATTGAACTCAATTCATATCATATGCTTAGAATTCAAGTTATTCCATTAGTTTAGGTTAGTTATTTCAATTGTGTTTAGGCAACAAGCAAAGTAAGAATTTCATTACCAAGTGAAACCACTGTTTATGCTGTGTACATGACAATAAACTTCTTAAATCTTGAACTGAGTTGTAAGCCTGTCTTAATAGTTTAGATGAGTATGAGCTATTGTAATAAAATATACAAAGCAGGTTCCATTAAATAGACTGAACCTCACTATTTAAGAGATTGTTGAACACTGTTCAGTTGATAAAAGCAATGATCTAACCATACTAGGAGTCAGTTTTTCAGCAGTCTTCTTTTTATTTGTTATATCTTCTACACCAGAAGCAATTTGTTCCCTGAAAAGTCACTACAGTCTGTCTGCTTTGGAAGACATGACAATTTTCATCAAAATTATGCTATCCCCTCTGCCTATCACTGATTGTTGCCCCAATGCGACTTAAAGAGACTCTTATTTTAAGTAAATATTGTCTTTGTGTCAACACAGATATGAGGAAACATCATCTTTACTCCCCTCTCATTACCCTGGATAGTCACTTTGATCCAGTGTAGTCCTCATACTAACATTAACACAGGCCAGCAAAGTCACAAAGAGACAAAAATGGAGTCTGATGAACACTTTCAATGTCTTTAACAGGAGATACAACAAGGAGGCAGTTTTCAGAAACAACAAAATATAACAATTTGCAAGAAACAAGAAAAATCATTCATGAATAGATAACATACCTGTCATAAATCAGCAATATTGATTCATACATAAGAAAGACTGCTTGTCATACATTCATTAATAAATCTGTTAAAGACTGACCAAGTAAAATACATGTGCATGTACCTGTAAACAAATCACAATCTACAGTGAAGATGTGAAGATGACAGCAGTTGGACATACTCCAATTTCAGATCACCTACAGGAGTCAGTAAGGCAAACTGATGAAACCTTATATAACCAATAATTATGACCAAAGTATTAAAATGATTTCTGTTTTTAAAAAGTCTAATTCTCTATAAAAGCTCCCTAAAGAAATAAATGAAATGGAAGCAATATGATCTACAATGGCAAAAATCAAGCCAAAAACAAAAACATCCCAAATAAAACAGAATAAAGGATTTACACCTGTTTTCCTTCTAAACTAAATACACGAGAGCCCTATCCTTATAAATAATTAAAATAATCCACAAGATTAAATAAGATGTTTTCAGTGTTACAGTCGACTGAACCAGCCAGAAGACATGTGCAAATAAAAACAAGAATGAACCCGTGGTCCCTGGGAAAACCTCATATCTCCAAGGATTTTTCATTTATTTTAACTGACAGGCCATAAGTTGAGGATAATACTGAAAATGCATAGGTAGGAAACTAGATTTTCTTTTTTTCTTCTTTTTTTTGCATCTTTCAGAGATACGTGGTTTTTCTAGGGCACTTATTTTGGCATCCTTTAACAGGGGAAATAATTAGCAGGATGCCACCTATTGCAATGTATTAAAATAAAACATAAGAGGGAAAGGACAAAAAGAAAAAAATAAAGGAAAAAAAAAGTTACACCTGCTGTTGGTTTTATGTACAATAACAGATTTGTTTTGGGATTTTTGTTTTCTTTAGAATAAAACATATTTCCTAAGAAAAACTGAACAAGGAAAGTATTCCATCTCTATCTGAAACTATTAGAATATGTGTTTGACTAGTAATGGCAAAAGTTACTGCCACTTAGTGGCAAAATGTGTTCTGAATTGTAAAAACTGGGAAAACACACACTGAGGATGACCTGCAGAGTAGAGTCCTTAACAGAAAACATAGACAGACATAGCTGAACTAACACAGTTAGTCCAAATTAGTTAATCAAATGATCCCATTAAATCCTGGTAAATTACTCTCAAGAGTTTTTGTTTTCAGTATTAATTCTACACATCCTTCGTCCTTTTTTTCTGGGCCTGGTTAAATCTTTTTCTGTTCAAGTGTGATCTGTCTGGACATCATGTTCATTGGCAGGTGGATTCTCACACTGAACTGTAGAGAAAGTTGTGCATATGGATATTTTTCAACCAAACTGTAAAAAACCTGTATTTAATCAGTTGATGACAGGACAGCACCTGTAGAAATATTGCAGTATCTTAAAAAAAAAAAAAAAAAAAAAAAAAAGCCATACCCTTCTTATGTGTAATGTGATAAACATTCTTTTGACAATATATACAGAGGTTCACTGTGTTCCTTTACGTGCTACACAAAGCAGTGTTAATCGAGCTCATTGGAACCAATAGCAGACATTTCCCCAGTGGAAAATTTACAGAAAAGGGCCAGCAAGACATGTCAAATGTGTTGACACATGGGGAATATAGTTTTTTTTCACCATAACATCTGCTGAACACCTGGTATGCAAGTTTTTAAGCAAATATTAATTTGTTCACAGCTATTTCTAATAAAATGGACAATTTCCCCCAAGATGTAGTCGATGCATCTGTTGTTCTTATGAAACTCAAATCTGAGGTTTGCCAACCTTTTTCTGTCTGTTATTGGCTATAAATGACTCATAAATGATACAAAGCAAAGTTGAATGTTGAAGGCAAAACATTCATTCAAAGATTTAAGACATTGTTAAGACAAAACGATTTCATTCCAAGTATTAGACCAGAGAATGGTTTGTTCATTTTAAAATTTCATCTCCATTTTAAAAATGTCAACAATAAAAGCAACACCAGTGGTTGCAACAGTTTGTAAAATGCCCATTGGGCCCTTCGCATATGTGCAGTATGTAGAGAGAGCATCTCCATGCCCACCCTATTTATAAACTCTACATTATATGTCGTTTTACAACTCCACAGGTTAGAACAGTTGTTACTGCTCTTTTTTCTTCAGTTTAGAGTTGGTGTCCAGTCCACTCCATCTGTGGAGGATTTCTTCAGCCAGTGTGTCACCGTCCTACAGTTGATGTGTATGTTATAAATTCACCTCTAAGATATCCCAACAGGACACATTCAGGTATTTTCTAAACCAAACTTTATCTGGACAGAGCTGAAGGGGCATGAATAAGGTGGTTCTTCCTGTTTGCTTACTTTCTTCTTTAGTTTTGATCTGTGTCTAACTGTTTTGTTTCTAAATTACCGTTTTAAAATGTTGTAAGGAGACATCTTTATGACACTTGGCTACGTCTTAACAAACTGGGTGACATATCTGATTGCTGTACCATTAAGGCAGTATAATAGCCACATAATCCACATTAAAAAGAACCTGTGGCAGCTACCTGGCACCATTACCTCAGAAATCACTTTCCAGCAAGAACAGGTGGAGCACAGGCTCATCAACAGTGATGCCATTGGCTTCACATGGTTGATAAACTGCCCCACTGCTATGAGGCTGGGGCAAACCAGTGCTGAATTTGAGCTATTCCACGCTGGATCTGACTGATGTAGAAGTCTGCATTTCTGGAGAAGTCCTGACAGACTGAGGAGTGGGTGTCACCCAGAGCACAGTAGAGGGCAGTGCCTCCCACGCTGATCACAACAGTAACTAGACAAAGCAGGAAAAGAAGCAGACACGAGTCTCCTCCACCAACATCTACAGGGAAAGAAGACAGGGCAGGAGATTAATACTATATAAAAGGGAGTCTGCTAGAATTCATCAACTCTATCTGACAATGTCTTCATAATGGATGTGTTACTATTCAGTGGGGTGTTTAAGGATGAACTTGACAATCCAAGGTTAGGAAGGTGATTGTCTGATTTTATGCTTATGGAAATACACTACATCTGTATAAATGTATGTAATAAATCCTACCCTGCTCAAAACCGTCATCAGGAACTCTAAAGCGGACTCGTCTTTTGGAAGGTGGTTTACTTCCCTGAGGCTCTGAATTGGCAGACACAGTCACAGTGTCAACACACACATTCCGCTTCTTCAATATGGAGACCAGACCAGGGGCAGGAGACATCTGAGATACAACAGAAAGACAAAGAGATGTTTAGGAGAATTCATACATTTAGATAAGCATTATTTTTCAATCTAGACCAGATACTATGTTATCTGGTCATCTTCACATATAAAGAAGAGCATTATGTATGTGGGAAGGCAATACAAAGCATGCATTGATCAGCCATGTCCAATAGAGGGCGAACAACTGCAAAATCAACAACACTGAACCATTTTTTCAATGATCCCAAAACATTCAGCATTAACCACCACACACTAGGCAATTCTCTGCTGTGAAGGGCTCAAATACTACTTTGAGAGTCTATGAGTGAATGAATAATGGATCAATAATGTAAAGCGCTTTGGGTGCCTTGAAAAGCGCTATAGAAATCTAATCCATTATTATTATTATTATTATTATTATTACTTTAACACAAACTGCAATCACATGCAAATTACATTTAACCATATGTTTAGCTAAAGAAACTATGAGGGTTGAAAGGGTGTCTCTCTCATTGTGCAAGTAGAACTTGTGCTTTGTGATACTTTATCTATGTTACATCTAGGGCTGCACGATTTTGGCAAAAAAGAAAAATCCCGATTTTTTCCTCTAAAAACTCGATTTTCGATTTCTATTTCGATTTTTGGGTATAACTAGAAAAGACAACAGAAGTCAGCATGTCGTTTTCGTGAGCAGTCCACAATGCAAGCCACTGCTCTGACCTCAAAGCTGTGATGGTATCACGTGATGAACCCACAGTTTTGTTTTGTTTTTTCTCTTCATTAAATCTTTAAAATGAAGTAGAGTACACAAACAATGTATACAACAAGAAAATAACATAAGTTTGTCAGGGGGAATACACTATATTAAATGTCCAAATCAGAGCAAATACTTATGTTTTTTATAGCCTTTTTGTTTCCAGATTTATCTAACAGCTTTAAATAAAGTTCAATATCTCACAAAATATAAATAATGTTTGGTTTTGTGTTAAAGAACTTACATTTGTGAATGAAAAATTTAGCAAGTAAGAGGACTAAATTAATTATTTAAAAAAAAAAAAAAAAAGTCCCCCCCCCCCCCTTTTTGGGGTATCTGGGCCCACAGCAGTGATACCAGTGTAAGTCAGTGACAGGCATCAGTCGTGTGTGCATGGACCACGTAATATGAGTGATCCAGATGTGGTTTTATTTAAACTGAGGGATCCGTGCGTGGAACAGACTGACCCAGGACACACTGGAGGGATTCTGTCTGTGGAGCTGGTGGATGTGTGTGGGCACAGGGCTGTGTGGGCTCCTCTGCTGAGGCTGATGACCCCGAGACCCGGACCCGGTTCAGAAGAAGACAGTACGGTACGGATCCGGGACAACGGAAGATGAGTGATCCCCATCTCACTATATTTCAATTGCGGGATGCCTGCGTGAAGCCACGGCTTATATTGCTATAAGTACTGCGGGTTCATGAACAGATTTAACGTCCGCGGTCATTACACAGACTTCTGTGACAGACCGCTGTCACAGGAAGAGCCTACGGTAGCCCACGGGCGCGCGGAGGCGCGCGGCCCGGAGGCAGAAGAAAGATGAAATCGATTTTACGATTTCTCTTTTTTAAAAATCGTCCTAATTAAAAAATCCGATTTCGATTTAAAATCGATTAATCGTGCAGCCCTAGTTACATCCTACGTAATCTTTAGATGGCAGCCCAACAGACCTATGGGATCCCTACATTCCTTTTCCACAAAACTCATGTTCAAGGGTTTACTCGATCCATCTACTCATAAAAGGCTAAGCTGGATCATGAATTCACTTGAATGACCTTTAAAACAGAAGAAAAAGTAACTGAGCTTTTTAAAAACCTGACTGCTCTACATACTGTATTAGATTAAAAAAACAAACAAAAAAAAAACAGGCCACTACTCTGAATTCCACTGTGCCTCAGTTCTATCTCTGTTCAGCTGTATGTGCAGAATCCTTCTTCAGCTATGTTTATTTTCTTTATGTGTCTTGCCCCTATTCTTGAATTACCTATAGGAGTAAGTCAGTAAACACCCCTTGAGCTTAAAAAGTGATTAAACTGCCAATAAGCTTGTTTATTTGTATGAAATACAGAAAAGAAATTTACATAGAATAAATTCAAATCTCCTACAAAAAAATAACAATACAGGGAACAGTTTTCCCACTTAGGTGTAATTCTCAGTACAGAACAGTTAAAAGTCAAATTGGCTTCTGTGTCCGCAAAACAAATTTATAGTCACGCGATCACAGTAATGGCTAGGTAATGCCATTAGGCTCTGTCAACTGGGCACCGTGCTGTCCATTATAATGGGCTCAGATCTCCAGATGCAGTAGTCAGACATGCACTTCAAAAGAGTTGCAAATCAGAGCCAAATATTTATTTTGTTCTTTAGTCCAACTATTTTTTTCCCTTGATATTAAAGTCAGAGAGAAGAAAATATAAAATAAAAACTTATTCAGGCTACACGCTGTATAGCATTTTAAGTCTACATGCACAAAGTAGGACGTCAGCACAAATGTTAAAATAAACTCAACATGCCTTGAAGTCCATCATTTAGTGATATCAGAGGACTCTCTACAATACTCATGGTCTTGGGGAGAAAAGTAAAGGTCAGTCTGATTGACTCACCCAAGGGAACATATGACAGTATACCCACCTCTTCTACAGTGATGAGTTTAGCCATGTCGTCCAATGACGCAGCAGCTCTGATGAGGTCAGCTTGCTCTACTTCATACTCCTCTTCTTCTTCTTCTTCTTCTTCCTCCTCCTCTTCTTCCTCTTTCCCATCACCACCCTGTTCCTGATGCTTCATATGAGCGCCTTGAAGAAGGTGAACTTCAAGAAGAGCCTTAGAGTTTTTATCACCCTCCTGCAGAGACAATGCAATGTAGTTATAAATTACATATCAGTTTACTGTTATGGAAACAGCAGTCGATTTTATGACTCCACTCTACTGTCCTCTGTCTGGCTGCTATCAATAAATAGTGAAACAAACTTACAGTTTATACATTTTTGCGGAATAGAAAAAAAGAAAGAAAAACGTACAACTGACAAGAAAAAACTGCATGACAAAGGAAGTGGCACTTATACTTTAAGTGATAGCAACAACTGTTTGTCAAGAATAAATAGAGGAACAGTCCAGTTACATGGACTACACAACAGTCAATTTGTAGAAGAAACAAAGCCCTACACACCTACAACTAATTCTACCTTATCAGCAGAATAAAGAATCACAATAATGGTTATGATACAGGTGGAATCTCTGAAACACACAAATGTCAAATTCCCGACAAAATAAATAAACTATAAACAAGAAGATTGTACCTTATCATAGTGATTTTTTTTTCCATTTTGACTTTAAGTCTAAAAAAAAGTTGAAATCATGTTCAGTGTTCTTGTAAACATACAACTAAATCAGATCAGTACCTGGATTTCTTGGGAAAGCCAATTCTCTTGATGTATCTTCTCCTCTGCCAGAGCTTCCTGGTGCAGATGTTGAACCTCCACCTCTCTGCCGAGGGTCTCCACTGGGAGAGCTTCCGGACAAAAAGTAACATGTCTTCTCTTCTGTTTCTCCTCCTCCTCTTCTTCTCCCTCATCTTCCATCTCTAGAGCCTCTGCTGCCTCTTCCACGTCCCTCTCCTCTTCTTCTTTTTTTGCCTCCTTTTCCTGTGCTGGGGCTAAATCTCCTCCCTGCTGCTCTGCGGGTCTGGACTGATCCATGTGTCCAGCCGTGGAGGGGTGTACTCCACTTCCTTCAACAGAAGTGGTGGATCCCAGCCCTCCCTCTGCCTTTCCTCCCTCTCTGTCAGTGGCCTCCTTGTCATTCAATAGAGATTTGTGGAAACTGGCCTTCCCTGTTAATTCTCTGTCTGGGTCTTCCCTGTCTGCTTCTGTGACCTCAGGAGAATTGAGGCTATCTGCCGAACTAATGGAGGGTGACAGTGAAGGACTGCTTAGAGGAAGGGAGGAGTCTGTGGCCCTCTGCTCCATCCCTCCTTTAACCTGACAAGCTGCAAATAAAAAAGATACAAGGTAGAGAACCACAGTCAATTTAAGGTTTAGATTAACAGATAGGGTATCATAGAAAAAGTGTCAGAGAGCACTTAAAGTAGTTAGAAGAAAACCTTAACAGAAAATATATAATATCAAATGCTTGAGCTCACAATGTAAAAATATTCTATGATTAAAATGACATTTTTTATTTTTCAGTCAGTAACTAAAATTAATATAACCTACAATACTACCACATTCTATTAAAAGCATTTCCTGAGAAATTAGACAGATTTCCTGCTTTTCACAAACTCATGGTTGCTATACATTTAAATACAGATTAAATACTTAGTGTCATACTTGGCTTACAGTTACGCAAAGACTAAGTGACTTGTAGTTAAGTTTCTAAAAATGTGGAAAACCACTGATAGTACACAGACACAGACTTGCACACATTCACTTTGCAATGTACCTACTCACCTGAGGTGCATAGAGATACGGCGCCACCTTTATCAAATGTTGGTCTTAAAAGGTCCAGAGATGCATACTGTGAAAATATCCATACACATATATAGAAACATGGAACAATGCACTATCAAGTTTAGTTGGGGTAAGTTACATACATTATTGAAAATCTGTTCCAAATTTACATGCACGCTAAACTTAGAAGAGGTGTACTGAGGATGCCAAAGATATTTTGTGTGAAAACATGTCACCAAACATCCATGAGTCATCTGAAATACAAAATACACATGCATTCTTGAGCACACACAGCAAACTGAGGAATAACTTACCACAGCATCATTAGCCCTTGGTCTGTGAACACACAAAAAAAGAGAAAGACAGAATGAGATTCTACCTACTAAAGTCTGTTCTTGGTTTTAGTAAATACAGACATGAAAGATGGTTGACTCTTCTCTAGTCTACCATTCTAATATTAGCCTGTACACATTTCCTTGGCTATTACAACATGGGTGTGAGTGACTGTGTGTGCATGTTTAGCGAAGTGAAACTCTAGCAGTGTGAAGGCTCAAGTGTCTAAATGTGCTTGCTGCTGCAAAAAACCATATGTTTGAGCCATCACTGCAGTACTCACCAGACACATAGACATACATGCACACAGTCTTACAAACCCACACTTCACCTGTCTGGGACAACACACTATGTACAGGTGTGTGTAGCAGGTACAGTACACTGAGAGCTGATAAATATTGAATACACTAAAGGGGCCTCAATTTAGAATTTTTTCCATCTAGATGAGCATACACCAAATCAAGATACACACATCGCAGATTTGTTCTCAAATATGCACACTCATACCTGCGCTCATAAAAGTACAAGGTAACAAGTTTTAATTTATACTAAACTGGCTTTTGTTGTTTGCTGTGAAATTAACATTTCTAGAACCCTGCCACAGCTTACAAATTTGTCATATATACACAAAAGGTGTTAACTGGACTAAATCCAGCATCTCATGGTCAGTTTGCCAGATTTTACACCTGCTGCATTAAAACTAATAGATCGGTCGTGCAATAGTTACTTCACTTGTGTGTAAGTGAATAAATGTGAATAAAATACTTATCTTGTTAGCTGAAGTTGTGAGAAAGTTTGTTTTCACCCTTTGCAATTCTGGGTAAACTGATTTAACCATATTTTTAGTTTGAGCAAATCAAAGCTTTCTCTAAGACTCTCAGATCTAACTTTGTATTGAACTTGATACTGAGAAATAAACATCTGTTGTCACATTTCTCAAAAACGCAGCATATCAGGTCTTTTTATTTTTCTAATTTCAATCATTGGGGTTGATAACATTTGCAAACTCCAGAAAGGTTCAGGATCCATTTGTAATAAAACATCCATGATACTGACCGACTGTGCGTCTGGCAGATGTGCTTAAGAGTGTCCAGATGTTGGGTTGCCAAGTCAGTAGAAGTCCTTTTACACTGTGCCTCTGCAAAAAAAGTCCATAGATGGAGAGATCACAGTTACAACTCCATTATAATATTTACTATAGAAGTGGATAATACATAATATATAATCATTTTTTATATGTATTGGACTACAACTTCACAGAGTTAAGAAATCATTGATAACCTGCTGGTTACCCAAGTATCCAGTGAAAGAAAGACTGGACTTACAGTACATAAATAAATATATACCACACAGGTTTATGTATGCTGCTAATTTGCATGGACAGTGTGTGTGTTACCCCATTGTTCCTGTAGTGCATTCAGGTTGTCCAATACTCTCTGGTGGTAGAGTCTCTCTAACTGTATGCACCATAGTGCCCTTTGATCTGAATACCAAAGGTTAAGAAACATAGAAGTACACATACATAATGCATAACATGTATTTCCGGTCATAAATTGCTGTAAGTAACAGAGAAAGGAGGTGAAAGAAAGTCTGAAAATCAGCGGACAAAGAGAGAGGGGGAGGAGAGGAGGAGATCTAGAGAGCCTGAAGAGATAAAGGCAGAAAGTGCTCCAAAATGCAGTACTCTCATGTTTATGGATATGAGCAGCCAAAACAAAACCCTTCTTTGACATAGCTCAATGCTCTCTCTTTTTCTAACTAACCCTCTATATATGCATGACATAGCTAAGCTAGCTTTCCCTTCTCTTTGACTCTCTCGGTTCTGTCCTCCCGCTGTATCTTGTTGCCCTGATCAAAAATCTTTCAAATTCTTGCTATGCTGCTTTTCTTCTTTCCTAAACGCATCTCCAACAGTTTACTGACTGAACACGCATTTGTACATGTGTTATTTTCTGCAACTGAGTCTGAAGTACTTGGTTTGTCTCTATCAAAAGTTCTGTAACACACAACAGTTTTCTTTTAGTGATATAAAAAAATTAATCATGAAACTAGATAATCACAATGCCTTTACAAACAATTTAATTCTAAAATGGCTAATATTTTTCAAAAGAAAGTAATTCCATGTTGCTCAAACCTCTGTGAGCTCAACAAGTGCACCACCTCTTTTCCCTTTAATCAGTCTCTTCATGATCTCTTCTGCCTTTTTGTTGTTCATATTCTTCTTTTCTAATAGTCTTGTCTTCCTTAATTCTTTGCCTTTTTCAATACTCTTCTCTTTTCCTCTTTTTTTTTTTTTAAATCCGTGAATTTATTGTCAGTTTATGAAAAGGTCAACACTAACTTTAGTGCAAGAAGTCAAAGTCTTCAAGCTCATTTGCAGTACATAAATATCTGAAAATTAATATAATCCAAATGAAAAAAAAACAGTCAATTGAAAAGAAGACAAGTAGTGTGTCATAACACTAAACTGATTCCCACCACTACACACCAACATGCAGGTAGATAAGGACAAGAATAAGGATACAGTCTTCATGACAGACAAAGGCTTCAGCAACCTGCAGAAAAACACAGCAAGAAATATAACAGATTCTGTCAAGAAAACTTACACTCAATAGGGTATTTAAGACTGAAACGTTTTCTTTTACAGAGATTCTTGAGTGTGACGCATCATTCAAAGCACTTTGTCCATCTATGAAACAGGTACAAAGTACATAAAAACTGTGCTTAAGGAATTCTGCTGCAATCATTTCTGTAATCATTAACAATGACAGAAAAATCAAATTTAATACATAATCTCACAGTTAAACCTGATCCATACATGTAGCAGAGAAGAGTAATCCTGCAAGATATAAAGAAGACAACCAGAAAAATGATAGATTGTGGCAGGCACTCTACCTCTCTTCAGCAAGTTTCGCTTTCATGCCGCTCAGCTGATCACAGAACAAGAGAAGTGTGAGTGTGAGAGAAACAGAGATAGAAAGACAGACCGAAAGAGAGAGAGGAGGAGAGGAGGGCACAAAGCCTCTCGTGTTTCTAATGACGTGAGGTGCAGTGACGACTGAATGAACTCTAGGTAACAGGTTCAGATGCTAATTTGCGGAAAAAAAAAAAAAAAAAAAAATGAAAAAAATGAAAAAGCAGAAACTGATATTTTTGATATTTGAGTTGCATAACTATACATGTACATCAGAAGGACAGTCGTCAGACTGCATAGTCCTCAGCCGAGACCAATAATTCACCCTTTTTCCAATACCACAACAATATTAATCCACAAACTACAAATTCTGGCTTGCTTTCCATCTTTGGTTGCTTGGCGCCACTGGCTAGTTGTACTGACCATTACCATGGTAATATAAATCTGTTGGTGTCAGTTAGATTGTTTGTTTGTTTGATTAAACCATCCTACAGCCCTGTACACACTAATACATTTTGATTTAAAGCGCTTTTAAACTTTTACTGCATTTACACCAAGAGTCCACACTGAGCCTCTTTTATCATCTTCTAAAAACATCAGGTTTCAGAAATGCCTCTGACCCAGTTTTAGTTTAGAAACTCCGGGGCAGCACTGGCCTGTGGACAGACAAAAAATGCTGATATGTAGAAATGATGACAAAGACACTGGCAATCACTGCATGATTGGTCGTATCAGTCCTATAGTGATCATGGATCCTTCTCTGTTTCGTCAGACCCCTTTCAAATGACCAATTCACACTTGAAGGTAAATTCCTGTATTTTATCATTATATTTCTGACTTTCAATTGCATGTCCAGCTGTGTTATCCACTCCCCTTATCACGTGAGACACATTTCAAGCACATTAGTATGTTCTTCTGAAATTATATCACAAACTTGCCAAAATCTTAGCCTGAAGGTTTTTTTTATATACTTACTGTAGACTTCATCAAATATTTTCAACAGTTGCAATTTATCAGCTTGTTATCAGCATTCATAAAGTAAAAAATGCATGAAAAATGGACATTTTAAAACACAAATGCATTAATGCATTTGTAGTATTAATTAGGGCTCTCTCCAATGTTAAAGAAAATGAACTCATACACCTGAGTGCCTGAATGTTAACATAGCTCAGGTGTGCACAGACCTTCCCAGATCAAAATGACAGAGGTATTCACACACCTGAAAACATGCAAGCTCAGTCATGTAGAACTGTGTGTGAGAAAGTGGAAAAAAACTCTGAGTGTTTTTATATAGTAGGCATGTGGCTTCTGTGCACACAGACGCTAAACACACCCATGCCCTAGGGAGCAAAGTGTCACTGTGATTATGAACTTTATGTGATAGAAATACTTGAACAGCTTACAGGAGAGCACAGGTTTATCAACATATGACTGAAAAACATTGAACATCAGCTCAGTTAGAGTTAAAGCTGATAGACAAGGTACCTGGTGAAGGTATTGGGGAAGGTGAGTGTCATCCCCTCGTTGTGCCAGCTGCTCCAGAAATTCCAGCAGAGCAGTGTTTGGGATGGGCCCTGTGGTGCAGGTGTGCACTGGAGCAGAGGTAAGGTGTTCCCTGTTTGAGGTTATAGGTCCTGTAGAAGAGGTGGATTCTGTACCAGTAGTTATAGGCCCTGTGGTGTAGGTGTGATGTGGATCTGTTGTTGCTCTTGAAGTAGTGGAAGTTTGTAGCCTTGTTGGACATTTCATTACTGTTGATTTCTCCACGGCTGGAGTGATGGGTCCTACATCTGTGGCTCTATGATTTAAGACATGCTCTGAAGATGAGGTAAACTGTCCTGAACTGGAGTTGGTAGTTTTTGTAAGTATCTGTGTCTCTGTGACACATGAAGGCCCAGTTGCACTAAAGAGCTTTGTGTCTGAGGTTACAGTTTGTGTAGTGGAATCAATAGGCCCCATGGTGCAGGTGGGTCCTAGCGAGCAGGTAATGGACCCTGTGGTGGAGACATCTGGTTTAGTGTTGGAGTTACACGAGTCCACCTCAGAATCACCCTGGCTTGTTTCCACTGGACTGACCACTGGAATGATGGGGGACGTAGGCTCTGGACTGGTTCCAGGACTGTAAGGATATGGAGTCTCCAAGAGACTGCCTACAGGAGGACAGAAAGACCACAGTAGAGTGAAATGTTACAGTCAAAGTGCTTGTTTAAACTTTGACCTTACCCAGTATGACATGACTAAAATTGCTGCTGATGACAACAGGTACCAACAGAAGTAGTGTAAGGAGCACAACAAATGGTGTAAAAAAAAAGTGGAAATAGTGATGGAAATATTACATTTTTAAGTGTTTAATCCAGCTGTTTTGTGTTTTTAAGTTGATGGATCATCAAGATTATGCTGAATAATTGCAGTTATCTTAAAAAAGCATAAGCTTGCTATGTGACAATTGACAGGCCTCGTCACTGGACAAGTTTTGTTACACCTGTAAGCTCACTCCACTATGACTGTAGATAACTCCAGTGTAAAACTATATAAGCATCCATCCATCCATCCATTATCTTTCGCTTCTCCCGGGGCCGGGTCGCGGGGGCAACAGTCTTAACAGGGATGCCCAGACTTCCCTCTGCCCAGACACCTCCTCCAGTTCTTCCGAGGGGACCCCGAGGTGTTCCCAGGCCAGCTGAGAGACATAGTCTCTCCAGCGTGTCCTAGGTCTTCCCCGAGGTCTCCTCCCAGTGGGACATGCCCGGAACACCTCCCCAGGGAGGTGTCCAGGAGGCATCCGAAAAAGATGCCCGAGCCACCTCAGCCGGCCCCTCTCGATGTGGAGGAGCAGCAGTTCTACTCCGAGCTCCTCCCTGGTGACTGAGCTCCTCCCCCTATCCCTAAGGGTGCGCCCAGCCACCCAGCGGAGGAAACTCATTTCGACCGCTTGTATCCGGGATCTTGTCCTTTCAGTCATGACCCGAAGCTCATGACCATAGGTGAGGGTAGGAACATAGATTAACCGGTAAATCGAGAGCTTCGCCTCTCGGCTCAGCTCCTTCTTCACCACAACTGACGGATACAGTGACAGCATCACTGCAGAGGCTGCACTGATCTGTCTGTCAATCTCACGCTCCATCCTTTCCTCACTCGTGAACAAGACCCCAAGATACTTGAACTCCTCCACTTAGGGCAAAGACTCCCCAACGACCTGGAGAGGGCAAACCACCTTTTTCCAGTCGAGAACCATGGCCTCGGATTTGGAGGTGCTGATCCTCATCCCACTCGCTTCACACTTGGCTGCAAACCACCCCAGGGCACGTTGAAGGTCCAGGTTTGACGAGACCAGCAGGACAACATCATCTGCAAAAAGCAGAGATGAAATCCTGTGGTCCCCAAACCGGACCCTCTCCGGCCCCTGACTGCACCTTGAAATTCTGTCCATAAGAATTATGAACAAAACCGGTGACAAAGGGCATCCCTGCCAGAGTCCAACATGCACCTGGAACAGGTCTGACTTACTGCAATAATGTGAACCAGACTCCTGCTTCGGTCATACAAGGACCGGACTGCCCTTAGCAAAGGGCCTGGACCCCATACTCCCGAAGCACCCCCCACAGGATACCACGAGGGACATGGTTGAACACCTTCTCCAGATCCACAAAACACATGTGGACCGGTTGGACGAACTCCCATGAACCCTCGAGCACCCGATGGAGAGTATAGAGCTGGTCCAGTGTTCCACGACCGGGACGAAAACCGCATTGTTCCTCCTGGATCCGAGGTTCGACTATCAGTCGGATCCTCCTCTTCAGTACCCTGGAATAGACTTTCCCCGGGAGGCTGAGGAGTGTGATCCCCCTGTAGTTGGAGCACATCCACCCGTCCCCTTTCTCAAAAAGGGGGACCACCACCCTGGTCTGCCAATCCAGAGGTACTGTCCCCGACTGCCACGTGATGTTACAGAGACGTGTAAGCCAAGACAGTCCCTGCACATCCAGAGACTTAAGGTACTCAGGGCGAATCTCATCCACCCCCGGAGCCCTGCCACCAAGGAGCTTGTCAACCACCTCGGTGACTTCAGCTTGGGTGATGGACGAGTCCACCTCTGAGACCTCAGCCTCTGCTTCCTCCATGGAAGACGTGGCAGTGGGATTGAGGAGATCCTCGAAGTATTCCTTCCGTCCGACAACATCCCCAGTCGAGGTCAGCAGCTCCCCACTTCCACTGTAAACAGTGTTAGTGGGGAACTGCTTTCCCCTCCTGAGGCGCCGGACAGTTTGCCAGAATTTCCTTGAGTCCTCCTCCATGGCCTCCCCAAACTCCACCCAGACACGAGTTTTTGCCTATATAAGCAATTATTAGTAATTTAGTAGGTGAATAAAAAGAAGAGTATTAACTAATAGAAGAAAAAAGTTTTAGCTACATTTCTAAATAACAATTCATTGGTGGCACCTGATGTGTTATAGTCTTTCTTAGAAATAGAAACAGGACTGTGATCCTACCTTAAAATGTATTGCTTAAAATGTACTTTGTGAAATTGTACTTGTGCCCTTTGTAAGTTCCTAGGAACACTAACAAATCAAATCCAACTTGCCCTGAGAATCTAATTCACTGCTCAATATTAGATTGGAATGATGAAATAAAGTACACAAGCACATGATGACACAGACACACTTGTGTTTTATTGTATTAAACTATTATGGCTATTGGCTAATATTGTCTCTCTTCATTTACTTCTTTGTGCATGTGACCACATACATGCATTGTGTTTGCATGTGTTTAGGGATAAGACTTACATTTACTGCCTGGAGAAGTACCCTGACCACAATGTGCCTAAACTTGTCCCAGACACAAACCTACCCACTGTAAAAGTGTGGGTTAGGAATCTATGTCCCCATATATGAAAGTGGAAATGAATTTATATCCCCATTATGTAAGAAACTCATGAACACACACCCATAGGTTTGTAAGTATGTTTGGTTTGTTGATCATTGTTGTCGCATGTCAAGATACAATAGTAATGAGGCTGATGCATAGCTGACATTGTTGCAATAGTTTTGCTGGTGTAGTAAAACACACTTAAATAACAAAGAAAGCACTGAAGCAGCCAAAAGCTAAATGCTTACTAACATAAACACTGTTAGGTTTGTGCTTTTGTCTGTGTGTACAAATGTACACATGTAGATTTGAGCTATAAGCTTTTTTTTGTTAAACAAACACTGACATAGTATTACAATTGATCATGCCATGAAACACAAACTGTGTATATTTGTTTCTCTGGAGCAGAACTCCTTTTGTTTTCTGTGAACTGTACTTCTCTTATCCGCTAAACCAAATTATTTCTTCCACTTCAAACAAAGCCTCCCTCCATATTATTTTTGTTCTTTCACTCTCCTCAATCTGTCTCTGTTGGACAATTGGCTCCAGTAGCAGAATTATAATAAAGCCTTCAAACAGAAAACAGGCATTATTGAATCAATCGGTGCTGTAACCTGTAAGTTATGCACAGTTGTTTACACTGTCATTGTCTACCATGTAATTACAAAATCTATTAAATTTGAGGTTCTCATGTCCTACACTGTGGTCCAACTCTGGCTAGACAGAAGAGTATTATTTAATGTAATCTCTAGATTTTACATTTTTCTCCCATTCTTTCCATTTTTTTTTACTTATCCTTTTACTTTTACTATTATTAACTTTTACTACCTTTATCACCTGTTTATTATTGATGCAATAGCGAGTTTCACAATAAAATTTGTTAACGTCAAATGACAACTTATTCTACTGTCACAGCTTATGGAACACCCTAAAGCAAACACTACCTTCTTATGTAATTTTTTATTTTCTATGCACCTTTTGACGCTTTCACACACCAAAAATTTTCCTTATCAGTGAGGAACCCTGAATCAAGAGTTTCACACAAATTTGTGAAAAGTCATGTATTGTTTGTACATATATGTGATGCATATGGTATGCAACGTGTTTCTGTGATTGTGGTGTCTCCTACCAGTTTCTGAATAAGAGGAATCAGTCATGAGGGTGTCCGGTGACTGGCAGCCTATTAAACAGCTTGATGCCTCTGATACTTCTTCCTCCTCATCCTCTTCTTCCTTCATCACCTCATCAGTGTCTTCTTCTTCATCCTTCTGCTGTCCCTTGTATGCTCCCTTATCTTTCCCATTGTTGTTGAAATAGGCTTGTTGGCTGAGCCTCTGCTCCTCTCCCTCCTCGTTTTTTATGGGAGAATTACTTTGAGCCTGTGTGAGTATGTGTGTCTCATTGAGATTTCCAGTGAGGACCCCGGGGTTGGGTAGATTATCACAGAGATCAGCACCGTGGACCTGACCTTGTGACATGACTCTGCCCTCCCTCTCAAACTGTTCTATAGATAAAATGAAAAAGCATTAATAGTACAGATAAAATAAGACGCTCAAACAGCTTTAACATAGCTTTGGCTATAGATCATCACACGAATTTTCAACAGCTTTTAGTTGATTTTATATTCTTTGTAAATTATTTTTCACATTAGTATAGAGTACATTGTAATTCTGATGTTGCCAATCTTAAGTTTTTAGCTTGTTTATTATTTATTACTCTAAGCTCCGCTCTACTTTTGACACTCACCACCATAATCCATCAGGCTCCACCTTCACAATGTTTGACCCTTCAGCTTGAAGGTCAGTGCCACCTATTAGACGAGCCTCTCTTTAAGCCTGCAGAGATTGCAGAAATGGGACAAAACACAGGCACGTCAAAAGTCAGATAAAGTTAGGTTCAAATGATGGTGAGAGTAAGAGTGAGAGAAAGGGAGAGACACCAAACAGGTTTAGTGCCATTCCTAAGAAACCTTAGGGCCAAAAGAGAATTGAAAAAGCCTTTCTCAGCACAACTGTAAACTCCTTGCTCTATTTTTGGATGATTATTTACATGTAAATAATTGTAGTGGGGTATGTGCTAATATGAAATTATGAAGACTTAGAATTGCTTGCTAACTACAAGAAAACAGAAGTGAACTTTATCACCCATGAAAAACAAAAACACCCAAAGTCCCAAATCAGCTAAAATCTATCCACTGGCTTAAAGCTGTACACTAAGGCCGAACAAGGAGCTTAAATTCACTGGAGAAAAAAAAAAACTAACAGATTTCACTCCCTGTCTAAACCACCTTTTCCCTAGGTTCCTATACATAGGTGTTATTTCTATTGTGTTCCATTAGACTGCACTAGTTTGCAGAGGTGTACATGCTGGTTAATCAGTATTGTGCAACTCACATGAGGAAAGAGATGTAAAAACCGAGGTCAAGCCTTGTTGCAGACATATCTGCATCTCATGCCATTACTTATGGAAAGAGGCCAGTTCCTTGACCTTTATCTTTGGCATTTGTAACACCTGGTGGTTTTTAACAGCCTCCCCCCAGGCATTAACCAGCCAATCCAATGTAAACAAATCAGAGTGCATTTGTTTAAGTAATGTATGTTTGGATTAATCTAAAAACACTGACCCTTTGCAGACAACGTGGCCATAAACCAATGGTGATTCTGTTCAGGCACGTACCATTTTGCATGTCTTTTCTGAAACAGTTGAAATCACAAGATGTACAAACATACACACACATTCAGGCTAATGAGGGGCAATCTCAGAGGAAAAAGGCTGCTCTGGTTTTCTCTGGCACTAAGCTAATTGTACCTCCCATCACCCTGCACTGTCTGGTCTCAAACCTTTGAAAAACTAAAGGAAACACAGGACGAACAGGACTAACCACGAGAAGACTCCTTTTGGACTTTGGTGGCTAATACAATCCTAGGGGAATGAGTCAACGAACCAATCGTCAAAGGAGCCCAGTGTCTCTAAAGGCAGAACCTGAGGGATGATGCAATTATCTTGCTTTTGATTGCATAAGCTTTTACATTTCCACAAGGGATGACACCTGGATATGTCTTCTTTCCTGCAGACCTATATTAACATAGCTCTGAGACACAAACTTTGTCAAAGTAAGAGCCTGTTTTGTTACACACCAACATGAATAACTGCACCAGTTCATTTTATGCACTGATGACCTTCAGATTATATACCTGACCTACCTCATACTTAGATTTTTTTTTGCTTTTATCTCCCACTGAGCCGTCTGTCTAAACAACCATCCATCCTCTCCTCTATTGTCTGTGCACTACTCCACAGGGGTCAATGAATAATGAAAGAAAGAAGAAGGGACAAAAGGACAAACAAAGGTGGAAAAAACAGACCCTGTACTGTGTCACTACAAAAGCCCTCTGGACAGAGAGTAACATAGCTTAAAAACATACTCAAAACTGCAAACATGCTACAAAAACTGTGTGTGCAGGTCACATTTACATAACAGTTGTGGATGTCTGTCTTAGCTCAAGCAAGATGTAAGATATTTGCTGTAAACACAACCAATTCAGTGAAAGAGGTAGGGCGTCACTGTTGGCAGATTACCAGCTTAGACCAGCAAGTCTGTGACTAGCTACTTAAAACATGTATAATGACTAGTTTCTTACTTTCAGAGAGGACGTTTGACTTTACTCATGGTGTCTGACATTATATTCTACAACAGCTGTTAGGCTTATTGACCCTGAAATAGAGCTGGCAAATGACAGTGACACAAAACAAATCCAGTGACAGCACACATGGACTGTCATTTCCGTTTCGAATAACCGACAGTAACTGAGTTCATGTTGTACCGGTAGACATTTAGCTAGCTTGCAAGGTTAGATGAAAACGCAACCTTTACTACCTTTGAAATACTTTACATCTTAGCTCGGCCGATATGTTTATGGTGTAGACACATCGTTGTTGAGCGTTAACGACTAGTCGAAATGCTAACAGACATAAACGTTTAGTTAAAGCAGTTAACGTAAAGCCAAAAAGCAAAACTGACGGCTACGGAACAAATCGTTAAAGCAGATAACATCATGTATATTGCCCCTGCTAGCTAACATTAGCTAGCTGAGTGTAGAAGCCACATCTGGCCCCTCCAAAAAACATGACTGTTAAACATTCACCTTGAATTGTTTCAGCCAGAGATGTGCGGGTTTACGACTCTGGACTAAAGAAGTAACTCTGGCTCAGACAGTCAAATGATACTCACGGCTTAACAGGTTGGCTCAGTGGCAAAACGTCGGGCATCACACACCTTGCAGGGGGATGTTGTAGTGCTGCTGACTGTAAATGTTTACGACAGACAGCCGCTGTCAGTGGGCCTGCGTCAGAGCTGCGAACAAAGCTACTGCACCCACTACCGCCACCTACTGCCTGCACACTGACACTACATGGCACACAGACCCTAACACTGCTCTACAATTTATTAGAAATCTGCCTCAGAGATTAAATGTGCTAAACCTTTCATATTTTAATAAAATTAATTAGAAAACAAATGATATGATAAAGTGTTATTACACATAATAAATTGATTTCTGTACATTTATACAATAGATCAGGGGTGTCAAAAATACAGCCAAAACTGGCACGCTAAAGGTTCCAATATGGCCAGATGAATTAGTGCAAAGATTACCCTGAAGATATCTACAGTCAGTGATGTCAAACTCATTTTAGCTCCAAATTCCAACATTTTAACAATATTATACCTGTTACTAAAAGTTTTGTGCCTTTGGAAATCTGATCTGTACTGCACATGTGTAAATGAAAAATTGAGGCATAATATCAGTAAAATTGCAGATTCATTTGTGAAAGGATAGTTTGCAACTGTAAACATTTTCTTAATTTAATTTTACTTTTTTTGCAGTAAAACAAAGGGGGAAAATTGGAGTTGTCATTATTTACAGGCTATTATGGTATTGTTCTTTTTTTTTTTTGCACAAAGTCTTTTTTATTGGTATTTATGCAGGGACTCTACAGAATTGTATTTCAGAAATGAATTAATACGAACAAGAACAAGAATATTAGATCACTTCTGGCATCCAATATTTAAATCCCTCTCAGATGTCTTACAGACACGTATAGAGCCCTCTGCCATTACTGCGATATTTAGAATAAGTTCACAAACCATTCATTATCATCAGCCAACACACAAAAAATATGATAGCCTTTGCCTCTTATTGCCAGACGATTAATGCTTCATAGGTGGAAGGAGAAACACCCTCCAACCTTTAAGATGTGGATTAGTGATCTTTTACATCACCTGACACTAGAGAAAGTCTGTTATTCTACTAAAGGGTGTGTTCAGAAATTTTCTGAGATATGGAAACCTTTTCTAGCACATATAGAGAAGTTGGATATCACTCATACTGATGTTTAGTAAGATGGACCCTTTATTATGCTATTATTCTAATGGTCCAACCTGGTTGAGCTCATATGTGGCCCCTGAACTAAAATGATTTTGACACCGCTGCAATATATTTATAAATATTCCACTAGAAATAACCTGAAAGGGTGAATGTATTGTAATGTGCAGACAGTGTTTTGAGGTAGATGTGGTAGCTCTGAGACGAACATTCCTTTTGAGTAAAACTCATTCTCCCATTAATTTTCACAATTTCACAAGTTGATCCAAAACTGTATCTCAGAAACTACAAGACAACCTGTTTTTTTTTTTTTTTTTTTCCTAAATTTCCTTAATTAGTGACAAGCTTGGTTAAGTTTCACTAGTTTTATTCTAGAGGCATTTTACTTGTGGACCAGTTTTATTACCCCTATTTCCCTGAGGTAATGTAACACAATAAAAACTGATACCGTTTGAGGTTTAACATTGTTAAAGGGATGAAACATTTGAAACATATGGGAGATTAGAGACCAACACAAAATGGCCCAAAGCCACTGAGAAAACAAGAAGTCATGTCTAATACAAACGCACCCTTAAAGGTCAAGTGTACCTGTTATACTGAACAAGTGTTTAACCTTAAACAGAAGCATCACAAAAGCATATACTGTTCTAAAACATCTATTTATACTATTGAAACACTAATCCTTTTGGTACATTTAAATAATTCAGCTTTAGGTGTTTAGGCGACATACTGACTTACATTAATTTCCTTAAGACTTAAGCTACCTTAGTTAGACCTAAACAGTCCTGCAAACCAATAGCATCACCATCTTCTGTTACATTGATTCATCAATAAAACCATATGTTTTGACAAATAAAAGTTGTTGCAGATGATTGTTTATATGCTCAGTCAATGACATATTTTGCTGTTCCTTCAGTTTTCTTTGTTATGATATAACCTTTTAAGTAACTCTTGACTTTTAATGAATATCTGCATAACTACCTTGGAAGTTCCCACAAAAATGGTTCTGGGTAATTAAGGGTTAATCTTATTTCATTCGTATCATTCTCATATTACTCAAACTCTTCATGTCAAAGCAATAATCATCATCACTATCATCAGTAAATATGAAATAAAACACACACCTGGTACACTCTAGAGCGCCAATGTTCTTTGTACTTGCAAATGTGAAAATGTGACCTTTCCTACTTTTTACTTTTGTAGTTTAGAAAAACAGGGCAGATAGTGACTCTTTTTGTTGTGTTGTGACTGTGAACATCCTGCACATACTTCATTTATGAAAAGTTGAAATTTGGCCACATTATGTTTTACAGCTGTACATGGTCATGCTGAGATAGTTTTACATTACATACTTTTTTAATCTAAAGCAACGCATCATTTTCTGTAAGATCATATTTGTATTGTCACTGTCTTGCCACTGAAAAGTCCACTCTTCTCAAGCTAGGTTTGGAACAATGCATTTTTTTTTAGAAAATTCAAAAGGTGTTTCCCCTGTGGACAACTTTCTCAACTCAAAAAGGGACAATTCATCCTTCAGTTTATCAGAAATATTCAAATCATCACATTTTGGAGATGTGCAGCTCTAACTAGACATGAAGGGACTGAAACACTAGTCTTAAAAGCAACTATTAACAAGGCTGTCAGGCAAAAGGTGAAATGTAAACTATTTCCCTCTGAGATGTACAGGAGTAGAAGTATAAAGATAGTACACATACCAAAATTAAATTTAACAAAGGGGCATTAAAGTCAAATAATTTACTTATTGCTATAAGACAAAGTTAGACAACTGAAGCGATCATGAAAAGTAGAACCATCACTGTCCAAAGAAGAAATGTTTTAAAACGTAATGACCAACTGAAGAATGTTTTCACTGCATGTAACCAAAACTTTACATCTCCATTTTCTTCCCCAACATCCAAATTTTACTTCAATAACTTGTTTTAAAAATTCATCAGACAAGCATTTGTATATGGACTCAAAATGCACACACAACAGACCCATAAAACATAAAAGCATTCAGTGACAAAGCCATACTTAACTCCTCAGTTTGTTAGCCCCAGTAATGGACTTTTAAGCTGCTTCTCTGCCGAAGGTATGGAACTCTACTCCAAAACATGCGAGGTTGAGTTCTTTTGAATTTCCCACACATGCTAGTATATTTAATTTTATTTCATTAGAAAACCTAAGTTTTATCAATCATTCATTAAATACATTGCATCAACATAACTGAATTCTGATATTATGTTCATTACTAAACTACATGACTCTTATGACTTTCTTATAACCTATCTGTGCTAAGAGTTAAATTAAGCTTTAAAAAAACATAATTTAACCATTTCTGACCTTATTTGTACCAAGAAAGGCTTTCATTTCAATACAATTTCTCTCTCTGTGGCAAAGAAAGGAAAATACCAACTCTAAATTTTAGACAAGGAAACAGAAAAAAAGGCTTTTGACCAAAATCTTAGAACTTTGGACACTCCTTTGAGGACAACGCAGATGTCAAAGATGTTTTTAACATCTCCATCACTCTGCACATTAGCTTATTATGTCAGTATATTTCAGCAGTATATGCTACTATATCTATTTCATAAAGTTTATTGAGGTGATTGTTGTGACTGATACTACATACCTGTCATTTGTGTCCATTCTTACACCTTTTCTGTTCCTTTACATCACACATTGTATTAATCTCATTTATATTACAACAACTTTACAGTATACAGCAGTATTTGGAAGTCCATAATTTAGGCCCAGCCCTCCCTCTGTGTGTTCTCCAGGATCTCTTCATAAAGCCAGCTCTGTGTGAATTCCTGGCTTTTGTCCATCAACTGGAACAGTCGAAGATACTCTTCTGGATATACATGACCAGTCAGAATGTCCTCTGGCATGCCCATCTCTGATAACAATTTACTCCCACTATCTGGAGACCAGAGACTAGAAAAAATAAACAAAATGAGGATAAATGAGCCAGAAGAACAAAATGGTAAAACTGAAAAGCATGATAAGTGTGAAGTACTTACTTGAGTCTGTCGATGAGCTTGATCTTCCTTTTTGCCAAACACTGCTTAACCATCATGAGGAGAGTGGAAGCATTGGAGGGAGTGAGGCCTCCAGAGAACAGATCAGCTCGAGGACGCAGACGAACCAGACACAAGTGATCATTAGGAAGCTGAGGGATGAAGTTAAAAAAGAAAGACATCAAATTTTAAACTACACATAAGTGGGCTGTGCATTTTATACTGGTATTATAATCTGCATTATTACTTACTTTGCCTTTAGGAGCTGATGAACTTTGTCTTGAAGACACCACAAATGATTCCCATGGCTCCTACATGAACAGAGGAGAGGTCTCTTTCATTCCAACTTCACTTCTTTATAGTAGATAAATGTGTGAGAGCTAAGAATTTTTCTAAGGATGTTCAATTAGTGTATAGAATCATGCCTGATAACATGCTTTTGGCTTAAAGTTTGTGTGTATTTCAACTACCATAAAGTGAATCTTACTGTACCTTGTGAAGTAGTTCAATATCACAGGCCATTTGCCAGAGGACGCTGAAGGCTCTGTAGTACAGCATTTCACCTGGACGGGAAACCAGTTTCTGATGGAATTTATAACGGGGAGATTTTTTTAAATGATGATAATAAAGAGACATTTTTAAAAAAACAAAATACACACACAACTATTTTTATTTTACTTTGGGTACTAGATCCTATCTTAATTAGCATAGAATAATGTTTATGTTTTCAGTATAATTCTGACAATCTAACTGCAGAAGTATTGAAGATGGAAACTAAGTCTAAATCCTGATGGAGACACAAATGTATCTATAGATTTTCAGACATAAAGTTAAAAGATATACCGTATATTCCTTCTCGCTTATAAAGAGGTTGAGCTCAATCCGTCCATATCTGTACATAGACAGCCGTTCAAACAAAGCATAGACCATCTTCAGCAGCAAACCCCGCTCTTTACTCTGGGGCAGGATGCCCACCACCTTCACTGGGACATCTAGAGAGATGAATCACAACACACACTTTGTCTTAGACAATTTGTCTGTTAGTACTGCTATACTAACGTACAAAACTAAACTCAAAATTCAAGCTTTCAGAGTTGGACTAATGTTTAAAGCTTCTTTACTTCTGTTTGAACATTGTAGCACAAACGCACAAGCACATTCCATTGTGTTTTGTGTTTATCCTCACCATCAGTCCAGTTAGCTTCTGATATTCCCAGATCAGTGAAAAGCTTGTCAGTACACATGGCAGGAGGTTTAAGGTTGCCACTCCCTATTGGGTCCAGTTTAAAGTAGTCACAATTAACTACTTCTAGCTGACCATCAAGACGTCCTTCCAACTCCTACAAAAGAAAAACATGTCTTCTAGGAAAACAGTACAATTCTTGTTTGCAGATATGACGAAATCTGTCCTCAATAGTACAGAGGAACAGCTAACTGAGGAGTGATTGATATTGATGAAATGGACTGATTCCAGCACAAGGTAAGGATATGGAAAGTTGATGAGTAAAAATCTGTTTTTTACCTGCAGGTCAGGTAGAAAGGACTTATCTCCCTCAAGAGCAACAACTCTCTGAGCTCCAGCATTCAACAATGTCTTTGTTAGGACACCTGGCCCTGAAAAAGACAGACAGGGTGTTCCTGTGTTATTTCAGTCCTACTTAAAACAAAATGCGCTCATTCACTGGTAAATATACATTGTTCAAATGTAAAGATCATAAACACACATTAACAATTTTCCAACACTGTTTAGGCCAAATGAGATGAAAGTCTGCTTTGATTGTCCAAACACTAAAAATTACAAACCTGGGTTACATTCAAACACAACAGTTTTTGCATCCTGGATCTCAGGTCCGAGGTGCTCTGTCACAAGATTTGCAAGATGTGGGTCAACGATGAAGTGTCTGATTTTTCTACAGGCCTGTGCACGGCGTATGTTCTCCTCTACCTCCCCAATGTCCAGGAAGTCAAAATGGCACAGAGGACGACATTGCCCCTACAGAAAGGCATGAATATATGTATAATATACAAACAGGTCAAACAGTTATCCAGAAATCCCATTCTACGTTCAACCACAACTAACCTTCTTTTCTGGGCTTTTTATATACATTAAGCAAACTCAAAAAGCTTCTCAATACCTTAGTTTTTATACCTACAAACTTACCTGTACAGCCACAGCAGATAGGTTTCTTTGTGTTAGCGCTGAGGAGGGGGATGACCTCTCCACACGGGGTTGCTGGGAACTCTGACCTATTGTGGGCCGGCCAGAAGACAGAGCATCCAGACTGTATGCCCTTCTTTGAAGGACAGGAGCCCCAGGAGCACAGAGTCCAGAGGGAGCAACAGGGACCAACACTCCTTTACGCCAACAGGATCTACTTCTGATTGTATGACAGCATGTAGAGCGTATCATCAGCTCCACCACTCTACAGATCTGGGTGGACATGGTTGGCAAGGTCACATACACCAAAGATGGGGCTGGGGGTGCGGAGGGACCTCTTTGAAAGGCCACTGCAAAGATAAGGAAAGATGTAAAATGAACTGATGGATATTAACAGGTTTCAAGGATTTGAATTTACTTATAGAGTACCATATAAAAGCAGGACACTGTATTGAAAAAGACAGATTTCACATTTCAACTACTGCTTCAGTTAATGCATTCTTAATCCTAAAGAGGGCAAACACAAACTTCAGGCACTTAACCAATGAAACAAAGTAATATTAAATGCAAAAAACACAGATAAATGTAAGGAACTAGGGATCGAATAAAATATTGAGACATACTCAAACTCATTTCTTACCTATAATACATTTGAAACAGAACACATTTTTGATCTTACAGGCATTTAAATATCAGTACCTCGTTAATAACACAATGTGACCCTTATTAAAACACTCGTAGAAACTGATCTCATTTTTGTATTCACATCTCAGGGATCTGAACTGTAGGTTAATAGACTTACTGTGGTATAATATATTATGACATAAAGAAATAACTGGTACATGTGAGACTGTTGTGGCAACACGTGGGGAGGACAACTTGTATTGTATTAACATTTGACTTCATCTTAACCTGAGCAGTTCTTACTGACAAATTTTTGTTATTGTAAACTTTCGGGTAACATGAGAACGAAGAACACACCGTCAACATTTGTATCATCTAAATTAAGTCGTTAGCAGAGCTAGCTAGCCGTACGTTAATGTCAGGTGTGGATTACATTGCTTAATGGCGCCTATTCAGCAGATACACAAACGTACCTTATTGTTTAATATCCTTTATATCAACCTCTGGCAACAGTGGTAACGTAAAGTCGATTCCTGTGTGTATGTTCGCCGACACAACTCTTTGACATTGAGGACTCTGCATCCTGACCCTCCGCAAGTTGTTTCTCGAACCGCTCGTGGTGCTACGACACATCTGAATGTCGTCATTTACAAGCGACAACTACGAGGGCCAATCAGAAACCAGATCAAGTTGTGGAAACCCCACTAAGCTAACGGTTTAAAAATAATTCAAATTATGTATACGTATATTATTAACACAAAAAACATACACTGAAAACACTATACATTTAAAGAGTCACAGTCTCCTCACATACAAATGCTTTGTGGAGCCAAACACCACCACTCTTTTTGACTTGTATTGGGTTGTTAGCATACTAGTTGCTACGGAAGTAGACCTGGACGCGCTGTCAAAACTCCACGCAGTACGCCTCTTCTCTGTCAGTCCGTCAGACGGTTCCCCGGTGTCGCAGTGAGCTCCTCCGACCTGTCCACTGTCACAATGGCGTGTGTTGAAACCTCCTCTAGCAGGCCGTACCACCTGGTAGTTTTCGGAGCCTCTGGGTTCACAGGACAGTTTGTGGTGGAAGAGGTGGCGCGGACCGTGTCCGAGGGTCCGAAGGGGAACCTGAAGTGGGCCGTGGCCGGCAGGAGCAGGCAGAAGCTGGAAAAAGTTCTGGAGCAAGCCGCTGGAGCCCTCAGTGTGTATTTTAACAATATCTTTGGTCGTACATCAGTGTATTTATACACGAGGAATCGATATTTAATTGATAAAGGCTTTTAATGAATCATTTTGTTTAAAGTCGTGAATGCAGGGGTATGTGGCTGTAATTGTTGAGTCTTGTCAGTATGGTTTTACAAAGACTGTATTTCTTCTGCGCAGGGAGATGGCCACACTCCGGGTCAGCATGACTAATCAGGCTCTGATTGATACGGTTGTGACCCTGTGCACTAAAGTCCAAAGTACAGGGTAGCTACGGACAGAAAAAGATAGCTTGTTAGTTCAACTGATGGAAGGATGGAAGCTGTACGATTTTGCATACAGTATGCAGTCAAAGTATCATTAAAGTCATAAAATATTTTCCATAACAAATAATGAAAGGAGCAAAAAGGACTGCATCTTGCAGAGACTTCACAGTTCACATACTTCACACAGGTGCTCTGGTCTGTGCTGTGGCAGATGTTGATTGAATCTAGGCTGGTTGAAAGGACTGATTGTCACAGTTGGCAACTTTTTAAAGTGGTAATACTTCTTAGATTAGAGAAATCTTGTTTAGATATTAAAGTATGACTGCTACACAATATAGCTTTTAAGGACGAGCGTTAACAATTAGTTTGAAGTTGGATCTAATTATGCAAGAGCCAGTGCCATTTTGTAACTGCCTAGGCGAGTTAAGATTAAGTCAACCCAGTCTCACCTGTGACCTCAGCCTCAGAGCAGTGACGCACAAGAACTTTGTGTTTTACAAAAACTATTAGATTATTGTGACTAAGTGATCAAAAAAGTGCTTTTGTAAATGGATAAATACTGACATAGTTTTTAACATGGGTATAGATATAGACCATGGGGGGATTGTTGATTTTTAAATGGATTGTGTTCTTCCAGTTAAACGAGTAGGTTGTCTTATCTCTGTAGGTTTTCCTGTTATTTTACTCGGTAGAATTATACATCTTCTTCACACTACTATAATGCATTTTTTTTAGTAACTAGATCACATAGTTGATTTAAGAGTGGGCTGTGGGAGAATGTAGATTATTTCTTCAGAGATGATTAAATTGAAATTGGCTAACATCCTAATTAATAATCAAAATGATTATTTGTTTTGGCCTGTTTTTTTTTTTAACCAAAAAAATGTTGACAATAAATGAAGCAGCAATAAATATTGAAGCAGTGTTCATTAGTTTGATGGGTAGCAGTTATTTACAGTGATGCCAGTAATTTTCCAGGTTGGGTTTGTATCTATGCAACACTCTAAATATGGAAAAGTTATTCCATGATAGATTTAAGACCAGGGAACATTTCTGTTGACATGATAGTAATGCAGGTTTCCAAGGGATTAAAGTGTTATTCTACTGCCCCCTCCTCTTCGGCTTTCTCTTTGGGGAATGAACAACAGCTGATGGAACATACCCACTCACTGAACAATCCCATCCGTGACTGCACACAGCCTGACATGTCGCCTGGTTCAGTCAGTCAATGACCACTGAAGAATGCATTTTATTATTTTAACAGATTTTTCATTTACATTTTAAATGCATTTTAAAAAGTCTGGGAATTTTATCCAAAATATTGCTTTATTCAAGTTGGTATTTTTGGCATTTTCCCACCTGGGAAGTGTCCAAGTTTACAGTGGAGGTAGAGACTAATTTGCTTCCCAGGACATATTTTCTTTTCTTGCATTGGCTTCTTGGTAACAAACCTGGTTCTTTTTGGCAGCTCCACAGACTCGCACATCTGCACATGTGACAGGTGTACTTAAGCAGAGTAAGAGCCCAATATCACTGCTAATTAAATGAGGCCAAATTATTAGGACTTCAGATCTTTCAAACAGTGTTTGATGCTTATGTGGAAATAATTTCAACCTCATCAATCAGATCAGACAGAGAGCAGTTTAACTGTGCAAGAATCTAATCTAATTCTCATTTATACCATATTGTGTTCTTTCCCATGACTATTTTTCAAGTCAAGGCATATTGTTGCTTATTAGGCTTTAAAATACACAATTAAAATAACTGCAGCCTTACAGATATTCTACTTTTGAGTACTTTGAGGTGTAATGTGTGATTTTAATGCTTTGTGTGCAGGTAAGCCTGAGCTGAGAACAGAAGTGGACATCATTGTTGCTGATGTAGGAGAGCCGGACTCACTGGCAGCCATGTGCAAACAGGCTGTGATTGTCCTGAACTGTGTTGGACCAGTAAGTAGTGGATTCCGAAGAAAAATTCCCTTTGACAGGACTCACTCAGCATCATTTCATGTAATTTTTCTTTACATTTTCACCCAACGTCTGCATCTATATTTTAGCATCAACTTTTTAGCATCAGTGTTGCTCAAGTTAACCCCTCATTTTGTCTTTTGCATCTTCTTTCTCTCTTGTCTCCGTCTCATTTGTTTTGTGTCAACACACACAGAGCACCGTTCATTCACACAATGAAGGATACTGACTTACAGCACACAATAACTTGCATTGTGTGTTTGTCCAGCGCCACTGCATCACGTCCTGTGGCTCATTCAGGTTCTTGTTTCACATCAGATTCTTCCACTACAGTAACCACCACTGTTGTTGCACACAGCCACAATTTTCCTGCAGAATAGGGTTGGATACTGAACCCTGTTGCTACATGGGCCCCGGGGACAAATTATTAAAGATCAGAGTATCAGTGAGCTCAGACATGATCAGTTTTCCTAATGGTACTGGAGAAAGAAAAATAGGAAGAGGAAACTGGAATATTGTTTGGCTTATTTTTCTCCATTTCTGATTAAGTTGTTTGTCTGTGATACATTTTGTTATTTTCAGTCCAGATAAGAGATCAGGGTTTGGGTCTCTGGGGCGTGGGGTCTGCTCTCTGTCACACACTGCAGCTCAAAAGCATAGACATCCAAGAAACAGTGGCCGATGTTCACAGAAAACTACATCAGAAAATGGCCACTTCACTCAAGGACACAGAGAAAAAACTGTTTTACATATTTTGACAGGAATGTGGCGATTTGTTACAAAACCTAGTGAAAGTCTGTCAGGTATAGGTGGAGGAAGAAACAGTAGGATGTTTAATCCATTCACCTGTCCTGAAATTAAAAGTGACAATAGCTGTTGATTTTTTTCACTCTGGGTCAGCTCATAAACTTCATTTGAAATAAACCGGCCAATATCTGATCTGTCATTCAGACCAGGAGGATTTAGAGACGTGGAGGCGGCAGGAAAACTGCCACACCGTCAAAATGCAGTTTGTGTCTTTTTTTATGATGTACGGTAATATGGTGTTTACCACACTATCACGGTGCCTGTGTTATTAAAAATAATATTGCACTTTATTTTGTTGTGCGTTCTTAAACGGTACAATTTCTGCAAAAATGAGTGATTCCGAAAATATTCGAAGGCCATGAGCAACCTCTAGATATTGTAGAAACAATTCCAAATTTTGCACAGTGTGTTTTATTTGATATCCTAACACATTTAGGGGGTGAGAGCTGAACTTTAAAAAAAATATTTTGACCCCATATAAGGACCATCCTACTAAACACTTATGAAATTTCTGTCACTATACATCATATTATAAGTAACAGAATGTACACCTGCGCTGCAGATTTCAGTTGGCTGTGAATGTAAAATCAACTAAATTACATCTAAGGCACAAACAGAAAGTGAGCAAAACAGAAAAAAAGTCTGAAAAGGATGAATTACTTATTTGTTTCTCGTGTGTGTTTCTCTGTTTATAGTACAGATTCTATGGTGAGCCAGTGGTTAAAGCATGTGTGGAGAATGGAGCCCACCATATTGACCTCTGTGGAGAGCCTCAGGTAGAAAATGAACACATACTGTATATTTAGACACAGATGAATGCATAAAATGCTGATTCAACTGCTCTGTCCCTTTTTAACATTTCAGATCTGAAAACTAGTTACATGTACCTGTCAGTGGGCTTTGCATAGATGTTGCCCTGCAGACGTCCTCACACTGGGCTTTGCTGTTGTTTGTGTTAGGATTAAATAGGAGACGTGCTGCGTTTCATGCTGTAGCCTGTTAGACAAAATTATCTTGTACTTGGCTACACGACAGTTTCTCCCTGTTGTCAGATGCCCAGTCAGTGTCACACACCATGTCTTAATGAAACAGTGACAGGCTTACTTAAAGTTTACATGTACAGTATTTTGGTTCACTTTGGTTTGAGCTTAGACATTTCTAAATTAAATATCCCACTTTGTCCGATCAGAGGAGATGTGACCAGATGAAGGTGGTTCATTTGCCATTTTATATTCTTTCTAAGTGGTTATTATATCAATGATGCTGACAATTGGGTATTTCAGTGTGTTCATTTCTGGGCTGTGTGCAGTTTTTGGAGGGCATGCAGCTGAACTATGACAGCCAAGCAGCTGAGAAGGGTGTATACATCGTAGGAAGCTGTGGATTTGATTCCATACCTGCGGACATGGGAGTCCTCTACACTAGGGACCAGTTTAAAGGTATCATTATATCGACATGCAGTAAAAAAGAGAACCTCTTTTTCACCAAAACACTGATACTGATATATATATATATGAAATCAACTTTTGTTCATGAACAGGTACACTGACTGCAGTTGAGAGCTTCCTGACCGTCAGCACCGGACCTGATGTAAGTAATTCAATACATATATATCTATCTGGTGACCAAACCTACAGTACATCTGGCACATCCTCGTCTTTCCCATTGTTGTTCTTGTCATTAAACATATCAAATGCTTCCTGTTCTTTTCATCCCATCTTGCATTAATCCAGTTACTGCTCTCTGTCACTTTTCCACCTTTGTATGTCTGTCTCTCTGTCAGGGCGGGTGTATCCATGATGGCACATGGCAATCAGCTGTGTATGGTTTTGCCGACAGCCAAAAGCTCCAGAGTCTTAGGAGGAAGTTTAACCACAAACCTCTCCCTGTTGTTGGCTCTAAGCTTAAACGCAGGTATGTAGGGCAGTGAGGCCTTTTAGCTTCTTCAGAACAAATAAGATCATTGGCCCTTTAGTTGTCAAATAGTGAGCCCGCATATACCTCTGCTGTTACTGAGCTTGTCTGTCCTCATCAACATTTATGCCTGTCTGCTAATAACCAAGTTTGGTGAAAGGTCATCTTCATCTGATATGTGTTATCATTTAATCACGGTCAGCAAATCTTAAAAAAAACCAAAACAGACTCATTCGCTCAAGCTGCAGCAGTTTGAATTCTAGGGTTGATGTGTTTTACAGAATGGCTGCTTTTTGCCTGTTCTAAATGTTATTAACTTAGTAGTAAATGTTTTAACAGGCTCCTGGCTGATGAAGGAACCAGATAAAATCAGCAAAGGCAATAGCAAGATCTGAGATTTGACAGAATAGAGAGAGAAAAATTCTGATTTTTTTTTTTTTTCTCCAAATGAAAAATTATGTATGAAGTATGTTGTAACTTCGTCAACAACTCACAAAGTGTTTATAACCTAATTAATGAGGCCTTTTTTATATGGGTATATGGTCCTCTTATACTTTACGTATAATAACTTGTACTTCCTAATCTTTTACTTGTTATACTGTTGCTGCCATTTACCTCACCTGACCTCAGAAATTTCAGAGAACAAAGTGAATTAGATTCAGAAAAACTAAACTTATTTCCAAGAGGTAATCATTATTCCGACTTTCAAGGTGCATATAACCTATGCAGGCGAATCTATATGTTCTGAAAACCTTATAGGAGACATTATGTTATTATACCATAAATGGGAATAAATAATCTATCAGACTTTATTCTGCCCTATTTACTATGTGCTTCTGAGGAATTTTAGATGTGATTGGAAAAAAAGCTGATGGTGGCATATAAAGCAAACTGATATGTCCATGTGTAAAGTGTTTTACCACTGAAGTACAAGGATTTGGCAGAGAAAAATGTACATCTTGTTGTGTGTTTTTTCTTGAGTGTGTATTTGTGTATATTTCCAGAGGTGCCTTGTTCTACAGTAATGAGATCCAGCAGTACACGGTGCCCTTCATGGGCTCTGATCCCTCTGTCGTGAAGAGGACCCAGCGTTTTGTTGTGGAGGAACATCAGGCCACACCGGTCAGTCTTTCTGTGGTTTTTGTCTTTATGGGCCATTTATGTGCAAATTTTACCCTGACAGAATAATCTGCTGAAGGGTTTCCTTGTATTTTTATACCACAGAGATGTGTCTAAAATTTGTTTTATTGATGAGTTTAGAAGCTGGCAGTGACAATCAGTTTTGTATTTTTTTTTTCCTTTGCTTTTTGATACAGTGAACATGTACCTCTATGAATTCTTCTTCACATAAAACATTTTTCAGTCAGCTCCTCTCTCTGATAATGTTATTATTATGTGACCGTTTTGTTGATTTTTGTAAAATAATTCAAGTACTTAGTATACAAAATATCACAGTCATCACAGTGTGCAAAAAGTCCTTCATAACAGTTTGGTATTTAGATTCTGTTGACACTATGATAAATGAATGTCTCAAAGCATTAAATAGTCTGTTGATCTGTTATTTAGGTCCAGTATGGTGCATATGCTGGAGTTGGAGGAATTGGCAACATTATCAAGATGATGTTTGCCGGCATCATGTTCTGGTTCTTAGTCAAGTTCAGTTTTGGACGCAATCTACTCATCAAGGTGAAAAAGACATGTTATTTTTATGTAGTACACATACATGCTTAATTTCAGAGCTGATTATGTTAAGTTTTGTATGGTGATGATGAATGTTAACCTTACCCACTTCTCTAGTACCCAGAGTTCTTCTCGTTTGGGCTCTTCTCAAAGGCTGGACCAACCAGAAAGCAGGTACAGTCCTGATAGAATAAGAGGCATTTACAGTTTAGATAATGCATTCTATTTATGTAACTTTTTTTTTCACATAGATCCTTAAAATGTCTTCAGTACAATTTTGAAGTGTCTCAGTAACTGTTGGATTTATAAAGTGGCATTAATTTTATTCTCACTTTTAAATATCCGGTTGGGAAATATTTGTTGAATATCCTGTAATAATAGCATGATGTGATGATGAATAAATAAAAGGAGTTGGATGTGAAACAGTTGTATTGTAATTGTATTCATAATGACCTTTAAAAAAAGTCTTAAATTTATGTTGTGGAGACCTGTAGAAATCCTAATAAAAATGGATTCATTTCAGTTAGTGAAGTCACTTTACAAAATTCATGTCATTTGTACCTTTTTAGATGGAGGGATCATCCTTCCAGTTCGCTTTCTATGGAGAGGGCTACACAGAGGAACAGGACCCTTCCCAGGGAAAACCTAATGGCAAGATCCGCACGCTTGTTCAGGGACCAGGTAACCATAAGTGTTTATTGAAAGTGGTAGCAGGATGTACAGGGGTTGGACAAAATAATGGAAACACCTTCACCTCAAGATGATAATGCCCCAATCCATACAGCTAGAATTGTTAAAGAATGGCATGAGGAACATTCTAATGAAGTTGAGCATCTCGTATGGCCGGCACAGTCCCCAGACCTCAACATTATTGAGCATTTATGGTCAGTTTTAGAGATTCAAGTAAGACGTCGATTTCCACTGCCATCGTCTCTAAAAGAGTTGGAGGGTATTCTAACTGAAGAATGGCTTAAAATTCCTTTGGAAACAATTCACAAGTTGTATGAATCAATACCTCGGAGAATTGAGGCTGTAATTGCCGCAAAAGGCGGACCTACACCATATTAAATTATATTTTGTTGATTTTTTTAAGGTGTTTCCATTATTTTGTCCAACCCTTGTAGAGTTATTATATGTGCACTTGAACATGAAGCAAATGTCAAATGCTGTCTGTTCATCTTATTTGGTCAAGTTCACTGAGACAGCTAGTCTAACCTGTGCATCCACTTCCTTTAAACCTGTCTAATAATTGTGTCTTTGTTACTGTTCAGAGTGTGGATATGTGGCCACACCCATCGCCATGGTACAGGCAGCTCTAACAATCCTCAACGAATCCACAGCTTTGCCCAAGAAGTGAGTTTTCACACCCCACATTTATGACTTGCAACTAAATCAAACACACAGCATGAGTTTTTTCCAACTTTGTTTAAGTTAATCTTGCTTCTGGATTTGCATAAAATATAGCCTTTGTCACAGATTTTCCAGGTTTTGTGCAGGATTTCAGCCTGTTTTTGTGGCTGTTATTTTAGTTTTATAAGAATATAATACAAAACATGCACTTACCCTTAAGCTCCATGTCTTGGTTTTATTTAAGCTTGTATTTCTGTTTTTTCAAGGGGAGGAGTGTATACACCAGGAGCAGTTTTTGCAAAAACCACCCTCATCGACCGCCTCAACAAACACGGCATCCAGTTCTCTGTCCTCTAAAGCCTGTCTCTCCTCTGATGCCACAGCCCAGGTTTTTTTCAGCGTTTAGTAATATCCATAATAACAACATAACAACTGGAAGGTTTCTGGCATTTATTGTAAGAGCCTTGACAGGTGAACTACACGTAGAGTTCTGTTTTTTGAGCATTCGTCTTTTTCAATAACATCAAAACCTGCTCCTCTCTTGGGGTTGAATGTACAACTAACATCTGCTTGCAAGACAAATAGCACAACACAAGCACAGCAGAAAAATACACAATCAGGTTTAAGATGACTCCTGGAAATGATGAAGGAACTTGGTTCAGGCAATGTGTTTCAACTTAAACCAACAAGAAAAGTATTTGAAATTATTTCCATTTTGTGTTTATGTGTTTTTGAATAGAAATAGTTTCTCATTATCATTAACACGTTTTAAATATGTTCATGTTAAAAAAAAAAAAAATTTGCTGTGTCATAGAACTTCTACAATCCCTGAGTTTATTCTGGACTCATGCAGTAGCTGTTTGTCTCCCATAGAGTAGAAACCTGCTGTGTGCACATACTAGAGTACATGCTCGTTTTCCATGGCCTGACCTGCTATTAAAATCCTGATTGTTTAGTTTTTGGCAGTTTAAATGTTTGCTTTCACTAAACCACACTATCTTCTTGAATGTCTTTTTTTTTTTTTTTGCAGTAGCTCATATCCACATGTTTGCTTTGAGCCTTGTCAGAAAATGCATCCAGCTGTTGATGCACAAAACAGAATGAGATACTCCCTGAATCTGAACAGATTCACTCACTGTTTTGTAAGAACTGTTTGTTTTATATACCCAAAGAAAAGCTTGAGCACGTAAGGACTGGACTTGTTTCACCTACAGGGGATTTTGATGGTTGCACTCCACATTTGGTTTGATATTTGTGAGTGTTATGTGCATGTGACAGGTATGTTTGGGGGGGTTTGTTTTACTGTGCTTTGCTCTGTATGAATTACAATAAAGCAAACTCTGCTAATATAACAAGTCTCATCTTTGCTCACACAGATGACACATTTATCAACTTTTACAAATCACATTTCAGAAATGGTGAAAATGCTCCCTGACATCTAGAAATGGTTGAGATTCTTGTTTTTTCCCTCTAGTGTGTGCATTTACACTTTGAGTTTTGTCTGGCAGACTGCAATAATTAGAAAACCAGAAAAAAAAAAAGCACCATGGATGAAAAATTACAATGTTTTTATGTTCTGCACAATGTCTGATGCTGTTAATTGGCAGAAATCTAAACTGTCAGAAAATCAACACCCAAAAACATCAACACAGAACAAGAGGAAAATAGAAAATACAGGCAGAAGGAAAGGTCTGCAGGTAAATACAAAATCACACACTGACAGAGGGTCAGAGGTGATGGATTATTACAAGGATTATTATAGTATTTGAGTCCTTAAAGTGTGTACGTATTGTATATAACTGTTTGCCTTTAAATGAAAAGACAAACCTGTGCTCAACCAACAACCATGATTTTTTTAGTTCTACAATTTACATTCTGCATGGGAAAATCTCTTCAAACCGTTTTAAAAGACAGGTCAAAACTTTTCCTAAATTGTCTTGTTTTCTGAAATGACCTGTCTTACTGGACATTTACCAGTCCCTTCAATCCACACTTGCATGCAGTAAATGCCTCCTAAATTAATTATAGGTATATATTTTAATGTGCTGTGATTCTGAAATACACATTGAGCTTGTTAGCAAGGACTTTGTTAAATTACAAAAGTCTGACACTAAGGGCATCACAGAGACACTGACTAGAAAACTGAATATAATTAAAACTCCAGATACATAAGTAAAAGGTCAAATATTTATTATCACTATCTTCTGTATAAAACAAGCAACAAATTGTTTGATTAAAACCTCCTGAGATCTCTTTACTTTGCAGCACATGCTCTATTTCATACATAATCAGACAGTGTTCAGTGACCAGAAAAACTATGTAAAATTGCCCTTATTGTTGGTTTGACAGGTTGTATTGCTTCCATCATAACACAACATTTTGTTAAACTGATGTGACAGATACAATTCAGCAGCTGCAACTGGTGAATCAGGAAAATGGAAATGTCTTTTTTTCCTTGTGCTTTAATTAATAATAATAATAATTGATGAGATTTCTGTAGTGCTTTTCAAGGCACCCAAAGCACTTTATATTATTGAGCCATTAGTCTTTCTCACTCTGGTGGTGGTAAACTACCTTTGTAGCCACAGCTGACAGAAGTTTGGCTGCCAATTCATGGCAAACAGCCCCTCCGACCACCACCAAACATACATTAATGTGAGCGACACAGGAGGCAAGGCGGGTGAAGTGTCTTGCCCAAGGACACAACAGCACATGACCAGGACAGAGCGGGATTTGAACAACTAACCCTTCAGTTATTGGACAACCCACTCTACCTCCTGAGCCATGGCCTGGTGGTGTGTTGGATATGTGTACGTCCCCTGACATGGGAAACCATCACCTCCCTTTTTGTCTTTATGCACATTTTCTTTGACAACGGCTTCCAAAATGAGTTTGTTGTAAATCCACCTCCAATAGAAAGCATCTGTTGTTCATATTGTCTCTTGGTTTAACAGCTGGTGAGAGTAGACGACATCCTCATAGTGGTATTTCTCTGCTATTGCCATGATTGAATCATAGCATCTGATTCGACTCAGTACCTGGAGCACTTCAACCACAACAGACCTGGATAGGGAAACAATAATTAAATTAGAGAACTGCAGTCATATTTCTGCACATATTTTTAATACAGTTACTCAAAAAACGCTGTTACTTTGGAAGCTATGGGTCTGCAGGTGTAATAGTCTCCACCCCAACACAAATAATAATGATAATTCCCATGTGAACATTAGTTTTTTGTTTTCTTTATAAGGTAAAATTATTTTTTTCATTTCACTGTGAAACATATTTTATATTACCTTGTATTTGTTTCCTCAGGAGGAGTTTTTTTGCAAATAGTGTGAACTTCTTGAACAAGGTGGTTTCTGAAATTCTGCAGCTGAGGCAAACAGACGTTTTCTTCTCTGCACCAAGAAAGTGGCAAACTATCTGCTATCTAGAAAGAGACATGAGCACACAGAGGTGTGATGATGAGGAAGAAAAAATGTTATCTAATGGTCATTAACAAGACCACACATATCAGGAAATGCTTTTAAAATATTTACTTTAAACTGTTAAAGATAAGTTGAATTGAAATACCTTTTTACAAGCATGGACGGTACTGCAGGATTGTGTCTGACTGGAAAGAGTGATCATCAGGTATCGATTCAGCAGTTTTTCCAGCATCAGTTCCTTCAATACAGACTCAGGAAGCAGCACGTCCCACTTTCCCATGTTTCCTAGGAGCTGATACAAACAGAAATGACTATAACAAACAGTAGTATTCGGCTTCAGACAAAACCAAGATAATATGAGATTCATATTTGGTTTCGCTATTTGCATTTGTTAATGAGTACTTTAATGGCCGTCCAGAACTGCTGATCCCTGAAGCGACACTGAGGAGATGACTTATCTTCAAGGAACCTGGACATTGCATGTGAATGACACACATGGTTAAAAGAAATTATGTCATAGGAAAGAAACAAAAAGTTGAAGAAATATTCATGTGTTAAACTAAACAATAAGTTAATTAAAAAAACTGTAAGGCGATAACAGACCAACAAAATGGAGATCATTTTAATGCTATAACTGCAAAAGTAAACAGAACACTGACTTTTTTGGGTAGAGAGGAATAAAGACATCTTCATCTACACAGCTCCTCAGTCGGTGGATCACAGCCTCTAAGAACGTCTGCATAGACAGTAAAAACAAGTGTTTTATTGGGTACATCTGACATCATGAAGGTTAAATCATATAAAACAGGCATTACCTTGACTGGTTTACTTTGCTCTCCTTCAAAGATGGAATAATCCTCCTTCAGTCTGTGACAAACACCAGTGAGACAGACGGATTGACTGAGGGACATGGGATCCCACACCAGCTCCACAAAGGCTGAGCAATGAGACATGCACAATGTGACATGTTTGTATAAGTAGATGCATAAAGCAGAGAAAAAGTATCAAGAGTCTGTTTGGCTTATTTATATCATACTATGAAATGATTCACCTCACAATTATTCAGGAAGTATTTTGATGGACAATTTCAGATGAATGTGGCCCTTCTGAAGGAGCAAGTACAAATGCACATTGTAATACCTGTTAGTTTGGGAAGGAGAGTCCTCTCAATGATATTTGACAGCGTTTGTCTGTCTGTTTGCTCCAGCTCCTCATGATCATGTCCGTGACAGAAGTTCTCCACTGCAGTGAACCACGGCAGGTTCTCAAAGTCCCCATTAACATCCTGAGAAAAACAAAAATCATGTTGCTGTTATCTGTCACCAAAATAATAACCTGCACCAAAGGATGAACATAAAAACAGGGATAAAATACCATAAATGAACAAAACTAAAACTGAAAATAGTTCTTGAGAATGTAGATCAATGTAGAATATTACAAGTGCATAGCCTAAAATGGAAGATTAAACCCACTTAATAAAACAAAATAAAGGTATAAAATGGAATACAGCGATGCATCAAAATTTAAAGGGTATTTATCACTGTGTGTGCACCTTTCTCAGTATCTAATCTTGCTGCAGCCATATGTGTAAAGGGCCTCATTTCCCAACAGACACAATCTTGCCACTTGTCTTAATGACACAGAGATAAATATTTCACAACTTCCCAAGAAATTCATAAAATCATGATACAGTGTCATGGTACGTGTGGCTGTTTAACCACGTCTCTTTTAGTATTTGTGTCCACAGGAAGTACCTTCAGAGGGTTCCAGGCCAGAAGCTGATGCCTGATGATGGGGTTCAGCAGCTTGGGCAGACACAGAGAGATGTAGGCACTGTGGTAGGAGTCAGAGTAGGACTGTCTCCACTCTTTAAAACGCAACAGGATCTTCTTCACATCACAGAAGTCATCCTGAACATCAGAAAACACCGCCTGGGACCTCGACAAGATATCAGCTGCAGAGGGAGTAGAGAGGGTTAAGAAAAGTTTACAAGCATGACCTGAATTATTGAACTAAGTTCTGTAGTTGACATCATCTCACCTGTCTTCTTCTGCAGCTGCTCTTCCTCCTCTGCCGATGGTTGCGTGTCTTCAGGTATATCGAAGTCTTTTGGTGCAGTTTCTGGATCACTAAAATATGGAAGACATATACTTCACATCCCTGAGCGAGTATCTGAATGCCCTTTGTTAATCCATGGCTCATATTTTAGCATGCAGTGAAATTTCAATTTCTCTGTGTAATATATTAAATATAAGAAAAAAAGTATCTTTTATTAAAGGACATCTTTTCACTCACGAATGAGTCTCTGTTCCATTGGTTGAGTCTGAGCTCTGCTCCAATTTGCTATCTAAAAAAGACAGAATGAGATGTGAGTTTAAATAAAAACATTTTTCATAAACTATTTTGACTCCATTTAACATTTCCACCATATATATGCATTAACATAACTTTGTTTTCTTCACAAAAAAAATCAGAGAACTACTCTTTCCAAAATGTTCCTCAAATAAAACAGTATGACAAAAATAGTAATGCTGGTGAAATTACCACACTTTTGAAAGGTAGACTGGATGTCAACATATATATTAAAATGTGTTCTGGTAATCTGACTTGAACAGTGTCATTCTCAACAACACAAGAGCTTTATTCTTACACACTATGTTTTGCAAGAACCACTGGTCAAACATGACTTATTTGGACACCACACAACACATATATTTCCAGTTTTATCTCAAATAACACATGGACACACAGTTGTCACTCACAGCTGAGCTGCTGCAGGCGGTCGGCCTCCTGCCTCACATTCTGTCGTCTCTGTGCCAACAGCCCCTCCATCTGGTCAGACAGCAGAGTGTGCAGCTCCAGCTCCACTGCGTTGATCTCGACTATCTGTTGTCAGCAAATTACATTAATGAAAAAACTTAGAATCAGATGACTTCCAGAGAGTTAGTATTACACAGCCATTTTTATTTTCTGTTTTTGTCTTCTAAGAGCTTTAGATGTAGAGAAGCTAAGAGATGAAAAACAAAACGTGTAACATTCCTGAAAGTTTTGAAGCTGAACAGCAAACAAAAACTAGACAAAAATAGACAAAATCTACTTTTGGGCTCTGCCACCTTCTGAAAGACATTCTCAAATCACACTTACAATTTGGCCTTTATTAATGATTTTGCTGAAAAAACAGGGGATAGTTGTATTAATTTCTGACCTTTTCACGCAGGCACTCCACCAGGTTATGAACATACAGGGTCATAGCTCTGTAAAACTTAAGCTGAAGCTCCGAAGAACTTTCCTCCAGTGTTTCTGCTGAGGATCTAGCGCTGTCGACGTCCATCTCCATCCTCCTCAGTTCTGCCTGTCGAGCTCTGTGCACCTCTTTCAACGAGTCCAATCTGAATAGAAAATACATACTTGTAGATCGAAAATGAAAATATTCTGGAGAGCTTGGAAGTTCACACAAGTGTAATGAGAGTGTGCATGTACGCAAGCATGCACATACACACACAAGAATTAAAAAAAAGATCCAGGACACTGCTCTGACAAAACGTTCAACTTTTTAAAATGTTTTAACAGTACAGCAAATACAATACAAGAATGTCATCACATCACCGAAAACCAGTCAAACTCACTTTACAGTGATTCTCCTCTTGACCATTGAGACTGTGACAGATGGAAGATCTGGGACGCTGATCCCAGTTTTCCTCTTTTGCCTTCGCCTGTCTTTCCTGCTGCTGCTGCTGCTGCTGCTGCTGCTATGGCTGCTAGATTCACTACCAGATGGGCTCTAAGGGATAAAAAAGGGACATACTATAAATCTGCAGTCCACAGGATACTAATCAGTGCCTGTAAAAAGTAATCACCCCTTCGAATGTCTTAGTGCGTTCATAAATGGAACCAGGGTCAATATAGTTTGGCTGTTTTGGCAAGAATTTATAAAAAGACTCTTTAATGTCCAAGTGAAAACAAATTTCTATGACATAATGTCAAATAATTAAGATTGTATCATGTAAAATAAGTGATAGCATAAATATTCACACCCTTGAGAGTGACTGACTGCATTCAACAGAAGCTGAGCCAACCAGCACAAGTAGTCTTACTACTCTTGAAACATATCACCCGAGGACAGCAAATGCGTCTCATGTAATTGTAGCATAAACATACCTAGGACTGGAAGGTCCAGCAAATGGGTGATCAGTATTCCTGGCAACAATTACAGCATGAAGACAAAAGAACACTCCGTGCACCAGATAGCAAAAGTTATTGAAAGGACAGAATACAAAAATATTTTCACATCACTGCACATCCACAGGTGTTGTTAAAATCAATATTCAAGAAATTAAAAAAATATGGGACACGCAGATCTGCCAAAAAGTAAATCATCCTCCCAAAGTGAGTGACCATGAAAAAGGAGAGTAGTGAACAAGGCCACCAAAGCACCTCATGTCTATTCCTATGGAGTTAAAAGCTTCAGCAGTTGAAATGAGAGAGACTGTGCTAACAACTGCTGTCTGGGTTCTTTATCAGTCAGCGCTTTATGGGAGAGTGGCACAGAGGATACCACTGTTAAATACATGTCAACTGGAGTTCATCCAAAGGCTTGTTGGAGACTCCAAGGTCAACTGGAAGAAGTTTCTGTTGTCTGATGGAGTGTTTTGGCTATCAGAATAGATGCTATGTTTGGAAAACACACCCAAGGGGTGAATACTTTTTATAGGCACCATATAGATGGCGAGAACTGTTCATTAAAGTGTGACATAATTCCAAAGATAGAATAAAGATGATGTAATAATATATGGATTGATAAAGGTGATAAATAAAAAGTAGTCAGAACAGTAAAGCTATTAAGACAGAGGTAAATATAGAAAAAAAGAGAACACTTATAAACATATGGGGAAAAACAGGGAATGAAAAGGAAGCACAAAAAAGACAAAAAGGTCAGTCTTTTCAACCTGTTGTCCTGTTCGTCTCTTCACTCCCTTTCCAATTTGTGTTTCCTCCCAGAATTCCTGGTCCTCCCCGTCAGTCCCAGACAGACTGCCATTACTACCACCTAGATGTAATACACACAAAGAGGATAGTACATGAGGTTCATAACCTAAGGAACACGTAGTGAGTACCAGACAGACCTAATTAGAGCGGTATAACTGAAACCTGTTGTTTTGGTCAGATTTATACTGCTTTGAAACACGTTGAAATTCATTCTTTTACACTTTATATTTACCACTACTTACAAAACTTGATGCTTTAACCTCCTAAGACCCAGTTACGGGTGTTCTGTCCACATTTGTGGACAAGTTTCACAACTTTAAACAAAAAAACAAAAAAACAAAAAACTGTCCACCACAAAGGACCATCCATCCATCCATCCATCCAACCATTATCCACCGCTTATCTGGGGCCGGGTCGCGGGGGCAACAGTCTTAACAGGGATGCCCAGACTTCCCTCTGCCCAGACACCTCCTCCAACTCTCCCGGGGGGACCCTGAGGCGTTCCCAGGCCAGCCAAGAGACATAGTCTCTCCAACATAACCTAGGTCTTCCCCGAGGCCTCCTCCCGGTGGGACATGCCCGGAACACCTCCCCAGGGAGGTGTCCAGGAGGCATCCGAAACAGATGCCCGAGCCACCTCAGCCGACCCCTCTCGATGTGGAGGAGCAGCGGCTCTACTCTGAGCTCCTCCCTGGTGACTGAGCTCCTCCCCCTATCCCTAAGGGTGCGCCCAGCCACCCTGCGGAGGAAACTCATTTCGATTGCTTGTATCCGGGATCTTGTCCTTTCGGTCATGACCCAAAGCTCATGACCATAGGTGAGGGTAGGAACGTAGACTGACCGGTAAATCGAGAGCTTCGCCTCTCGGCTCAGCTCCTTCTTCACCACAACCGACCGATACAGTGACTGCATCACTGCAGACGCTGCACCGATCCGTCTGTCAATCTCACGCTCCATCCTTCCCTCACTCGTGAACAAGACCCCAAGATACTTGAACTCCTCCACTTGGGACAAAGACTCTCCGCTGACCCGGAGAGGGCAAACCACCTTTTTCCGGTCGAGAACCATGGCCTCGACCACAAAGGACATTCCATAAAAATTTTAAAAACCACGTCTGAAAAAACTGTTGCATCATGATGTTTCCAATATAGGCACTTATTTAATAAAAACAAAAAAAAGCTTGTACTTTGCTGACATTTACTGAGTCTTAGGAGGTTAAACCCAAACTGGCTCCTTACTGATATTTCAATGAATATCAGTTTTACCACAATGACCAGCTTGACTCAAAACATTGTTCTTTTACTATCTCTATTCTTTCCTCTCTTTTTCATCTCTCCCTCATCAATCAGGTAGACTTTATTTTTCGGCCTCTTTCTATCTTCTTTCTTGTAACCATGTTCCCAAACTCTTACCAAGTTTCTCAGCAATCCTCTCCCTGATGCTTTTTTGTCGTGGGGCAAACTCAATTCTTTTCTCATAATCATCAAGCTGATCATCATCATCATCATCATCATCTCGGTCCTCTTCATCCTCCCTCCTTAAATGTTGTGGACTGCTGCCAGAGGAGCTTCGGCCATCTTTATCCAAAGAAATGAATTCTTTCTGGGCTCGAGCTGCACGACGCTGCCTTCTAGCTGCCTCAATCTCTTTAGCTTTAGGAATAGTTACTGGAATAAAAAACAAATCCACAAACATACTTGAATGAAAAGACATCAACATCCATGTGCACATCTTTGGTTTATATTGTAGTTTAGGCCTGATGATAGCTGATTTACCACACTGAAATAACTACAAATGCAAATACCTGGCTTTGAAGGAGAGCAGCTAGATCCTGAACTAGATGAGGAAGACCAGGCATCACCTTTTTCATCATCATCATCATCAGAATCCTCAACAATAGCATCATTATCATCACAGTGGAGAGGACGTGGTGAAGCCTGGTCACTGGAATCTTCCATCTGAGCAAGAGATGGTTGAATACCTCCGCCATCTGCGACTGTGAGAAAGGATACATATCTTCGCTGTATAAAAATATAACAGAATAATGATCCTGGTCCTGATTCTTACAGACAGCGATATTATCTTATCTTTAATATGATTTATACTAGCATAAATTTTAAAATTTCCGTCATCTTTTAATTTTTCATTAATTTATCTGCAATGACTATTAAGACACTCCAGTAAAAAGTTTCAATTAATAAATTAATAATCCCTCTTGAATGTTTTTTTCCCTCTATTTTATTTAAAAAATTTTTTTTAGCTATATTTAGTTAGATTTGTGGCAGTTTTATCCAGCACCAAAAATCTTCTGGATGAAGACAGAACTACTAGCCTATATATTAAAGCCACTCAAGTAGCAACATTTGTCTGCAAGAAAATTAAACCCAGTGAAGATTTTCATTTTTAAATATCAATCCTCTTTTGTTGAGGTAACATTTATTGCAAAGCTGTTGTTAAATTCAACTACATCAGCTGAATATTCTAAAGAGATTTTCTTGTGATCAATAAGTAGAATTGAGGAAAGATGCATTTACCTCCTGACATCTTTCCTCAACTTTACTTGTCTGATCACAAGAAAATCTCTAAGAACATTTGGAATAGAAGACATGATGAACATAATCAATCCACATCAGCTCTGAATACGTTGAACACTTAGGCTAGTGAATACATGTAGCATATCAGTTTTAGTATCATGCAACTGATATTAATGAGAACTGATATTAATAGTAAAACCACATATTGTCCATCCTACTCTTGTGTCAGAGTAAAATTTGGGTGTGTACAGTGACATGTTAGTGTCCAGATGGTGAACAGAGAGCTCATGACTCCAGTATGATCAAACAGGTACCTGACTTGGGGGTGGTCTTCACAGGTGAGGCCTCCCTCCTCTTGAGTTGGAACAGTACAGCTTTCTCAGATGACTTTTTTAGCCTAAACTCTGGTTCCCCTGCTTTTGGAAGTAAACAGAAAAGCAGATATATAATATTGGCCATACAAATGTATCGATGTAACAGAGCCTACATAAGACATAAGACAAGACAATGCAAAGAAGCATACTCAACTTATTTCATTAAAAAAAAAAAAATGCATCGAGATTTTTGTAAACACGTCTGGAAAAAGATCTGAGTTTATCTGATTGACATTGATTATACTGATCAGAAATGTCATGAAGGTAGTCTGTCGTTGACTAAACGTTTGATTGGGCTCCATTTTTTATACATAAAACCCACGTTAAACTAAAACAGTTACCTTCTTCAGAGAAACTGAGAGCAGCATTTGCTTTCTTTTTCCCTCCATCTCTCTCTTTCCTCTCTGCTGTGAGCTCCAGCGCCTCCTCGTCCTCCTCAGTGCTGTCCGCTTTAGGAGGCGTCGTCTCACGCTTGGAGCTGCATGAAATGCCGCGGTTCTGGGGCACTTTGGACGGCTTATTTACGACAACCGCTGCTTTCGCATTCTCCTCCACATTACCACCGTTCTTCTGCTCACCCTCTTCATCGCTGGAGTCGTCCTTTCTCTGTCGAAAGTTTCGCCTGGGCTTTTTGTTAAACATTTCTCTATAATTAATCGCAACTAGGTAATGTACGACTCGAGAAATAAAACGATATACGATATGTCGAAAAGTGCTTCAAGGAGTCGCCAAATGTAACGTAAAGTCACCGCAATGCATTACGGGCTATGTAGTGAGAGAATTGGATCTCGTAAGAAACATGAAACTTTTTGCACTCTTATATGCATTATGAAGGTACACTATATATTTTCGTATACGTTAAACCTTACTACTTGTAAAATGTTTCACTTTTATAATATCTGACAGACGTAGACATAGTATTAGGGAGAAATAAATTATTCATAGGTGGCACAGGTGGTTTTCTGTGGCAACACTAGGCTAAAATTGGTTTCGCTCCAATTGTTATATATGTACATGTGATGTAATTGTTATTAATGGCTACAACATTCTGTAGATATGAGATTCAAAATTAAGGATAGCCATGTGGTTCAGGTGGTTTTCTGTGGTAATACTGAGCTAAAATTGGATTAGCTGTAAGTGTTTTATTCGTATATGTGTAATAAACGTTATTTCTAGCTACTAGTCTGTAGATATGAGATTCAAAGAGTCGGGTACATATGTATGGAAAAGATCATATTTTTGTGTTGTTCCTTATCTTTTCCCATCAGTTCTCCCTTGAATTGTTCTCCTTCTCCTCCATCTGTTCATCTTTTATTCCTCCCTGACCCCGTGTCTCTCCTCCCACTCAGTGTGGACGTTAACAGCGCCCAGCAGCCACACAGCTCCGATCACTCGTCGTCAGCCATGTTGTTGGTGTGACACACTGAGCTGTCAGCAACAGGTCCTCAGAGAAGTAACGCTGCTCAAACTTTCACATTTCTCCAACAAGTACCGCTCTCCTAGGAGACTAAACCTCTCTAAGTGTTCCCTGAAAGTTGTCCAGAAGCGTTGGATGATAACCTGAGCACCAGGAAAAGTCGGACGTTGATGTTTTTTTTTGTCGAGGGGAAAGAGGTACGCAGACGAAACTGCTTATCTAAGCATGAGTGGAAGTTTGATATGGTCCTGGTAATGTTTCTAAACATAGTTTACGTGCCTTATTTTGGCTTTCAGTCAATAATCTTATGTGTGATTGTTTGTTTACTTGGTCTTTTTTGATTTAGCAGTGCAAAACGAACACCTACAGAGGGATGATGCTTCCCTTCTCTATTGATCTCTAAAGAAGCTGGGATGTGAATTAGCTAGCTGAGTTAAGATTGTACAAATGAGATTTTTGTATTGATGCAGACGACTTCTGCCTATTCTAGCGAAGAAAACTTTTAAGAGGAAACGTCTAAAAGGTAGAGAATGCAGGAAAGTGTCCTAAATTCCTCTCGGTCCAAACGAGTTGAGCAGGTTGGAGGATTGAGTCTGGCTGGTGACAAGTGATCAGGGAATGTTACTCTATCAGTTTATCTCACAGACTGACAGAAGGAGATAAAGCAAACTTAAAGCATTCAGGAAGAAAACACTGTTTTCCTTAGCCTCAATGATATATTTACTTTAATATTACAGTTTATTTAGGCCTCCTTAATAGTTATAGTGCTGTCCAAATTGAGAGGACTGCTGTCATGTGCATGTCTTCAAACCTGGAAAAACAAAACTCTAGTAATAATTTCATACACTACGATTTGCAGCATTAGAGCTGCATTAAGTAATGTTGATTTAGTGGACACAGTTTGTTTGCATTTATTTTTGATTCACTTCTTTACATTTAGTAAGATGTAGTTCTGCACCTGTGATTGTAACCTCAGTAGTTTGGGATTTTAAACTGTTGGTTTAGTAAAATAAGCAATCTGAACACATTACGTTAGGGGAATTAGTAGGAATTACCATTTATAGAGGAAATAATGAATTGACTGAATTGCTGAAGAATATGAATAATAATAATAGGACTTAATGTTTTAAGGCTGATGCATAAAGGCAGAAGTAAAATTGATTGCACTGTGAGGTTTGCGGTGCATTTATAAGACTGAAAAGCAGCACCTGCTGATCTGAGGTGCATTTGCCTTGGAAATAAATTATATATTTATGGTGAATGGATATTTTTAGCATAGACAGCATGTTGACAATTCCTTGGAAGGTGCATTGAGGATCTGCTAAAGGGGAGAAGAAGATTATTATTGATCATTATTGAGCCAAACAAATTTATTCACAAGCTTAAACAAAATAATTCTTGTTTCTCCATGTGTTTTACTGTGTTAAGGTTTCCACGCAGGTGCAGTTGTTACCTTACATTACATGAATGGTCATAGCTAAGGCAGCAGTTATTAATCATTTGCATAGTCAATTACTTTCTCGGTTATTTGATTGATTTCTTGGCCTTAAAAATTACAGAACATGACTGTTTCTCAATGCTTCCTACTACAGAGGAGTAAAGCAACTGTATAATCACTTTTACGAAGCTGTAGTCAGAGAATTTTGGATTTTTGTTCTTAAAATATCATTCAAACCAGTTATTAATTTGGATTTTTAAATAATCACAGTCATTGCCTATGTAGTCATATCCATGGGTTGCTACAGGGACAGATGTGATTTGTCATAGGCCAACTCTTTTTTTCTTTTCTGAAATTATGAAATAATATTTGACTGATGTTGCAGAGTTATAAAAAGAAACAGTGCTTAATGTTCACATTTTCAGAGCAAGGCAGTGTCACCTGTGAATTCATTAGGCTATTCATTGTTAGTATTATTAGATATGCCTATATAATTACTAAATATGCCCAGCATACATTTGCAATTTTCAAGAAAAAGATTTTTTCGTCTTAAAATACTTTCACTGAAACTTCTGCAAAGACGACAAACAGTACAACTGGACTACTCCTGTTCTAACATCAGTTAATATTACAAAACGATTTATCAGACATATCCTGACTTATGGATAAGTCAGGGTGGGACAAAGCACAGTAAATCAGGGAGAGGCATGCCTTGCCTCTTAAGAAAACAAAACACAGTAGTGCAAACAGTATGAATTAAATCCAATCTGACTTACTACAAGATCCATGTTCAGCACTTTTATAACATGACTTTAAGATTTAGATGGACTGTTTGGCATAAATTTAATTCCTCCAGCCAACGAGTAATAGAGGGTCTGTAAAAATAAAATGACTCCCATTCAGTAATTTAAGAAATAATGAGATAACAGGAGAGGGAGAGAGAATGAGTGATAAAGGAGGACATTTGATTGTGATTTTTACTGTACAGAGCCAGACACAGACAGAGATGGAGTCACAAGGCAGAAAGGGTGTTGTAGTTGGAGTTGATGTCATTGAAGTGAGGTCAGCGACTGAGGCGGCTCCAAATCAATCATTTCTTAGAACAACTCCGGTCAGCCGGGCAGTGCTTTGTTTCTGAGCTGCACTGGGATGAGGACAGGCTGCAGTCACACAACTAGTAGGGTGTAGATTGAGGACAGGCACAGATACACAGTGACATACAGGAAAAATAAATATCCAGATCACATCCAGGGAATGAGGAAATCAAGAAGAAAAGGTTATTTGTATAACATCTGTGTTTCTTGCTTCATCTCATTAGTCTCCGTCTGGGTCATCTGTTACTTTTTTCAGTGAAAGATATATGTGTCTGCACAGTATTAAGTACACTGGACCTAAGAGACAGACAGTCAGACAGTGACAGTGATGCAGAATGTAAATAGCTGTCAGAAGTAGCTAGGGTCAGGGAAAACTTGGCTATTTAACCAACACATTTCATCAGCTGACAGACAGTATGGGCCTGTATTTCAACAGGGAGTATATTAAACAGGAAGCGGGTGAGATCTGTACAACACAGACAAGCAATGAACGAGTCTATGATTAGTAAATGCCCTAACTCAATTGACTCATACATATTGTCCTCCGTTTACTGTTATTCCAGCAGCAGATGCAGTAACAGCGTTGTAGACACTGTTGTCAACGTCGGTTTGAATGTTGTCAGGGTATTTAATTATGAGGTAAACAGCCTGTGTACAGTATCCAATATGAGTCATGTGTATTAGACTCAATCTGCATTCTGTTCATCTGACAGGCAGTAACTCGTGACACAGTAGGTTTTGAGCATATTACAAGGTATTGGGTACAAGGTCTCTAATCTGTTGTCCACTAACAACTATTTCATCAATTAATGTTCTGTTTATTTCTCATTAGTCAATTAATTGTTTCTCTGAAAGAGCCGGAGAGTAGATGAAATAGGTTGTTGCTGGAAAATACATAGACAAATAAAACAGAAAAGGAACTCTTATGAAGTTTGAAGGCAGCTGATTATCCACGTAGTTGAAAACATGGATGCATCTTACATCATACACCGCTTATGTTACTGTAATGTTTGACTGTAAATGAATCGCAGAATAAGGGCTTTTCTGCAGAGTGGGTTTTTAATGTGAATGGCAAGTTTCAATTGATTAACTTTATCTGTGTTTCGATAGGAGATGATTTCCTGTGGTTCTGGTGTTCTGCAGGTTCGTTTGACTCTTATGCAATAGTTTATGTAAAATTTAAAACTTTCGGTTATGTGTCAGGATATTACTCATAATTTTCTCTCTGTGGTAAATGAGGATGTACCCTGAGTACTCTGTTTTCACTGGTCTGTAATAGGTCCTGCATAGTCGATGAAGTAAAAAACATAGTCAGTGTTTTGGGTGGATGGTCACTGTGTGCAACCCTGGTGCAGATTTTTCCTCATTGGGTTTATCACTACATAAAAGCAGACTTTGTTGTTCCCCTTAGGGGCACTAGGCATCTACTCAGACAAGGAGCACTTGTTTTTGTGTGTGTATGTAAAAGGCTTGGATTTACATGAGGTTTTGCAAAGACAGATGGTTATGGAGTCCACCACTGGAATCAGTTGCTCAGTAGGTCAGTTGGTCAGGCAGAAATCCAGACAGGAAAACCCGGACTGGTCTCTCACTCTGGAAACAGTAAACCTTAGAGCTGCCAGTATATCAGTCTACTGCTATCTTTCATTTATTCATTATAATTCCCACAGTGTTATATTACCAGTGGTTACATTACAAGACCAGAGCTAAGTGTTAAAACAACCACATTTACAACAGGAAAGGCTGTCAGAGAGTATAAACCTCCACCAAGGCCCCATGGTCCTGTTATTCCCTCAAATTCCCCATTTTAATGTTAGAAAAAAGTCTGTGTTCCTTCTGCTGGCTGTTATCCAAAATGTAAAGTCTTCTTTTCCTACATCCTACCAAAGTTTCATTAAAATTAGTTCAGTGGTTAATTATGTGAACTAACAAAGTAACAAAGTAATGAAAATATAACCTTCTTGGTGAAGGTAATACTTACAAAAATAATTCTTTTTTTAACTATTTGATAATGCAGTGTTTGAATACATTTTATTTTCTTGAGTTCATAAAAATCATTTTGCCAGTGTAGCATCAGTGTGGAATTTTTGTCCAGTACAGATCCAGTGATGGTCATTTCTTGTTAATGAAGAATAGGCAAGAAACTAAAGAAGTGAAGGATAAAGGAGACTGTTGTATTGGAGGAGGAGATGGAGAAAGCGACAGATGGCAGGCATGCTGATCTCTGGCCTTCAGTCATAGAAACTACACACTGTCACTGTCACTCTCATTCGTTTTCTTTTTTCCAGTCATATTTATTCAGTCCATATTATGAGCCTCAAATGCCTTTGTTTACAAACTTTACAACACCACCCACCATCAATCTCTAAAGGTGATACAATTCTGTCTTGATTCTGATACCAAGTTATATTTTCTGAAATATCAAAGCTATGTTCATTCTGCCAAAATCCATGATCACTTCCTGTCACCTGACCCAGGACCAGGAAATGCTTGTTTCTGTGTGGTAGCAGGCAGGAAGTGTTGAGCAGAATGATTGGAATTTCTCTCCTCCTTTTCCTCCTCTGACTTCATCATATGATTGTTACCGGCTGATTGGAGAGAGATAAAGTCAATATAAATATCTTTTTCACAGTGTCCCTACATGTGCTTTACTGAAGTGTAAAATAAGTTTAATGACCAGCAAAAACATTAAAGGGGTCATATTTTGCTAAACCTACTTTTATTAGTCTTTGGAACATTTATTTGTGTATTTGGGGACCCTAATAGTTCCAAAAGTTTGAATTTGAACCCTCCAGGTGCAGCTAAGCTATCTTTATATTCATTTTGGCAAAAATCGACTGGATTCCTAATTCCTGTATAATTTGTTACATCTATAACTAGTTACGTCACAACATTTGCACATATGAGGCCCAGACTTCCAACGAACATTTCCCCAAGTACATCACAATTGTTTGTCAGCAGCAGCGGTTGTAGTCCATACTGAAAATATGTCCAAACTTGGAGCCTATAATCTAAAATGTTCAGTTGTTGGTTGAATGGGAAAGAGCAGCACAGCCAACAACTTGGAGGGGGTGGGGCGTGAAGTGGCTCATTTGCATTTAAAGGGCCAGTGCTCAAAATGACTTTTCTCATGTCAATACTCAGAAATAGGGTTGAAGATGGACCTGTGGAGTTTAATTAATGAAGAATTCAGACCCAAGCATAGCATTTACAGTTTATGTAGACCACAGGGAAATGTTTTAAAATGCATAATTACCTCCGCCAAGGAGGTTATGTTTTTGCCAGGGTTTGTTTGTTTGTTTGTCTGTCTGTTTGTCTGTCCGTTAGTGTGCAACATAACTCAAAAAGTTATGGACAGATTTTGATGAAATTTTCAGGGTTTGTTGGAAATGGGATAAGGAAGAAATGATTAAATTTTGGTGGTGATCGGGGGTGGGGGGGCCCACAGGGGGGCCCATTTCCAACAAACCCTGAAAATTTCATCAAAATCTGTCCATAACTTTTTGAGTTATGTTGCACACTAACGGACAGACAAACAGACAGACAAACAAACAAACCCTGGCAAAAACATAACCTCCTTGGCATGGGGGGGCCCACGAGGGGGGCCACTGATCAGCCTTGGCAGAGGTCTGCGCTCTCCGAGTGCTTTTCTAGTTCCATTTAAAAAAGCAAAATATCACTCCTTTAAGTTCTAAATTAACTGTAATGGTACATTTAATCTGCTCACTCCAGCTTTAAAAAAGAGAAATATGCTTTAAAAAGTCTTCAGTCTTCAGTAGTTCAGTCTTCAACTGAGAGGCCTTCTGTTGTGTCTGTCCTCCTAAAGCAAAGGGTCACTATTCATCCCATAGCAGAAAAGTGTTTGAAATCTAAACAAATCCATTTTGTAGGGGCTGTATTTCAGCAAGCAGAACAGTGCCGCAGTCAGTACGGAAGCCTACTAATTCAGCATTTTGGCAAGTTCAGTATGAGATGAACTGAGGTCAGCCCACTGCACTCCGCTACAAACAACATTAAAGAAATGTGTAATATTGGAAATTGGTTAAATTCAAACAGAAAAGAAGAAAACTCAGAATTTAAAAGAAACAAGCCCCTCTGGTTCTTAAAACATGTTCATGCTGCAGTCGCATGACTCAACAAAAACATGATAAAAGTGTGATGTAACACACTTGGTCATAGGTGACACAAGAGTGTAGAAACAGGTTTTGCAAAATGGGTTTAAAGTGTATTTAAATTAACCAGAATTCAGAATGCTTCATCAAACTATACAATATACAACATACACTTGTGGGTTGTATAACTATTTTATGTACTGTTGTAGTTTAATCTGCTGTTGTATTATAATCTGTCAAGTCAAGATGATAATGTTTGTAGCGTCACTGTCTGTAAAACCTCAACTTTAAAGAAGCTCAGAAAAACAGACCTCTATTCAGCTTTGTGACAATGCCTTTTCCAGTGAATCCAAGGGGGTTTAATGAGTTTATTTAGCCTAACTCAAGAAGGACAACATTTTTGATCTCAACCCACAAAAGAAAAATCATTCAACATCAACACACTTGGAGATATTTGGTTACATTAGTCATCTGAAAAGTAACTAAAGTTGTAAGATAAATGTAGTAGAGTGGAGTGATTATATAAAGCTGCATAACACAGAATACCCAAGTACTGATACCTCAAATTCATATTTAAGTGCAGTACTCAATAAATGTTCTGTTACATTCTAATCCTGGTAATATGACTCAACCCACTGTAGACTGACATTGTAGTTCAAGCAGTAGATGCACTAAGACTAGAAAACAATTTGAGGCTGTTCTGTGAATACTTGTGTAAGTACACTACCCGTGTTGAGTGAGTGACAGGGCTGCGTTAACTGTTATCAGGTGCTTCTGTATCTGCTGAACAGTGAGTATAAATGCCTTCTCATGTGTGTTTATCAGTGGAGCTTGTTTAGGGTGTTTTGAACTGGTTCTGGCCACTACAGTGTCAGTGTGGATAGTGTTGGAATGTGTCCCAGAGTGTTTAAAAGGTTTGGGATGCCGCCAGCACGCTCTTGACTGAAGAGAACAGGAGAAGCTCTGTTTGACTCTGCTGACTGACCAGAATCTGTGTCTTTCTCTCAGCGTTTCTGTCTCCTCTCCGCTCAGTGACAGCGCTGTCCCGTCTTAGATGCAGTATTGACTGACTGGGCTGTGACTGTGTGTTTTGCAGATGGCTGCGAGCAGTAGCTGAGGACGCCGCTGGGAGTTCCCCCCTCTGTCTCTGCCACCTGCAAATATGAATGGTAAGACTGCCGCAGTGTGTGTGAGTGGATGTGTACAAGACAAGACAATAGTGGGAGGGTATGTGTGTTATGTGTGTGTTGGGGCTCTACATAGTGTCAGTTATCATAATAATTCCCAGTGTGATGCGTGTGTGTGGCTGCATCCCTCCTATTACAGTAACTTATCTCTGTGAGCCTGTGAGTGCGATGTGTTTCATAAAAAGACAAAGTTCTCAGTCTTTAAAAATGATTTAATTCATGCAAGGCTGGGTTTATTTTGTTTACCTATCAACTAAAACACCCGGTGTTAATTTCAGTGTTTTGTTGTTTAACTTGCTTTTACTTTAGAACAAACATTTCCTGATCTTAACCTTTTCAATGTTCAACCCACTGATTTCTGAAATATTCCACCACTTGGCAAATGTTTGTCACACTCTAATCATAAAGAATAATAGTTCTCTGAGTCGTTCTGCGGTCTGAAAAACAGTCTTTAAACTTAGGGAAAAAATACTGATTTGACTTTTACGGTATTGTGATAATTATCGATATGGACTGATGAAAATTTTTGTGCTGATAATATCTTTGTCCGTATTGCTCAACCTATGTAGAAACAAAAAACATTGAAAGCGACATGGCAGCATGTGTGTGTTTGTTTTTAAATTCCATTTAACAAGTGATTTGACCCACGTGCTCTAATTCTTATTTATAGGAGACAGAGTTGCTGATAGTTGTCTTGGCCTGTGCCGTATTTATATGTTGGTTCTATATGTTTCTGTGTTTTCACATCATTATTGTTTATAGTGGTGGTTACAGTACTTAGTCAAGTCTGTTTGTAAAGAATAGATGGGGAGCAAAGGACTAACACCAAATTCACAGGAACTGTACATGTTTTGTTATAATAAAGTGAGCTGTCTTTTCACTGTGTGTGCTGATCGGCTGTGTGGTAAACACAGATGTGTAGCCAGCCTTCACTGAGTAAATACTGGTCCAAGTGTTTGCTTGTTCTGACCTTCTGTCTGAAAAAGGCAGCAGCTCCATTATCACTTTACCAATAAAATCCCATTATTTGATTACCACCAACATTGGACTTGACGTTGTCCCTCATCTCATTCATTTGTGGATGTATGCTGAAGTGAGGACATTTTGGCTGATCCTCTCCTTCAGACAATCCCTTAAAAAGCTATTTGTGGGTCAAGCATTCACTTGTATGTCATAGTATGCGAGTAAGTAAAGGTTTTGTCTGTGTCTGTATGTGCTCCTGTTTGTTGAGAATTATAAAAGCCCTACCTCTTAACCTCTTACTCATTTTCAATCATACAAAGTGTGTTCTTGTTTTCTTTTCTTAGGTTTAGGTGCTATCTGTGTGTGCTTTAGTTGCATGATTTTTTCAAGTGGTGGAGGTAAATATCCTTGGCTATGTCTGAGAAATGGGTTAAATTGGTAAAATTATTTGATTAAAAAAAATAACAGACATGAACACACACTCAGTGAGTAAACTTTAAGGAATTTAAAGAATTGGCTTGTAATGGCTGACTGATGTTTATAGAGAATGGATCTGTTATAAACTGAATAGAAGTCCTAGCTGTATCAACAAAGGTCAGATAGAGATAAGAGGTCAAACTTAACATAGTAAAGCAGCATTTATCTGGTACACAGCAAATGACTTGAATAAACTACCAGTAGAGTTTAGATTTGTCCTGAATTTAGACCTCTTTGAATCCAGATGGAAAACATTTCTCTATATGTGCCAATGAACGAACTCCCCATTGCAAGTCATTTTTAATCACTGTATGCTCTTTTATCATGTTTTTTGCATACTTTGTTGTTCTTTTCATTACATTTTTGTATTTCGGTCTTCTATTGTTCAATCATTCCTTTTATTTTCCACTGGATGTTCCTTTTGTTTATGTTAAAGCACATTGAACTGCCTTTGTATATTAAATCCACTATAAATTAGCTTATAAAGAAAGATTTAAAAAAAAAAAAAAAAGAAACTCTCATGGCTATTTTTTCTTTTTTACTAATGTCTCTGTGTCATTTCCTGTAGGGGGTATGAGTGTATGGGCGGTTTCTCCAGAGGAGAGGGACAAACATGATCAGAAGTTTGACACCCTCTCCCCAACAATGGGTTACATCTCAGGTAAAAACGTATACATTATAATCCGGTAATGTGAATTGAAATAGCAGGGAATTCAGTGAGAATGATGCACATCAATCAACACCACATTCTTACACAAATACATCTAAATATAAGTTACTCATATATACATGCATATTTTTGAAGGATGTTTATTTGACCAAATTAATACACACACATGCTGTTTCCTTCCACTTTGCCTTTTTATAGGGGAGCAGGCAAGGAAGTTTTTCCTCCAGTCTGGGCTGCCTGCTTCAGTTTTGGCTGAGATATGGTATGAAGCAAACTCACACCCCTGTTCACAATTATATATATTTTCAGATTTTATACCTATAGGTTTTTGACAGCATTCACTCAAATTTACAATCTATTTTCTCTGACTCTCAGGGCCCTAGCCGATATGAACAAAGATGGGAAAATGGACAGGCTGGAGTTTTCTATTGCCATGAAGCTCATTAAGCTAAAACTGCAGGGTACACCTCTTCCATCTGCGCTGCCAATCATCATGAAGCAGCCTCCTGTTCGTGCTCCCAGCCTCAAAGCCCCCACCTCAACAATGACCAGCTCACCTTATGGTACAGGTATGCTAACTTTATGTATCCCAATGGAAACAGCAAAATCAAAGGGCTTCCCTAATCTGAATGACAAATGGCATGGAATAACGAATGACCACTAGGGTTAAGGTTAGGGTTAGGGGTTAGGGTTGGGGGTTAGGGTTAGGGTTAGGTCATTCGTTATGCCATGCCATTTGTCATTCGGATTAGGGAGGCCCAAATCAAACGCAAAATACCAGAGTTGAGAACGGACACAGAGGTCAAAGCATGATTAAAATACTTCAGATTTTTTTTTTTTTTTGTTATTTTGCCTATCATGTCATCTCTGTTGTTTATCTAATGTGTGTCTGTCTCCTAGGTTTGGGTCCTGTGCCTCTGATGCCTGGGACAATTTTGACCCCTATCCCCATCGGAGCCACTGGCCTCTCACCTTTGACACCAATGGCAGGCCTCGCTCCTTTGGTTCCAACAGCCACAGGCCTCAGCCCTCTTGTGGGCTCCACCTCCACCATGCCCCTAATGCCCACTGTGGGAGCCACCACACTGCCAAACGGCACCATAGGAATTCTCCAGCCCATCCCAACTGGAGCTTTGGCTACTGGTATGTAGGATTCTCATTTAGACCCTTATTTATCTCCCTCTACTTTTCCCCCTGCTGTGCTACTGTGTCAGTGTTGGTGACGAGTCACCGGGGGGTCCCTACTACAATACACACACATGAATCAGTCCTTTCATAATCTGCACAGCGATGCTTGTTTTCTGTATTGGCTGTTTCTATTAAAACTACTGAAGAGTGTTGTGCTACTTTTTATATTAGAAGATATATGAGCAAATCAGCAGAGTGAACTCTTCATTTTTCGGTGCAGAATAAGGGAAGTGAGCTTACATAGGGCCATTAATTCTGGACTGGTTCTGCAGAGTCAGGTCGGTCTGTCTCATTTCCATACAAATAGCCTCTCTGTCCTTGAGATGGACTGTCTGGATGACTAGCCACCAGAGAGAAGTCTGTCCTCCCATTACAGAAAACTGTTGGAAATAACTGCAGCAATTACATTTATTTTGTCATTTAATTAAATCTGTCACATGTAATTTTAATCATCAGAGATAGTGAGAAAAATATGTGATTGATTTATTGTTACTAATCAGATTGTTGGCGATTACAATTGGGCTACATCCAAATATATTGATTTTAATAAAAAACCTTTAATTTATAACAGAGCGTTCATTCTATTGTGCTGTGTCTTTTGGCCATGCAAGGATATCTTCTTTTGGCAAATATCATGAAAATCTATTTCAGGAACAATGGTTCACGTGCCAGTATACCCTCTAATTTTAGTTTTTGGCGTGTTACCTCATCTGACTTTTCACTCCCTCTTGTCTGCCAATGAAATTAATGATCATTGCTCTAAGTTGTCTGTGTCTGTCATGTGTGGAACCATCATGTAACCAGGCAACGGTTGATGAATATTCTTGTAAGCAGTTTTAGGGATTGTGCTTTATAAAATAAGACTGTTTGTAACAGTCCAATCTTAACTCAATTAAAGTGTAGAATTTTAATAAACCTTTGACAATAATCAGTGTTTGATACTCACTTAAATAAATTATTTGAGCAATTTCAGCTCTATTTACCAGTTAAAATCATTTTCTATGAAGTAATCATGTAAAATGTGATGAATTACTTTGAGTGAAGTAAAATAACACTTTTTACATGTTTAACAAGATAACTGTAATCAGAAATTTTTACATTCCAAAAGTGACCTTTCTATCCCTTTTAATCAATATATGTGTGTTTGATACATGTATTTTCAGGCCTTCCTCTGTCCGCCTCCTCTTATAACTCTCCAGTAGGACGCTCCTCATCTCCTGCTGGTATGAACAAGCCTTCACCGCTCCTCGACCTGGGATCCAACAGGTAATGCAAACACACACTGCCTTTGTAGTTGAGAAGACCGTCTTTCTGCCTTTTGTAACACCACACTCACAGCATTTCGTCCTCAGTGCTTCAGTCCCACCTTAACTTATTACCTAATTTTAACCTCATCCCTCAAGTTTTAACCCCTTTTGTATTTCAAAATATTCCCAAAATATTCTTACTCTCAAAAGCTAAACATAAATTCCCTGGTTCTCTTCTCTTCATCACACATGGATCTTCCTAAAACCCATCAGCGTGTGTTTTGTGTTGTCACTGTTTTTGTTTCAGTTCCACTTCCTCGTCTCCCTCTGTGATGTCCCCCATGCTTTCTGGGCCCAGTGACTGGGCTGTGCCTCATGCCTCCAGACTGAAATACAGACAGCAGTTCAACAGCTTGGATAAACAGATGACAGGATACCTCACTGGTACGATGTGTGCATTAGTGTGTAGGTAATAGAAAACCAAGTTATGCCTGGAATGCAGTCGTGGATGCTCATGAAAAAAAGCAGCAACGATTGCAGTTACCTCTCTTTTTTTTTTTTTAAATGTGTGTCAAGCCTTAGCTAAGGAAGTAGAAGCTATTTCTGCATGAGCTGTGGGTGTGTTCAAGCACACATAGTTTCTCAACGCACACAATTCAAGTATGAATTTGTCTTTTCATTTTGTGGCTGTAAGCCTTGTTCGACCTGTTCTAATGAAATAGTGACAGTACAGGCTTACAGATGATTTCCTTGTTACAGTGAAGTTACACATTCTATAAATTACATAAATGTCCAATCTTAGAATTATAGCTTAATTTGTGTTCCTGCCTCACATAATTGTCCACAGCTCCATGTCTCCGTTGCTTTACTTGAAGTGAACAAGAGCCATGTATTAAATAATGGTGTTGCTCATTCGCTGAGAATCCTTTTACCATCAGGTCTTTTGTTCAAGACACTCAAAAACGGTTTACATGTTGTGTGTAACATAGCACGCTTCAGCACACGCTGTATTGTGTAAACTGATACACACACACAAACGCACACACCCTTCTCTGCATACTCCCACCACACCCACACATTTGTCCCATACATTTAGCTCTCACATTTACGACAGACTCAATTTTGTTGGCAGGTCAACAGGTGAGAGGAGCCATGGCAACCACAATGCTGACTCAGACACAACTGGCCTCCATCTGGTAAGAATATTTTGTGTGTTTCTGCATGCCTCATATATCCTACACTGTTCTTATTAAAAACCCATCCTTCTTTAACTGGCATGCGAGCACGCCTTTTCAAATTACAAGTTTACAGTTCAAGGCTGTTTTTTACTGAGTGCTATGAAGGACAGCAAACTTTATTTGAGCATTGAGGTTATGTTAATCCAAATTTGAAAAAACCTTAAATAAATCAGCATTCAGAGGACACTACTGTCAGAAATTGTTCCCTCTTATGCCCTCCGATTGTAATCCTTCTGCAGGACTTTAGCTGATGTTGATAAAGATGGAAAACTAAAAGCAGAGGAGTTTATTTTGGCTATGCATCTCGTGGATATGGCAAAGATTGGACAACCACTCCCTTTAACTCTGCCAAATGAGCTGGTGCCTCCCTCACAAAGGTAGGTAAAATAAAAAGCACTAAAATATTACACAGGTCACAGAAACCTAATGTGAATTACATTGATGCAAGTGTTCAATATGTTATTGAACGATGCATTTCAATAAATTTGCTGAATTCTGTATTCCAGGAGTACAGTGAATGGATCGAGCCCTTCTGTCTATGCAGCTCTGATTGATGACTTGGAGATCGAACCTCCTCAGAAAACCAAGAGCAACTGTTAGTATTGATGCTACCAGTTCCTGTGGGGTTGCATTTATATCATTAATGTCAAAACATCTATTCATTGTAATAATTAATCATTATCAATTAATAAGCATAGTCTATTTGGGAAATATGTTAGTTTTAAAACATTTAATGTTACTTAACATACCTAAATGAAACATCTTTTCTAGATGTTTTCTTTGGGGGTAATTCTTTTGCAGCGGTTTCTAAATATTACGGAGCTATTTTATGGATATTAGACTGTCATTGATTCAGACTAATATTTTACTTCACACTTGATTTATTTTTCTTCCAGTGGTGCCTATCACTGTCTCCCTTGTAGCTAATACCACTCAGAGTTTTTGTGCAAGAACTTGGCAGTTAATGTGTGCATGTGTGAAACATTGTTTTTAGCTTGCGACCTTATTTTGTCACATTAGCAGCACATGATATATATTTGGGCTACAAAATGCCAGTCAGATATTATAAACACTTGCAGCATAGAACTGCACACCTCAAACAAACCTAAAAAGAGACTTTTCTTCATTGTATTTTTTTTTCTTTCTTTACGTTCAGTGACGTTTGAGGATAAATTCAAAGCAAACCTTGAACGAGGGAACGCAGAACTGGAAAAAAGGCGCCATGCTCTGCAGGAGGCAGAGAGGAGGGAGCAGGAGCGACGAGCTCAAAAGGCACGAGAGGAGCAGGAGAAGAGAGAGAGAGAAGCTCGGGAGGCAGAGGAGAGGAGGAGGATAGAGGAAGAGAGGAGGCTGGAGCGACAGAGAGAGCTGGAGAGGCAAAAAGAAGAAGAGCGACAAAGAGAGATTGAAAGAAAAGAGGTAGGAGAGCATCTCTTGTTGGAAAGTTTCTTTAAAGCCACCACATAGAGATGGTTACTACTCTTTGTTACCTCCGCCAGGAGGTATTGTGATCGCTTTGCTTTGTGCGTTTGCGTGCGTGTTTGTTTGTGTGTTTGTTTGTTAGCAAGATAACTCAAAAAGTTATGGATGGATTTTCACAAAATTTTCAGGAAATGTTGATACTGGCGCAAGGAAGAAGAAATTATTAAATTTTGGTGGTGATCGTGGGGGGCAGCTCTGTCTTGGCGGAGGTCTGTGCTCTTCAAGTGCTTTTCATGTTACCTCCGCCAAGGAGGTTATTTTTTTGTCGGCGTTGGTTTGCCTGTCTCTTTGTGTGCAAGATAACTCCAAAAGTTATGGACGGATTTGGATGAAAATTTCAGGAAATGTTGATACTGGCACAAGGAACAAATGATTTAATTTTGGTGGTAATTAGGGTGGGGGGCCACTGATCTGCCTTGGCGGAGGTCTGCGCTCTCCGAGTGCTTCCAGTTTTTACTGTGTTTATGTTTATTCCAGGCTGCACAACGGGAGCTTGAGCGCCAGCGGAAGGAGGAGTGGGAGAGGAGGAGGAGAGGAGAGCTCCAGATAAAGAGGGAGCAAGAGCAGGATGATATCATCAGATTAAAAGCAAAGAAAAGGAGTCTGGAAATGGAGCTGGAAGCTGTTGTGAGTGCTGATGAAACTATAAAGAAGTTGACAGTTTATCAGAGCCATGTGCTGCAGTGAAATAGGTTGTCCCCAGTTGTACTTTAAGAGAAGTGTGTTTCCATGTTTCAATACCTCAGGGTAACAAGCATCGGCAGATCTCAGACCGGTTACGTGACATCCAGAACAAGAAGAAGCATCAGAAGACTGAGCTTGATTTAATCAGTCAAAGAAAAGATGCACGCCAACAGGACATCAACAGCCTGCAGAAAGAGCTTGAGGTGTGTGCCAGTATTTTAAATCACACATCTCTCCCATTTTTGTTATTTCACAGTGGCAAAGATAATACAATGATTTTATGGTCAAATATTTGTGTTACTTCCTAAAAGTGTTTGGTATATAAAATATTTTCCCAAATATTTTCTTCCAGTGACTAATAGCTTGTTGCTACTGATGCATTTCCTCTTAATCAGGAATTCCAGAGGAAGTTGAGTCATCTGACTCCAGAGCAAAGGAGGCTGACTGAGAAACTCAAAAACGTGGCTCTGAACAACCTGCCTGGTTAGTGTTGAGTCACATGAGATGACCATAGAATTAGATGACAGACAAGACTGCACAGGTGTAACAGGCAAAACAGAAAATTGCCAATTTCAAGATAAAAATGTGTGATTTAATATCTTTTTTTTTAGTTTACATTAGAATAATCTAATATAATGTGTAACCTTTTCACTTAACATTCTCTCAAACATTCTGAATTTGGATTTTCTCAAAACGATTTTAACAGTGTTCTATTCAAAAAAAGTCACCGGTCGATTTTGTTTTATATGGCTAATTTCATTGTTAAAGACATCATATTCCCTTTACAATAATTATTGGTTAATCCTGTCTGTGGCAGTTTCATCAGAATCCACTAATGTAGCATGAATATATGTCACCAGATATAGATATAACATGAACCTCAGTGGGAGAGAGAGAGATTTTAATCGGCTCATGATCATCCATTACTTCATGTCATATGCTATTATATCTTGTATTGGGTGCAGAAATGTGTCATTTTTACTGTTTCCAGTGTCTACGATGTCTGCGCTGAAGGTCGGAGTCAAAGAGAAAAATACATCTTGCATAAAACTGCGAGACCAACTGGAAGCTCTGGAGAAAGAGACTGCTGCAAAACTTGCTGAGATGGACCGGTATAACAAAGATACACAGGTAAGTCATCAAAGTCTCATTGATAAAGTAGTTTTTTATGACACTGGTTATTTCATTTAGCAAAAAAAGATTGACATATAACCTTTTTATCCAAGAATAAGTCAGAACACTTGTACATTTTTACAGATTGTTTGAAAGATGTGAGATTGGCTATCTTTGGCTTTAGGTATTAAATACAAAAGCACTTTAGTCTTTGACACTGTATCTTTAGAAGTCAAACTTCTTACATTCTCACTCAGCAAACATAGGGTACATACCTGTCCTTCAACTTAAAGCAGCGTATCACGTTTGTCTCCAATTTTTCATCAAATCTGTAAAACCCAAGTAATAGATTAAGTATCATGAACCGTTTGTCTTTCTGTGATCATGTACCTGAATCACTCCCCTCACAGTGAACAACTTCGAAGTGTACTCCAGTCCATTTGTTTATGTACCAAACCGAAATGCCACTTGGGCCTTTTTGGAAATTTTGTTGTGAAGTGCATTATGAGAATGGGAATTCCACACAGCTGCAGTATGGCCGCAGCGGCAACAAACACAGAAACAGCTTCATTGCTTCTACCTGCTGCAGCTGCGTGGAATTCCAAAAAGGCCCGAGTGACTGTTTGGTTTCGGTTTGGTATGTAAACAAATGGACTGCTTGTGATGCACTACACTTCGAAGTTGTTCACTGTGAGGGGTATGATTCAGGCACGTAATCACGGAAAGACTAACGGATTTGTGATACTTGGGCTATCACTCGGGATTTACAGATTTGATGAAAAATTGGTGACGAGCGTCATATGCTGCTTTAAACTTCTTTTGAGGAATGTCCAGTTAAATTTGTAGCAGTCTGCAAAAATAAGTTTTCCTTTTTTCAATGTGCGTGTCCTTCCTTCCTTCCTTCTTTCCTTCCTTCCTTCCTTCCTTTCTGGTACTTTTAGAAGAACAAATTAACGTATTTCTAAGGTGTGCACTGCCTGTTTACTGTAGCACAAACATTAGTACCTTCAACTACTGCTTGGCCCTTGATGTCTTTCTTTGTTTCCTCTCCTTTAATCATCCCTTCCCATTCACCTTGTCATCCCTAACCATCTTTCTTGCCTTTTGATACTGATTCCATCTCTTTTGTCTTTACCTCTCTCCTGCACTTTCCTTCTTTGTCTTTGTGTTCTTTGCTGTACTGGATCCTTCTCTTCTTGTTCATTACATAACCCTTGCCCTGCCCTTTACAGTATAATGGTGCTGAGGACTCTATGCTTCAAGCTGTCCTCTGTCTGCTGGCCTGCCTCCGTAACCTCTTCTACCTACTAAAGGTTTTCTCTTAATTACTCATTGTTGTGCTCAGATTTTTGTCTCTCATATCCTACTCTAATCTTCTTTAATTGTTTCATATTCCTCCATTGTTCAGTTTCCTTGTCTGGTGCCTGGTGGTGGTTTGACTTTGTAGGTTTTTATTCTTGTTCTGTCTTTTCTTTGCTCACTTCCTCTTGTTTCTCTTTACACATGTCTCTCACACCATTCTACAAAATGTTTAATATTTTGCTATGTATACGTATAACCTTGGTACCCTGTGTGTTAGACTAGCATATCTTCTCCACTGTTATAATATCTGTTTTTTTATCCAGGAACTGAGAGAAAGCCAGAGAAAGCAGCAGGCAGCATTGGAGAAACTACGGAGTATCAAGGAAGAAAAGCAGCGTGAACTAAAGCAAAGGAAGGAGCAGGAGGAGGAGAGGAGAAGGGAAGAGGAGAGGAAAAGACGGGAGGAGGAGAGGAGGCGTAGGGAGGAGGAGGAAGCTCAGAGGTATTCAACTTCCACACAGACTCTATGTCAAGACAAAACCTCATTGAGAAACGTGGATTTAAAAAACTGAAAGTCAGTATCGGGTAAATTCAAAGAGTTGTTCCCAAAACATTGTACATGTTAGATGCTAATCATAGAAAGTGAGAAAACTGAACTATGTGCAGTAATATGGAATTGTGGAGTTTTCTTGATATGGATTAAACTTAGTCCTAGGTTTTTCACTCAAATCTTTACTGAATTTTTCCTTTAGTATCAGATTAGGGTTTATGACAAACTGAAACAGACTTTTGTCAGTTTTGAGTTCAGAATTCTTTGTGGTTTGATGACATACCAAAGCCATAATGAGTATAACCCATCCTATATCACTTGCATATTATGAAAACTGGAGCACATTAGCAACAATGGTTCTCCCTCTCAGTAGCAGGTTATTTTAGTTAGCAATACATATTGGTAAGCTGCACTTTCATGAATGTCATACTTGTTGACATGCCCCTATTTAGAGAGACAGGTGGATCAAAATGGTTACTAAACGATAATGTGAACTGCTGTACATGACATGACACAAAAAATTTATTTTAGCCATCTGAAAAGGTCCAGCTAAAAAAAATATATCTGTTTGTGCATTATTTCAGATAGTTTTTCTTGCCACCAAGGTGCTTGCACTAACAGGGAACTGAAGCTTTGAGATCAGTCTCCTCAAAACCACCATAAAAAAATGTAAATTCTCCTAGAAGAACATGGTAGTTGCTGATCTACCAGTTTACATGTCCCCGGCATTTCACAACAGAGAATGCTGTTGAAAAGTGTTTTTAGATTTATACGATTTTTTTTTTATCAGTCAAAAATGTCTGGGTGGTTAACAACATATTTTTCTGCAGTGTGACAAATCTTAAAACATATATTCTTGCTTTATACCTATACATTGCATCCACTTGCTTTACTGCCCACAGGCGCATTAAGATGGAAAAGGAGCGTCAGTGGCAGGAGAAGTTGAAGAGGGATGAAGAGGAGCGACAGAGGAGGCTTCAGGAGGAGAGAGAGGCCAAACAGAGGGAAGAGGAGGAGAGGGAGAGACAGGCTCTCATTCAGGCTGCTAAGGAGGAGGCCCAGCGGGAACTCAGGGCAAAGGAGGAGGCAGAGCGGAAAAGAAGGGAAGAAGAGGAAAGGAAGAGAAGAGAAGAGGAGGAGCGGCAGAGGCAAGCAGAGAAGCAAAGGCAGGAAGAGGAGAGGAGAAAGCTTGAGGAAGAGAGGAGGCAGCTAGAGGAGGAGAGGAGGAAATTGGAGGAAGAAAGAAGAAAAGAGGAGAGGAGAAAGAGAGAAGAAGAGGAGCAGCGCAGGAGGGAGGAGGAGATGAAGAGGTTAGAAGAAGAGCGGAGGAGAGAGGAGGAGCGCAGACGAGAGAAGGAGGAGGAGGAGAGGAGGAAACACCGGGCAGTCGAGGCAGCCATCCGTGATGCAGAGACAAGAAAGAAACGAGAGGAAGAGGCAAGGAGAAAGCGTGAGGAGGAGGAGAGGAGGAAACTCCAACAGCAGGAGGAGGAAAGGAGGAAACGTGAGGAGGAGAGAAGGAGGGCAGAGGAGGACAGGAAGAGAAAGGAGGAGGAAGAAGTGAGGAGGAAAGCTGAGGAGGAGAGAAGGAGAAAAGAAGAGGCCTCTCGTCAGCAGCCACCAAGTGGAGGCGGGAAGATTGATATTCAGGAGAAACTGACGGCTCTGCTGAGAGGACTGGAGGAGCGGAAGGGTAAGATGCAAACACAAAAGGAAGGCAATGAAATAGGTTCTTTACCAAGGTGATTATAAAAACAAATTGAATAACCAAAACTAGATGAGGAAAAACATTTTCTATAACTGAAGTAATAATGAAATCAATATCTCCCTATAAATAATATACCTTTTACACCTAATATTACGTATTTTGGGATATATGAAACCTGTCTTCCATTTTCTTACCTACACTAATTTTACACCAGCAGATGGTCAACTGGCTCATGTTGCCAGTTGCCTTCATGTGGCATCACCTTGAATTTGACTCTTGTTTGGCATAAAAGTAACTGTCCTGACCTGATAATATGTGAAACGCTCCTACTGGAATGTTAACATAGTTTAACTTGATTATTTGATTTGATCCGGTTGATCTGAACAAATCACATGACTAATTGAATAGTTTGTGAGTTTATGCATTACAACATGATCCACAATGTGCTCTTTTAGGTGGGCAACCCAAGGCAACACACCACAGGAAGTCAGCTGCTCTCACGTCCTTCAAAGCGCTCTACCCGTTCAATGCACGAAACCATGAAGAGCTCAGCTTCAATGCAGAGGATATAATCGAGGTAAGAGTGAAATTGATGTTTCATAGGGGCTTGGCAAAAGGATGAGCTTTAACAGGAACAACAGAATTTTCTCCATTTTGCAAGACTAAATATCCTCAAACTTTTCTGCCTCATGTTCTCAGGTTGATGAGACAACAGAGCGGGAGGAGGGTTGGCTGTACGGGAGCAGACAGGGGAAGATGGGCTGGTTCCCAGAGAGTTATGTAGAGAGAGTTACTCAGTCCGACACAGCTAACAACACTGCTGCTGCTGCCGCCCCCAAACTGCCGCTCCAGTCACAGCTGTCCAATGCCCTTGATGCAGCCAAGGCAGGGGGGGCAAAGTCTGCCTTCACACCGACCCACTCTCCAAACCCTGCCCCTTCAGAGACACATGGACAGGTGAGAGATTTACAGAGTATACCAATTCTTTTACTATTAGAGCTGCTGTCGTCTTATGAAGGGCTGAATACACACTATCATCCATTCTGGGTGATCAAATCTGAAACAGACAGATTTAGATCCAGACAATATCTGGAAGTGGTATGGTCACATACTACTTCGTAGTTTTAGTAGAGTGAACAAAATGTCCTAAGAGCATCACTAGTGTCAATGTAGTGATGGTTTTTTTGCCAAGTGAGGAAATTGAATATTCAGTTTGGATAATCTGGTTGAAATCCATGACCTTTTTTTAGGAGGCTGGCATTGCAGTTCTAACTAAAGAATTTGTCAGTAAAAGAGCCAATAAAACAAATAGAATGTAATAGTTGTCATTGATATTTGAAATATATTTATTGATTCATGTCAAATCATACACTGAGTAACACAAAAATAATGCCCTCCTAGTAGTTTATTGAATTTTTTTCCGCCCTGTCAGTCATTTTCTCATCCAATGATCTCTGTTTTTGTAATGCATTTGTTAGGAAGCATTACAAAGCAGCTTTAGATGGGGCTGTATGAGGTACTTATCCATAGTCACTATTAGGTGTAAAGATCACAGAGGACACGACCACAACTTTTGCTACATTCATAAAATCTGCAGGAAGTGAAGGCTCATGCAGCCAACTTTTAGGCTGCAAGGTAAGCTTGTTTATTTTTGTGTGGAACCAAGATTTGAGATCTGACCATAAGTGGAAGTACATTCTAATGCCTGGTGTGAGCTGATGTACGTTGAACTGTCCACTTGTGATCTGATCATCCTGAATGCATGTTAAAAAAAACTAGGTGTGCAGAGGCCATCAGTCCTGTCTTGTCTGGGGGCGGCCATGGCTCAGTTGGTAGAGCGGGTCGTCCAATAACCGAAGGGTTGGCGGTTCGAATCCCACTCTGTCCAAGTCAGTCCGTTGTGTCCTTGGGCAAGACACTTCACCCTCCTTACCTCCAGTGCCACCCACACTGGTGTATGAATGTTCGGTGGTGGTCGGAGGGGCCGTAGGCGCAAAATGGCAGCCACACTTCTGTCAGTCTGCCCCAGGGCAGCTGTGGCTACAGATGTAGTTTACCACCACCAGAGGGAGAATGTGAGAGCGAATGAATAATGGGTCAATAATGTAAAGCGCTTTGGGTGTCTAGAAAGGCGCTATATAAATCCAATCCATTATTATTATTATTGTCTTAACATAATAAGCCCTTGTGTTCTTCTCTGTACTTCTGTCAGCAGGTGGTCAGTAACATGCTCGCCCAGGCCCTGTGCTCCTGGACAGCGAAGACGGATAACCATCTGAACTTCAATAAAGACGATGTCATTCAGGTGCTGGAGCAACAGGAGAATTGGTGGCTCGGAGAGCTGAACGGTGCGCAGGGCTGGTTCCCCAAAACATATGTGACACTGCTGGGTGAAGAAGACACCACAGAGTAAGTTTTCTGACATTTAGAATAATGTAATCGGTCATTTTTAAACAGCCACATTAATACTCAATCCCTTCATGGACCAGTTGTGTGTTTTATCATACATCAGTCACACTTCTTTAAACTGTGACTGGGAGTATGCACATGTCTGCAGGTATGATAACTACTTTGGCATGTGAGGTATTTAGGCCAAAAGGATTTGTCCAGGAGTGTATCTCATTTTGACATATCACACAAACTCAAAGACTTAACATACAGTTTGAGGTGGTATTTTACGAGTCAGTGAAGAAGAGAGATGAGCATGAAGGCCAAGATCGTCATTTGAGTTTACATTCAAGTGCATGTTGTAGCTTTTATCTGATCATATGATTTGGCTTAAGACCAGAAAATGGGATTTCAGGGGTTGAGAAACGGGACTTAAAGTATTACACTTTGGGCAGACCAAGAACAAGGTGTCCCATCTTGTTGAGGAATGCTTCAAATTCAGATTTATTAAAGTATTTGAATGGAAGATACTTTGTCTACTGTTTGCAAAAAAAAAAAAGTAAAGAAAAGTACATCATGTCACATTCACATATGACACATAAGAGGACATTTACTTACTTGCTCAATGTAATGTAGATATTTTGCATTTACAGTGCAAAGAGTTTATCTGTGGATGGTTCAGATCCGACTGACAGCCAACTACTTGAAGGTACAGTTAAGATTCTCTTATTTTAAAACATCAGCATAGTAAAGTCAGTCATCTTCTGAACCTGCTTTATCCTCACTAGGGTCACAGGGGGTGCTGGAGCCTATCCCAGCTACCTATGGGCGAAGCATAATAAAGTGATTGCATATTTTCATTTGTTGTCTTGTCCTTCTGTTTGTCTTCAGAGTACGTAGCGTTGTACACATATGAGTCCCCAGAGCCTGGTGATCTCACATTTGGGGAAGGAGATGTGATCTTGGTGGCTAAAAAAGATGGAGAATGGTGGAATGGCTCAATTGGAGACCGAACAGGCGTGTTCCCCAGCAACTATGTCAAACCTAAAGAGGCAGATGTAAGAAATCTCAAATATGCACAGAGGATGAACTGCTTTCACATAATACAGTAAAATACTGCAATTATTAAGCGTAAGATAGTCCAGTTTTAATTGGTTGAATGGTTGGTTGAATTTAGTTAATTTTACTTTTTAATTGCTTTACATCTTGTGGTTCTCTTATTTGTTTCACTTTATGGCTTGTGATATTTTTTCCTGAAATATTAATTTGCACACATATCTTTTCAGACATCAAGTATGTCTGGGAAGAAGAAACCAGGTAAGCTCACAGTTTTTCTTCTTTTTATCTTCTTTTGAGTTGGCATCTTTTTTTGAATCTCATGTGAATATTCCATTTTTAGTTTTGCCCTTCAGTTTAAGTTTGTGTTTGTGTGATCAGAGATCGCCCAGGTGATCAGGGCCCACTCCTCAACGGGACCGGAGCAACTACACTTGGAGCCTAACCAGCTCATCCTCGTTCTCGGCAAGAACCCCTCGGGTTGGTGGCTCGGAGAACTGCAGGTCAGTGATTTTAAAGGGCTGCTCTGGCTCTCCTTAAAGAGTTAGTCCAGATGTTTTGATGTGGGGTTGAATGAGATATTTATCCATAACACTGCTGTGGACAGGAGCAGCAGGGAAACCTATTTTAGCCACATTTAAGGTCCACCTTACAAAAATAACCATGGTTTATTGTGTGCCATGTTTGGAGTATTTTGCTATGTTTACCTTGCCATTAGACAGCCTTTTCCATTTCATCAATTTTATTTTCAGTTCATGTAAAAAACGGGAAAAAGAAAATGGACATAGCACAAACTCTAAACTCAAAAAAAAAACCTAATTATAAAAACAATCAGACTAACTCCTGACAAAGGATTAAACAAAGCAACACAAGCAAAGATCATCATTCTCTGACAATGACTTGGCCCTTTGTGGAGAGATCATTGTATTGCTTTCTTCGAAGTCAACAGACTCCTGATTTCCTCAAATAGTTTGTGTTTTTTTTTAATTATTATTATTATTATTATTTATTTATTTATTTATGTATTTGATAGGGACAATTCAGTCAAACATAGCTGTAGCTGATGTGATGCATTTAGAGTTTGTAGCTAGTGCTAATTCTCAACTCCAGTACCCGGCTGGGCTCTTCCACAACATTGCAGTATAATATAAAACATGCATCATTTAAAACAATCATACCATACAATTCAATAATCCAGTGTTGCATTTACGAGGGGGGGCTGAAAAGTTCATAGCCTGACTTAGAAGGAGTTATTCCACAGCAATGAAACTTGGCATACATTAAATTCAACCTCTCCTGATACTAACTGCATGGTTTCCTTCCAGATAAACCCACGTTGGATAAATAATTTAGGACTTTGAAAAGTAGTACCAGACACATTTCATGAACCATCCATGGCACTGTGGTCTTATCAAATGTCTGCAGAAAAAGGGGTTAGCCCCCAAGGACATTCATGCTGACATGGTTGCTATAGGGGATGATGCTCCAGCTTTATCAACTGTGCAAAACTGGGAAGCGGAATTCAAGAGGGGTAGGGAGAACAAGGGGGGGTGAAAAGCAAGCATTTTCATGAAATGTCTGTAGTACTACTTTTCAAAGTCCTAAATTATTTATCCAATATGGGTTTATCTGGGAGGAAACCATGCAGTTAGTATGAGGAAAAGTTGAATTTAATGTATGCCAAGTTTCATTGCTGTGCAATAACTCCTTCTAAGTCAGGCTCTGAACTTTTCAGCCCCCCCCCGGATATGAAATGAGGCATTCATTCACTCACTCACTCTTCCACACAATATACACGATATTTACAGATGTCAACAGTTGTGTTTTTTGTGGCTTTGGTGTTTACATCAGGGCAAAATTAGCAAACGATCCATCAATGCAACAGTAGACCAGCTCTATTTGTTTTCTCTAAGGTAAAATTACTATTTTTGTCAAAGGAGTTTGCTGGTTTTAAAGAGAGCAATACCATGGCTTCAGTTCCCACCAAAAACAACATTGCTTAGCTTCCCTGTTGATACTCCTGCCTGTTTAACCATTTGGGCATATGGCCTCTGTGATCTTTCACTAACTATGGATAAATAACTCTTGCAGCCCCACTTCAAATAATCTGAACTAATCCTCTACACTATAAAGATGTAAAACCAGAGGATCAGTTCAGTTTTCCCAGTTGTGCGTCGTCATTGGAGCAGACAAATCACTGTGTAGTTCTGAATATTGTTCACCACAGGCTTGGGACAGAGAGGTTCACAGTGTTTGGTTGAAAAAAAAAAAAAACATCAGGGTCAAAGGTGAGGAGCTCATTGTTGGTATTCCTGTGTGTTGAAAAGCTCATTATGTGTCTGTGTGTTTTCTGACTTCAGGCCCGTGGTAAAAAGCGGCAGAAGGGCTGGTTCCCTGCTACTAATGTAAAAATATTGGGATCTAATAGCGGCAAATCCACACCAGCACCCCAAGCAGGTAAAACACACAAACACTGTTCTGTGTGTGTAAAAATGAGTCTTTAAATAACTTGGTGATCCACTCTGACATATAAACACCTGTCCCTTATCTTCTCTCTCAGTGTGTCAGGTGATTGCCATATACGACTACACAGCCGCCAACCAGGACGAGATGAGCTTCTCTAAAGGTCAGCTCATCAATGTTCTCGACAAAAACAACCCTGACTGGTGGAAAGGAGAAATGAACGGCATCACGGGCCTGTTTCCGACTAATTACGTTAAGTTAACCACGGCAGATTGTGACCCCAGTCAGCAATGTAAGTAAATCCTGTTAATATGTTTAATTCCTTGATTTGGACTTTTCAGATTTAATGTCAGTGTAAATTAGTTTGTAAAATCTGAGTGGTGAACTGATTTTGTTGTTGACGTCAGGGTCAGGGTTTGTTTTCAATGAAAGTGTGTACTTTCAATGCTCACACACAGTGGTTGGAGTAACATGTTAACAATAACTCACAACTCTTTTAAGCTATTTGAGAACTGTGTATGAGTATGAAGGAGGAAGAAAAAATACATAAAGGGCAAGTTTTGACTCATTTGTGGCAACAAGATACATTGGAAAAAATCAAAATCTTACAGACTATATTTTTCTTAATTCAAGATTATTTTGCTTAATTCAAGCAAAAAAATCTGCCAATGGACCAAGTGAAAAGGATCTTGGTATTACTTGAAATGAGATTTTCAAGATCTATTGTCTAAAAATAAGTTCTTATATCTCACTGAAAGGTTACTCTTTAGGTGATTATGTCTTATTTTAAGAGTGATGAGATATTTTGACTAGAAATGAGAAAAATACACTTGGTAAGATTTAGATTTTTTCCGGTATAAGTGTACAGATGCTGAACTAGTTTAACAGACCAGCCTTTGTCCCTAAAGCATGAAGTTCACCGTACCACTTTCAGAGTTGGAAAGACATTCACAGGTTCAAATGTCATAGAACAATAACTCATACATTGATAAAACACAAACAACAGCTCTTTCCACCTGTAGTTGGGCATATGTTTTATAAAAACAGTTTTTCACTAAAGCAAACATTTTTGATCTAGACAAATAACACTGGTCTCTATGTGCTCGAGACACAGACAAGTGCACATTTATCCTTAAGTTACCTACAAATATTGAAACCATTAAAAATTAAGGCGTTTTTTAAGTAAATAAGTGGTAGAGTGTAACTAACAGGTGGTGAATATTTTCCCCAAAGCTTTTTATTCTTTAGTACACTTACAATGAATTAAAAAAACATGAGAAGTAATTGAATCTCATAGCCTCAAAATAATCTCTATGGCCACTCTGTAGCTCTGTATAAAAGAACTGTACACGCTTCACCAGTGTAGCGACTGCTTTCTCCTGCTTCCTTATTTGTTTCTTTAATCCCTTTAATGGACTAATCTCGATCCTTTATCCACCGTCATTAATACTCTTCTCTTCCCCCATCTGTAGATCTGTTTATCTTTTCTTCTCACTGACTATTTGTTGCCTGTTTCTTTCTGTTTCTTCTTTCTTTTCTCACCTCCTGTCTTCCTTCTGATCCTGTCTCTCTCGCTCCCCCGACCTCCCCTTTTCCCTCTCTCTCTTTTTCTTTCCAGGGCGATAGAAAATCCTCTTCCTCCTCCACCTCTTCCTCCTCTCCTCCTCCTCCTGACTTCAGAGAGACCCACTATTACACACTGCTCTGCTGGGTGGAGTGTTGGGCGTCCTCATCTACTAACTTCTGCCACTCAACTAATGTTACTGTGTGGAAGTTCACTGAAAAACATGGGTGTTTTAGAGGGAAAAAACAGAGCTTCTGTATTAGCTGTTGATGAATCAGGACTGGGAAAAGATTTACTGAGAAATGTTGAAGCCCTTGGTGCCTACTTTCTTTGATTTTTAAAGGGTGATGCTGAATCACATAAAATACATCTGAAGCAGAGGTATAGTGGGTCTCTCTGTGGCCTCTCCCTCTCCTTGCATTAGACATTTGTCCAACATATTCCCACTCCCACACTATTGTTTTTCCCTCCCTTTCTTTACTTTTTAGCTCTTATTTTCCATTCCCTCTTATTTTTCACCCTGTTTGTTTGATGACTTGTTTTTTATTCTATCTTCCGTCTTTGTTGGGGGTTCAGTTCACACAGAGCCCACTATTTTCCTCTTTGTTTTCTCCAGATGTGCCTTATTTCAGACATGATGTGCAAGTTTTACAGCCACTTTTAAGCATTACTCTTTAAACTAACAATGATGATGACAGTTTAACCTACTATGTGCGTTTGTTACTTAAACTTGATCAATAAAGGAGCAAAACAAGACATATGAGTAGCAATAAATTTGCTCAGGATTGCATTTAAAGATTCCAGCAATTTCTATCATAAAATGATGAAATGTTTGTGGGTGAATCATTTGGATGCATACCTACATTTTACTACTTCTGGTTTTCAGTGCACATTTTAGTTATATGGTTTTGAAAGTGGTAAAAATGACAGCATTTATATTTAAAAGCTGTATTTCTGATGTTTTTAATAGTTACATACATATATACAGCTGACTTTTCCAAAGACGATAAACATTGACAAGCATATGTTTTTGTCCTCCATGGGTGTTATCATAAACACTGCTGCACCTTACATGAAGTTAAGGCAGCTGTTTTGCTCCTTGTCTGAATGTTTCTTGAAAGATTATGCATGTCTGCTCATAGTATTTCCCAGCATAGAAGATTTTAGACACTTAGGGGAAAATATCTCAAAGCCTTTAAGCCAACAATCTATGCAAAGAGAGTTTTATCCTCATATGAGGTTGTGTGAATCTTATGTTCAGTGTGATAAATACAGAGGCACACTTATATCAAGGGCATCATGTATAGTGTGTGTTTCCATTGGTTCCCTATTCAACATAATGATCAGCTGTAATTCAAGCAAATGCAAACTGCAGCTCAAGTGCTACCGACAGTACTTTGTCTGTTCTGAGGTTGTGTGGGTTCAAAAGCTGAAAGAAAATGATGCGATACACTCAGACAGGAGTGTCTATAGCAGCTGATGTGATGACAGACTGAGCATTTTTATGAAAATACTTTTTAAGATGTGTCTAATATATTTTCAGATTCTAAATAAAACATTGAAGGACAGTGAAGTGTTTTTTTTTATTTTTTTTATCTAATATCAGTCTTCACCTCTGCAGGAAGTTCATATGTTTATATTGTCAACATATTGCCTCTACATACCATTTAGATTAACACAAATATGTGAACAATCTTTTGAACAGTTGGTATCCTTTCCATTACACATCCACACTATATTTAACAACCCCTATGTGGTTTTTGTTGTCATGGTCTATAACCTTTACTTCCACAATGGCAACAAAAAATTAGATTCTTTTTGCATTTTATTAAGTTAAACAAAAATGTTCTATCCTTGAATTACTTACAAGTTAAGAAAAAAACAGTTGCAGCAAGAGACAAGTTATTTAAATGATAGAATTTCAACTTCTGTCTGTGAACTTCATTCTGAACGTGTGTGAAAGAGGTGAGAAGGGAAAGAATCTCCTTTCCTGTTTTGGTACAAACAGATTATGCTGATAAGTTTGCTAGGAGTTGTAGTGTGACACCAGCAAGGAGACAAAGGAGAAAGGCAAATGAGCAGGATAAAGACCCAGACTTTGCAGAAACAACAAAAAGACACATCTGAACCAACATTTTGAACTTGAGATCAGTATAGTTAAAGGAGGAGACCAACAACCAGAGATTTATAGGGTAAGATAGGGCAATGAGCAGATTTCACTTTCTAAACCTTTGGGATAACGGAGATGAAGGTGATATAAAACATGATGAAGACAGGGAGCAACATTCAACTAGTGGTGAACCCTCTCACTGGGTAAATGGATGTCCTGTACCAGGTAAGTGTGTGATCTGATCCGTTAGCAGTCTTCACTGTTAACCTTTTCATTGCTTTCATTTTCTGCTCTGCCTCCCATTTCTTGCCAAAACAAGTTGTTGATATATCCATCTAAAATTTAAAACAGAGGTATTTTTGTGAAACCATGTCCAGACCTCCAGTAGGAGGCAGTAAATGCAGCACTCACCTGTGGCTGCGGTTGAATCAAGTGGCTGCTCATGATTTTGCTGCTGTGGAAAAACTTCCAACTCCCCCTCTGTGTCCATCTTCTGCCGCAGGGTGTGCAGACCTGAACAGCCTGGACACACTGAGCCCACAGGAGAAGAAAAGACAGGGTTACATCCATGAGCTGATACAAACTGAGGAGAGATATGTGGAAGATTTGCAGATAGTACTGGAGGTAATGACCACAGTGTAAACAGAGGATTCTGCAGGTGGTTGTGCTAAACCCATGAAGATTCTAGGCTTATTTCAATTAGTCAAAACATTCTGTGTCTAAAACGGGGATTTGTGAGGATCTAATCACAGAAATTGAATAGAACATTCCTAATTTTGTCACCTTATTACTATTTTCATTAGCTGAAAATGTTTCATCACCTGAAAATAACGATAAGGTCATCATTCATAAATGGGGGGGGGGGGGGGTCAAGCTCCAAACAGACTCCCTCTTTTTTTCATTTCATAGCAGTTGGTATCCAGCATTCAGATGTATTATGGTCACTTACTGTATTTCAATATGGACCGTTTTTATTAATCCCTGTAAAACAAAATTGCAGTTATTTGCAGATGTCCTATGTTTGTAGGTTTTCTTGTTGTTTTTTTCCTGTATTTTTAATACATTCTATGCACCAACAAACACTGCTGTAAGTGATCTTAACCAGGGAAGCCTAAGGGTTTTGCTGCAATCTTAACATCCTTTAGTTAATCTAAAATTTTGTCATTTTTAATGTGCAACCAGCCTCTGTTGTGTGTCTCCACAATAAATCAGCAAATGGATAAATGTAGGTAAACAATGAAATGCTGCAGAAAACATGCATCTCATCATGCCCCTTCTGTCTGTCTGTAGGTCTTCTATAAGCCGATGTCTGAGTCTGGCCGACTGAATGATGAAGAGATGGCCATGATTTTTGTCAACTGGAAAGAACTCCTGACCTGTAACAACAAGCTTCTCAAGTAAATATCAAATGAACAACTTGAATGACCCAGGAGGAAGAAGTGATCTCCTACAGGCGCTGTGATACTGTATGCTTGTGTATTTGTTTCGCAGGGCGCTACATGTTCGGAAGAAGACGGGTGGGGACAACATGCCAGTACAGATGATTGGAGACATTCTGGCCAAGGAGCTGGCACACATGCAGCCTTACATCCGCTTCTGCTCCTGCCAGTTCAACGGTGCAGCTATTCTTCAGACTCGCACCGACAACGAGCCAGATTTTAAAACCTTCCTCAAGGTAGGACAGAGAAGAGGGAGGAGGGGTGTATCAGTACAAAATGCAGCAGATGAAACATGAAGCTGTGAAGGAGACAGAAAGTTAGTGGGGGTGTCTTCATGCACTGATGGTTTGTACTCCCTGACATAAAAACAAAAACAAGAATCTTCATGTGGTTTAGTCAACTTTTGTTTTCTTCCCCATCAGAAAATTGCCACTGACTACAGGTGTAAAGGCATGCCGCTGTCCAGTTTCCTGCTGAAGCCCATGCAGAGGATCACACGCTACCCACTGCACATCAAAAACGTAGGCCTGCATGTTCATGAGCGTGTCTGAGCTCCTCATTAAATGGTTCAAATCCTGACCTTATTGTGTTTAATGAGAATAAAAGAATGTTTTGTCTTTTACCCCTTGCTTACAGGCGAAATTAACTTGTTAACTTGTATGTGTGTGTGTGTGTGTGTGTGTTTAGATCCTGGAGTGCACTGCAGAGGGCCACACTGACCGGGGTCCTCTGAAAGAGGCTCTGGAGAGGGCTGAAGAACTCTGTCAGCAGGTGTGTTTGTTTTCTGATTTTGTCTTTACAGAAGGTTTTTTTCTGTATTTTTTGTGCCAAGCACCTTGTATTTGTATGAGGTTTCTAAACTTGATGGTTTTGTCATCCAGGTCAACGAAGGTGTCAGAGAGAAGGAAAATTCTGACAGACTCGAATGGATCCAGAACCACGTACAGTGTGATGGTGCTGCTGAGGTATTAAACTTGTAATTCAATTAGTTCAGTTCAGTTTAGTATTTTCCCTTATTCACTTATATGTTTCATTTTCTATAATCTTCCCACAGCACCTGGTCTTTAACTCTCTTACCAATTGTTTGGGTCCTAGGAAACTTCTCCACAGTGGAAAGGTGAGTAACTGGAATCCTGTGCTTTTTCCTATTTTAACAGAAGTGTCATCTCATTGAATAATTTGTTAATGTCTAGAGACTGAAATCATCAGGAGGAGGTTGTACAGTTGAAAAGAAATGAGAAACATTACCGGGTCAGACACCAGGGTGATGTGGTTACATGGCAAACCCTCAGACCACAGCAGCACCAGGAAAGCAGTGAGGAAACTTAACAGAGATCAGTGATGGAGTTCAGCTGGGCAGAAAACTAACAGACCGATGTCAGAGAATGATGGCACATCATATCACAGACACCGAACTGCCATTTGATACTGAAAGGATGATTGACATACCTCTATGAAGAATTAAAATAGAAGCAAAGGGAGAGATCAATCCTAAATGTTTTACAGTCAGATGGTATCAACTGTTCATAATTAATCTCATATTTTTTTCAGATGTACAAGGCAAAGAGCAGCAAGGAGCTGTGGGCCTTTCTTTTTAATGACTTCCTGCTTTTGACTCATGCGGCGAAACAGTTCACCTCGTCTGGACCTGACAAACTGTTCAGCAACAGGAATAATACGCAACTTAAAATGTATAAGCCAGTAAGTCATATACACATACATCTCACAATCTGTATGACAGCACTCACTGACGTGTTGCATTCCTTTACCCCTCACCACATGACCTGCTCTAATCCTAAAACCAAGTCTGAACGGTGAAAAAAACATTTAAAGTGATGATTACTGACTAAAACCTTGGTTTTCCATTTTTGTAAATTTTGGGATAGCACTTAAGCTATCAGTGGTTACCAAAAACCACTGAAGGCAAATTAATATAAAATCAGTGTGAGGACTATCATCACCAAGTTTCACGTCTTCATTTCAAGAACTCTAGTGCCACCAAGGATTAAAATCAAATGTGTGTTAATGCACAGAACCTTTAAACCTTATGCTCAGTTTTTAGCAATAAGGTGTTATATTCCTTGGATCAAGTCAGTTTTAAAACATGGCAATATCATTTTACAAGCAGTGAGATAATATTTCAGTATTTGTTATTGATACCACATAGTGTGTGTTATAAGCACGTCTTCCAGAGGTTACCCCCCAAAAATGATTTGACCACTGAACAGAGCTGTAATAAGCCAAAACACATTTTTTTCCCAGATATATTTGTTGGCCTTCGAAAAGTGGTAGTTACAAGTGATGTTGCCTTGGAGAATATGGAATATGGGTGAACACCAATAATTTCAACCAAAATGTGTCTAAACATTTATCCATGACAGTTAAATGAATGATGCATACATGATGCAAGTTCAGTTGTACCTCATTTTTGTTCAGTTGACAAAAAACTTGCCATTTTCCTTCTGATCATTTTAAAGACATGTCCTTAAAACATGTCAGATCCAGCTGTCACAGTGACTTTGTCCTGGTGGGCCTTCTGTTTAGCAGCTGCATTTCTCTTTGACTTTTAATTAGAGGTAGACTGATATATTGATGTTTTTTCAATATCGCCCATCGGCCTTATTTATTTATTTATTTTGAAAGCCGATATTTGATCAATAATAAAAATGCTCTAAGATATTTAATCAGGCACCTGTGGGAGCAGCACTTGAAGTTCAATAAATATTAAAAGAATACTATATGTATGTGTATTACTAATTTCATTTATATTGCTGCATAAAAATCTTAATTATCTGAGTGTTTCAATTGTATTTTATGGTCAATGTGCTTTAAAAGAAAAAAATCGGCCTTAAATATTAGCCTCAAAAATCATCTGTAGATATCGGCCATTGGCTGTCCATATTTTAAAAAAATCGGCCTTAGAAAAACCTATATCGGTCAACCTCTGCTTTTAATCTGGTGTTTATTTTTATTCATGGTCATTTGTTTTCTTTCTTTCCTACAGCCTGTGTTTCTAAATGAAGTTCTAGTGAAGCTGCCTGATCCCTCTAGTGATGAGCCCATCTTCCACATCTCACACATCGACAGAGTCTACATCCTCAAGACTGACAACATCAATGAACGGTAACTTCATACACACCTACACACACATATTGTGTTTATTTAATGGCTTTTAACAAATGCTATGTATGCTTTGTTATTTCAGGACAGCCTGGGTCCAAAAGATTAAAGCTACATCTGAAGAGTTCATTGAAACAGAAAAGAAAAAGAGGGAAAAGGCCTACCAAGGTCCGTCTTCACACCCATAGCCACTCACACCATTTCAGATGTGTTAATTCCTCAGGGTAATTTAAGCTTTGTGTCTGCAGCGCGATCGGTGAAGACCACTGGAATTGGCAGACTCCTCGTCACCATCTTGGAGGCCACTGAGCTGAAGGCGGCCAAACCCAGTGGTGAGTGTAGATTAGACTCATGTCGCTGGATTGTTTACAGTTCAGTGAATGAATGGACTCATCATCCTCATCATCCTTATCTCTGAATGTATCCAGGCTTTGACCCCTGATGCTCATGGGTAACCTACTAACCCACAATCCTGCTGTGCTTTAGATATTCCACAATATCACATAGACCAAAGCATAAAAGAATGTCAGGACTACAATTTGTAAAAAAGTAGAGATGTAAAGTTATTAAACTGTTTTCTAGACCATTGTGTAAGAGACTATACCGTATATACAAATATATGTGTTCAAGTGGGGTAAAAAAAAAAAAAAACAATAGAAGTATCATGTAATGAAGGAAGTGGTTGTGTATCAGTTTAACCCAGGGGTTGGGAAACTGTTATAAGAGCTATTTTTGGACATGTGCTGCAAATTTTATTCGACAAAACATTTTTTATTTATTTTGTAGGCTACACATTTTTACAGTTGCCACAGGGAGCGGCAGGTTTCCTATCTCTGCATTAAACCATGTCTCAAATGTCTCATACAAACACAATATACAGTAACTTTAAAATATACCACTAGTTTTGTTAAACAAATAGTGACAGTAAATGTATGCCTTTTTATGTATTTTACCACTTGTCAGTTATCATTCCCTGTTTCTCATCATTGCATTTTAAATTCATTTGTACTCACTCAGCACAGAACATAACAATAGTCTCAATTAGCTTCTTTATATTCATAGTTTTTATTTACTGTTGATTATTGTTACAGTTTGACTTTGTTGTCCTGTTTTCTTCCTTTGCGTCTCCTCCTGGTCTGTTGCCTCCTCCCTCCTGTCCATCTCCACTGTTTCTCCTCTAGGTAAAAGTAACCCCTATTGTGAGGTGACGATGGGAGCTCAGATCTTTACGTCCAGGACACTCAATGACACTCTGAACCCCAAGTGGAACTTCAACTGTCAGTTTCACATCAAGGACCTCTACCAGGACGTCCTCTGCATCACCATCTTTGAAAGAGACCAGTTCTCACCTGATGGTCTGTCACCACTTTCACCTGTCCATTGTTTGTCTTTGTTTTCCATCTGTGCTCACTGATTTCTCTGGGTAATTAAATGATGAAAATAACCACAGCATCAGCTGGATCAGTAATCTATCTGATTGTTAGTTGGAATATCTGATTAAGACAGACTTGTTTTTCTGGAGGTTTTTTTCTTGAGATTTGTGTAGTAGCAGTCACAGGATTCCATATGGAGGTCATGCATAAATGGATTCAAAAACATTAGATTATTGTGCTTAACCCAAACTTATAGTTGTGAAAAATGTTTTTAAAAAAACCTCATTACAATAAAATAATTTTGTTTTTATTGTGTTTGTCTTTTTGCAGTTTTTGATGAATTCATATTTAACTTTTTTGTAATATAATTTTCTCCTCCCTTTTTTGTACGGTTCCAGACTTCCTTGGTCGAACAGAGGTTCCAGTGGCGACGATAAAGAAGGAGTTGGAGAACAAGGGGCCAGTGACGCGTCGACTTCTGCTGCATGAGGTCCCAACAGGGGAAGTGTGGGTCCGTCTGGACCTGCAGCTCTTCAACAGCAAATAGCCATGTGGAATGGACAGAACAAAACAGATGTCTTATACTGAGAGACACCAATAGAAAAAGCTGCTTTTTATCACAACAAATAGTTTTCTATTCACACGACGCCCACATGCCTTAAAAGACCTGTAAAGATACTCGTATTAAACTACTCGTTTTACACATCTCGCCTTAATATTAAAATGCACAAATAATACCTCTTCTTCCATCATCTGAATCTTCTCATTAAAGTGAGGGTCTTCTGAACCCACCATTGAGAATTTGCAAAAAAATAGAAAGGGAAGCATGTTTATAAAAGCAGCTTGAACCAGTACAATTTTTACATCCTGAAGGAGCTAAAAAAAGGACTGTCTGACTAAACACACAGCGTGTGACGAGGCTGAATCAGGGTCCTGAGCTGTAATAATTTATGACCTTCAGAAGGTAGAACTGGACATAAGCTGTTTAAAAGCAAATAATCATGGAACTATTAATAGAGCAATAAATATTTAAGTAGAAGGGTTCTTCTGTGCTCTCACTTTGCTCACAAAGCTCTGTTTCTATAATCTTCGAGCCGTGGACACACTTTGCCAAGTCTGCTGAATTAAGGCCATTTAATGTGTTAAAGTTAAGGTAACAAGTGCTTTCTTTATCCTAACTCCCGACGTATATGGTATATTGTCATGAAGTTGTTTTTCGCTGAGGCTCATGGCTTCTGGAGACTCTGCTGACAGTGGTCATAAACCCTCTGGTGACATTAATATTTAACACTTCATAAACCATGAGCGGAAACATGGTGAGATCTGTTTAACAACTGTATAAAGTGTCCAGGCTTTAGTCTGGAGTCAGTTTACTACTGTAAATAGAAGACCTCATGAGATGATGTTCTGGTTCATGTGTGCATCACTGTAGTAATACTTAACACTTCAATTGTTCTTCTGCCTAGTGTGTGTATTTAACAGTGTGTACATACTTACAGGATGCATGTCCACATGCAGAATATCTCTATGCGACGGCACTAGAACGTACCACTCCTGGCCTTAATGCAAGCAATATAATCTAAGTCTTTGAAAACCTGTTTCTAAACCCTTTGAGTTCATGTGGATCATGCAAAGAGTTGCATGAATCTGTTCTTGGGTTAGATGTGTCTTTTTCTTCCATGTGCAAAGTCAGCCAGGGCCAAGTAAGTTCTTAAAGTGAGACAAAACCTAGGTGAAAAGATGTGAGAGCAAATGTTTTCCTCCATACCTTGAACTTCTATCTTAAAAGGGACAGTAAAGTCAGATTTTCTTTCTTACTTTTTAATGCAGAAACATTTTTGAGGTAACTCGGTAACGGTAATAAACAGTATTTTTTATTGCAGACATTATTTCGGTTCTTAAGTCCACACTGCATTGTTGACAATATCTGTTGCCTCAAATATCTGCCTTTAAACTCTTACCTGGATATAGTGTGTAAAACCTTTTATTTATGTTGTTGGTTGATTTTAGGTTTCTTTCGGTGTCCCTCGCCTTGTTTTTACTTTGATCTCTGTCATCCAGTCTCTGTTCTAACCCTGAATGCCGCTGTGTGCTCTGGATATTAACGAAAAATGTATTTATTTCTTAATTTATGCGTGCATGACTATCCAAAGGTTTAAAGCATCTTTGCTGTGTCATTTAGGATAATCAGCTGGTGTTCACTGGGCTTGAGTTTGTTTTGAACATGTGATGTCAAATATTAAATTTGTGTTCATCAGATGGATGTTGATACTGTTCTGAAAGGTGATATTTTATTTTGGAGAATTGAGTTTTACTGTAAACAGACTTGCTCACTGGGCATTTTTGAACAGCCTGCTGCTTAGTGCTCTTGTAATCTTTTCATTTGTTTTAATCAGGCAACAAAACTTATGTTTTTAGATCTTGTATTAAACTCAGTGTTGTTTTTTTTCTTATTACAGTTGCTGAAAAATGTGTAAAGACGGTAGACTACCTTTCTTATGTGTGTGGGGGTGTAAGTGTTTTGTCTTTAGTTTAATTTTACCTTTTATTTTCTGCATCTGTTTGCATTGAGTGCTAACTTTATTTTTATGGCCTCTAACACTGACTGACTGTTCAGCCTGATGTAACCTGCTGTTTGTACTCCCTCGGGTCTATATGTGGCTCTCTGAATCAGGGTTTTTCAAGTCCTATTAAAGATAATAAAAGTGACCGAATGCTCAGATTTTTCATTTGCTTGGTAAAAGAAACAATGAAAAGAGAGAGTAATTTGTGACACAAAACTATCATCATACTGCGTGACATTTGATACATGACAATCCTCCATGATGCATGACAGTGTGTAACTGAATTAAAACTACCCTTTAAACAAAAAAAAAACAAAACAGGAATTATGTCTTTATCCACATTAGAGCCTCTTTAACTCCATGTTTACATCTGGGAGTGTCTGGCCAAAAATAAAGTCACATACTGTTTCATTTAATCTCCTTTAGCTTTGATAACACTGGTCAACAACAAATTTATTGTTTAAGTTTTTTGAGCTGATTTAGGATAATTTTGGTGTGCTGAATCCAAAAATCACATTAATTTTGCTCAATCAAGTCAACTTTCTGAACTATGCTACATATTGGCTTTTTAACATTTTTGCTTACATTTATGGGCATTTTCACATCATATGATACAAAATTCTTTCATATTTCTTGCAATAAACGAGTTCTGAAGATTATACTTTTGCCAATTTATGATTAATGTTTTTTTTAATATTACAGGTGAATGAAATGGCTTCGACTAGAAAATCTTACAAAAATAAGCCTGACGTATTCTGCTGCATCTGTGGTGAATACACCATTGTACCTAACAGGAATCAAGTGATCAAATGATTTTTTTTCTCTTAAAACCTATTTTGGGTGAGAACTATATAAAAAACTAGAAGCACTCGGAGAGCGTAGACCTCCGCCAAGGCTGATCAGTGCCCCCCCCCATGGGCCCCCCCACCCCCGATCACCACCAAAATTTAATCATTTCTTCCTTATCCCATTTCCAACAAACCCTGAAAATTTCATCCAAATCTGTCCATAACTTTTCGAGTTATGTTGCACACTAACGGACAGACAAACAAACAAACAAACAAACCCTGGCAAAAACATAACCTCCTTGGTGGAGGTAATCAACTGATAAAGTCACAAAAATGTAATCAATTTTGTGAGAAGATCAAATTTTTCAAAATCAAATTAGCAAAGAAACCTGACCTGATTGAGAAAACAGATGTCATTTTTGGATTTAGCGGTGCAAAATGGTCCTAATTCAGTTGAAAAAACCTGGACAACTTGCAAAAAACATTTTTTTGTAACCCAGTGTAATGAGACACATAACATAGACTGTGGTATTGCTTAAGCCACTAAGTGCTAATGCATTGTCAAAATAAATGTCACAGTGTCCTTGACCAAGGTGCTGAGGAAGAACCTTGGTCAAAATCGTTAGCAGTACACCGTTAATGTGCTAATGCTAACAGGTGCTGTGTGTGTCAGGATGGGGGAAATGTACACACTGAATTGCCCTACAGGGAAAATGAACTGAGTTAACATCCATCCAGAGGTGTGTTCATGTTTGGCTAAGATCATATATTGATAAACAAGCTGTGTTAAGACTTCCCATAGACTCTCAGGTTCAGGTCTGGACTCTGTTGTGGCCAATCCATGTGTGAAAACGGTCTATTACGCTCCCTGAACCACTCTTTCACTATCTGAGCCTGATGAATCCTGGTCTTATCCATTATCCAAGTGTCATCATGGAAGAAAAACTCCATTGTTGTTCACAGCTGTTCATTAGTTTATTTAGGTTCAGCTGACCCTGTTTTATGGACATAATATTGCTGAACCTGATCAACTGAATCAACCCCAGATCATAACACTGCCCCCACAGGCTTGTACTATAGGCATTAGGCATGATGGGTAATCACTTCATCTGTCTCTCCTCTCACTCTGTAACAGGTAGTGATGTTTGATAACACGGATTTCCTTTCTGATACGATACCGAGTAAAATTCAGGCTGGAATCGGCCATCCCGATCCGATACTGATACTTTGTACAAATCCACTTAATGTCTGGAAAATCTAAAAAAAATCATTCAAATCATAACTTCATAAAGAATACAAGACATAAGAGTAATTATTATTTAATTATTAAGAACTATTATAAAAATGAAAACTTGCATATTAATTCACATTATGTGAACATGTTAACATGAAACATGAAAATACTGAACATGTAACACTTCAAAAAAACATCCAACATCGACACTTTCCCTCGTTCACAAGTTTTTGTTAAGGAACAATAACATATTTAATGTTTTCCCCTTCAGTCTGTTCCTTTTTTGAGACAGAGTTGACTGACTGAGAAATGTGACACAGTACACACCCAGGCGGAAGAACAAGTAGTTCCCACCAATCCATATCATTTGGTCAAGATCCCAATAGTTTAGCTACTTTCCACTGGGTTCTGATATACATTACCTCAAAAGACCGAAGTATCAAAAGTATCGATACTCTGATTTGCTAATCGATTCTAGAGTGTAAAGGTCTGGTATTGGAGATATCGATATGTCAGTATCGAATCACACATCACTAGTAACAGGGTCAGTCTGGAATCAGGACACCACATGACCTTTTTCTGTTGAAACACAGTCCAATCTTTATGCGTTGTATCAAACTGTGATTAAAAAATGAGAAGCCACTGATTGCATCAGTTAGGGTTGAAACTCATTAATCACTGCAGCAATTATCCACTAGACAGCTGTTACCTGTTTGCTTCAGGTAGCCACTTATTTGTCTGAGCTGTCTGTGTTAACCCATAAACACCCAAACATCCACCTTTAACCTAAACTATCTACTGAGGTAACTGTTTAATACCTGTTAATCCACTAATCCTATCAATCCATGTAAATAATTGTTGTAAAATACAGTTTGTCACCTTTTCACGGTCATCAGATATGACCCATTTGGACGTTCAGAGGCTCTGTAGTTGCCATGGAAACACTGTCATCTTCTACAATATTAATTCACCAGTAAAACATATGGAGTTGGATCAGTGACAGTGGATGGACACACTAGGTTTATGTTCAGTTAATGATACTTTTTTTTTTTTACTGAAAAAGTCACTTTTTCTTCAGTTTTCACTGTTTCTGATATAATATCCCTAAACTTTAATCTGAGCTTTTATCAACATCTACATGATTAGCGAATTAGAATTAGGAAAATGCCTGATTTGCACTGAAAAAACACAAAATATAGAAGATAATTTTACAATATATGGTGCTAATACACTAAAGGATGCTTAAACATAGAGAAAAATTATTTGGAAAGTGCCAGAAAAGTAACACTGGGTCCTTATGGGTTAAGGAATATGTATTATATTCTATGACATTATATTGTATTGCATCTGACAGCTGCCAGGTTGTCCCATTTATAATGATTAGATAAAGGTAGATAAATAAATATTCTGGCTTTTTGCTCCTGCAGCTATCAGAGCACAATCACAACATAAATTGTGAGCAGCCTCTGAATTTCTGGTTTGGACAAAGTAACTTTTTGGTAAGTTTGTAAACAAGAATGAATCTTATTTCATTCCCTGCAAGATCTCATTAAAACAGACACAGCAAAAACAAATACTGTTGCCTGATGATGTTGAGAGCAGTAATTATAATACACTGTTTTTGAAATGAGAAGTATAATGAAAATGTTTATTCAGTAAAAGGGTTTGATCAAACGGTAACATGTGGACACATTTCCTGCTCAACAGTCTCTGTCATGTAAGCAGAGTAAATCTGAGTAGGATTTATGAGCACTTTAACATTATGTGTAACAAAATTTGGGGAGATAAAATTTTTAGGTGAAAAATGTCAAATTACTGCTCGGTAACGTGGACTTGAAACGGACATAAATTTTTTAAAGCTTTACGCAAACATTCAAAACATGTATTTCTCAACAGAAATTGATTTCAAGTAGGACAAAACCTTTTAGATATTATGTTCAACTATGCTGAAAATAAATTTTGGAGTAAAATATTTAAAAAATTTCTGTTTTATTGACATGAGAATGTGGTAACACGTGGATGACTCTTTACCATTGTATGCATCACCCAAAATGTTGACTTATTTTTTAAAAACAACAAGCCAGATATAATCGCAATCCTCTTTTTAATGTGTTTAATACAAACACAGTGTTATTTACAACTTGTGGTGGTCCATACTGATAAAGGTAAATTAAAAATAAAGAGTAATTTAACAGTAACAGTTCACAGATAGTCTTTTTAAATGTGACAGATTGAATACATTTTCAAATTTTTTAGGTATAATTTTTAGCGTCAAATTCGAGCTATATTTTTATGTCTGAGGCATGGCTCTGGTGTAAAATGTACAATCGTAAAATCGGTTGTAACTTTATTTCTACAAGTGGTATTTTAAAAAGGATAACAGCTCCATAAAATAGAGATCTTTAACTAAATAATGAGCCCACTTGATAAATGATGTGTGCAAATTTACTTTTTTATGTTGATGTTATCTTTCGTTTGATCGGACCCAAAAATAAAACTGGACAAGGACACAACCTGCTTTTGTACAGACTGTTCAGTTTTTGATAATATTTTATTATCAAGGCACAAAAATGTTTAGTGGAATCTGTTTTTTTTTTTTTTTTTTTTTACATCTATAGAGCCTGGATATTGATATAATAAACATGTTAGTATTTAGGTGTATTGTTGCTGGTTTGTGTCCAGAGCCAGTGAAGTTCAGTGCAGATTTGTCAGTGCGCACCAATAGACCTCATTAAGTCCTTCTTCACCCTCCACTGGGTCCGGGTCCACAGGAGCAACAGTCATTATATAACCGCCCTGAGTGTCTTAGCGAGAGGCTGACAGCGACACACACATCTGTGTCACAGAGTCGACAAAAGTCAGCTGAGCTCAGCCTTCAGCACAGGGAATGAGGAAGTCAATGATGCCAACTGGAACCTTTTTCCTTTGGATCAGAAACATGTGGCACACAGCTGAGCCACTGCTGGAGGTATGAGAAACAACACGGATGAAACATTTTAGATCCTAACGGAGCCATTCAAAAACCCCAAACAGACACTCACCAATGCTGACAATCCACAATATAATTAAACCACAAATTATAATGTGTTTTTAAGCAAAAGTTCACCTTCAGGTCATCCAGAATACAGATTATTGAGGAAGGAAATCCAAGCAAGTCAGGGACAACATGCTGACTGAATGTAAGACTTTTTACTCTGAAGAAAGTGGAACCACTGAGCCGCCCTATACATTAGCCTGGGGCTCTCCAGTGTCAAAGAAAGATGTGTGAAATATTTTCATGCTCCACCTTTTTTTATGGATCTGCTCCAAATTTTATGGGTTTGTCCTCAGCCCATGGCCTATCCTTCCATCAGTGCAGTAGTTTTTACACAATCCTGCTAAAAAACAAACAAATATGACAAATCATATAACCTTTATTACAAAGCTCGTAAGGGGACATTGAGAGAAAAAAAAAATTAAAGGAAAAAAAAAAAAAAATCGGATCAAGTTTTGCGAGATCTCGTGACACTTTTGCGAGATAACGCAATACTTTTGCGAGATCTCACAAAACTGTTTACATTAAGAGCAATGTTCTTCTGGGTCATCCATGCTCAGAATGGAAACAGAACAGACATGACAATAGAGTGGGAGAAGTATATTGAGTTTTATTTTGACCTGGGCCTAAAATACAAAGATATTAAAACAGTGCTTGGCAGTAGACACAGGTTCGATGTTAGTGAGAGACATCTAAAAGATTCTTCAGCACGAGAAGACTTTCTTGTCACAAAGTGTATTCGGATCTTATGGTCCTGGTTGATTTCATGAAAAACCAAATGCAGTACTCCAGACAGCTTCACGGCTATAGATGGATGTACGCGAAATGCAGAGAATGTGGACTACAGGTGAGGAAAGAGGATGTGAAATTGGCATTAAAGGAAGTGTACATCCATCTACACCCATGAAGCTGTCCGGAGTATTAAACCACATATCTCTGTTCTCTGTACTGTTTGTGTTGTCAATATCTGCACTAAAGATCTGTTTGGAATCATCCAAACAAGGGCAGAACTGTGACAGTTTAGTCTGAACTGTGGATCAACAAGCAGCAAACTTACTGAACATAGTAACATCACATAACATATAATAATAATTGAGACCCTCATAAGCCTCATAATCAAACTCATGTGTGTAGAAAAAACAAAAACACTGCCAATTCATCATCAAACTCCATTCTTTTCACGTAGAGCTGTGTCCAGTGGTGAAAACAACAACAGTGCTTCTAGCTTTAATCACTTTGTCTCTTTCTTTGACTCTAAAGACCCTGTGGTGTTAGTTTTCTTCACCATGGAAAACCAGCAGAGTGACTCACTACTCCCTCTAGTGGTCAAATAAATTTGCCAGACCATCACAGATCATATTTGTATAATCCAGTACAATGGCATCTTTGGTTTAATTTTGAAGCTTTTTATTCTCAGATGACATTTTAATATTTGACAGTAATGTTACACACAGACCCTTTAATATTTGTCCAGGTCCCCCTCACTTAACAATGGAAACATAGACAAGGAGCCCTGTGTGGCTTCTTGTGCCTCAATATATTTTTTTCCCCACATCTTTTGGAAGTGATTTCTGTTTCTACCTTGCTGAAATTCTTACACATACATTTATTTGACAGATTTAAACACATACTCCGCAAAACGAACACACCATTAGAGTGAAGAAGTGCTATGTCTGCTCATGGGAATGTGGTTTTGTTTCAGCTACTGCCTAAAACAAATATGTATTTTGCACTTTTCTCTGAATCACTTTGAATTAGTGTTTTATAGACTTCTTTTAAAAACGTGCTCACACATGTTTTATTCATGCAGTTTTTATGTAAAACTAAATGATGCCTCCTATAGGATTTTTCCATAAATAAGTCCAGAGGCGAACTGAAGATAGAAATAGCAAAAGAGAGAGAAACAGGTAGAGCTGTTAAGTATAACATATAAAGAAAAGTGCAGTAAAGCGAGAGTAGTTTGGAGGCAGATGGACAAGAAATACAGCATACGAATAAACACATTTGAGTTGGAGAAAGCAAGTATGGAGAGAGAGTGAATAGAGGATGAGTCTGAGAGGCCCTCAGTTCCACTTGACTCAGTCATGGGAATGATTTGATTATCACCACATGAACAGTTGTCTTATGTAATACACACACGCACAGACACACACCAACGTACACAAAGACAAAATAATGAGAGGTCTCTGTTCTGGCCAAAAACCTACACTGAGTAAAGGTAGCCTGTAGCAACACGAAGAGACAACTAGAGTTCACTGTAAACCCAGGGACAACCTGCATCTATCACAATAAATATGACCATATTCCAAACAATAAATATGGAAATGAATAAGATAAGATAAGATGAGATGAGATGAGATGAGATGAGATGAGATGAGATGAGATGAGATGAAATAAGAGGGCCTTTGTAGTCAACTATACACCAAATAGGGATAGCAGCTACTTAAAAGGGAATTTATAGTGTAAAAAAAGCAATATCAAGCATAATGATATGTAAATAAAATAAAAATGGAAGGGCACCACTGGATATTTGTAATACCAAAGACAAGGGTCTTGGTTCTCATTTCTATTAATATAATAATAATAATAATAATAATAATAATAATAATAATAATAATAATAATAATGATGATGATGATGATGATGATGATGATGATAATAATAATAATAATAATAATAATAATAATAATAATAATAATAATAATAATAATAATAATAATGACAGTGAATGAATAGTGCCATTTTGTGCGCATAGCTCTTTTCATAGTCAAAAACACTTTAAAAGGTTAAAAGTAAAAAACAAAAAAATAGGAATATCAAAAGAGGAATGTCAAATAGACTACAAACCATCAAACAAACCAGTATGACATGAATACCACACATTTATCACACAACAATAACCACAAATCAACACCTTTTAGTCCAAAATGGCCGACGTGTAGCTCTGCTGTTATGCATTGGGTTATCATTTTGCAAAAAATTCACTCTAATTTATCAGTGTAAGTTATTTTTCACTTTTCAATATAAAAAAATGAATGAATCTATGAAAGATGTTAAAATTGTGTCCACATATGGAGACAAACGATTTATTTTCTTATATTAAAAAACTGAGTAAAGCAACTGGTTTAATGCCAGAAGAGGACTGTGCAAAACACAAGACTACAAGCAAGACAAGACAGTAAAACTTATTGATTTAACCAACATTTTAGGACTTAAAACACTCAATACTTGCTATGTCCTTCTGTTACACCTACTGAAATGTGTGAAATACAGCTGACACATTATAGGTCACACAGTGCACATATTTCCCAAAACAGCCTTTTCTCTGCAACACAATGGAATCCCACTGTCCTCAAAGAGTTCGTTGTATTTGTTATCATCCTGCTGTTCGTCACTGTCACTAACCCTTGTCAAAAGTACTTGTTGTATTGTGTCCACTTTTATCTGTTTTGTAGAGATTTGGCTGGCTTTGCCACTTGACTTTGACACTGATTGTGCTGTTTTGTGCTTCTGATTCCACTTGAAGTTGCAAAGAGGGTTTACTAATCAGGACAACAAATAAGTTAAGAAGGGTGAAGTATAAGGTGCTCAAAACCTAAAATGTAATGTCCTTATGTGTGGATATAGGGCCTCAGGAGTAGAATCTTTATCGTCGTTATACACATGCTTATGTATTTGATTGCAGTTACACACAGTGCAAAGAAAGCAAGAAAGAAATTTAATTTTTTTTTTCTGTATTGTACAAATTTCCCAAAAAAATAGACCATATAAAAAAAATAACATAACAACAGTGCCAGGCACAACAAGCCCCGCCCCTCACACGTATTATAGCTTATTTTGGCATCGATCCAGCTGATGTCATCATGTCTATGTATGTGCTGATGTCAGAATATCAATTACCTCTATATATGTGCCAAGTCTGAAGTAAATTGAAACAAAATTGATGTTTTTATAGACATTTGAAATTTTGCCCGTTATAAGTAAATGGGAGGAAAAAAAAAAGATTTTGAAACTGCATGAAAATTTTAACTTTGACCTACTTTTCCCAAAATGTAATCAGATCTATTCTGGGTCACTTTCAATCTGTAAACCCAATTTGGTATGACTTCAACCAATAGTTTTGCAGCTACAGACATTTGAAACGTCTACCATTAAAAGTAAATGGGGGAAAAAGATGTAAAAAAAAAAAAAAAAAAAAAAAAATCATAAAAAATTGAAACTTTGACCTACTTTTCCCAAAATATAATGGCATCTGTTCTGGGTCACTAGCAATCTATAAATCCAATTTGGTATGAATTCAGCCAGTAGTTTTACTGCTAGAATATTAACAATCAAACAAACAATTCGAGCCAAAAACAATACCCCTTGCCTCCACTTTGGGGGGTGGAGTAAAAATGTATATGTGTGTAGATATCCCAGTGAAAAACCCCTATAGATGGGCTCCAGATATTAAGGTCCTCCACTCACATCCTATTCGTTCATGACATTAAATGGAAATCTGTGCAGCAGTTTCAGTGCAATCCTGCAAACAGACAGATGGAGAGACAGTGATCTCATAATCTTCTTGGCAGTGATAAAAAAAAAAAAAAAACATTCTAAAAACTGTTACGTACTTAAACACTTAATGCACATGCTAAATGCTGTTGATGTTGGAAAATCTCCGACATACTGTGAAGTCAAAGTGTGAACTCAAGTATTGCAGCATCAGTGGGGGATGAACAAGCAAATTAGCAGAAAACCTTCAATGCATTTGACTGAACATGTGTAAATCCATCAGTAAATGTGCCTTCACTGTGAAGCTAACCCTGCTATGAATTTGCTGATGGATTTGTAGATACTCCTCTGCTCCTGCTGACCTAAAGGCTCTCACCCCTCAGTTATGAATAATGAAAATAAAATACCAGAGGAGCAGAGACTGGACCACATGCCCAGTGTTGCTGGCCAGCATCTGAAACTTACAATTTCTGTCCCTTGCTATTTCAGAGGTGACTGACAACAGTTTCTTGTGGAACACACTGCACAGAGTTAAGAGTGTTAATATTTTATCACACCAAGCAGGAGGTGCAGAAATAGATGTATTATGGATGTAAGTGGTTCATGTGTTGTGTATTTTGAATGGAGAACAATGTTTGGATCTGTGTTTTTTCTTCAGTAGTAACAATACATAGATTGGAATTTATATTTTTGTTGTCACAGTATTTTCACTTGAAATATCCAGATATTTTACAGACTATTGAAAGCTTTTTTTCCTTGAACTTTAGTCCCATTTACAGTCTTGACTAATGAAAATAAAAACTGTGTGAAGTTTACTTTGTTAATGTTAATCTCTTTCCTGCATAAACAGTGAAAACCTGAATGAGGATTTTTAACATTGTGTTTAAAAATAATGAAAATGCGTTGGATTTAATATTGGTCAGCATTTTTGCACCTTTGTTTTACTCAGATAAGACCTTTCTAACCATTTTCACTGCACTGTTTCAAAATACACTGTTGGCCATGAGTCGAATTTTTTTTTTTTTTTTTATCTCTTCACATGAAGTGATCATGGCAATGTGATGTATTCTTGATAAAGTGTAACTGGGATGCAGTGTGTAATCATTGCACCTGGTCAAATGTGACTAATGATGTATGAAAAATAGGAATAAAAAGAGGAATGTATCTTAAAACTAAATTATTCTGACTAAATGGAGAACAGTATATAATGTAAATTGCAGACATATGACTTTCACTTTAGTGCTCACATGGTTAATCATAATTTTCTCCTTGATTGAACTGAATAATTGAAAATTAGAAATGCTATAT